>NW_022196226.1:421737-732926 GCF_008641045.1 Pistacia vera
CATACATGCTGCACGAAAATTACAGCTGGAAACACCACCTTCCTATTTTATTAGGACTCTATTTTATTTTATTTCCAATTAGAATTAAATTAGGATTAATGTTATTTTAGGATAGGAGAATATTTCTTTTAGGAGATTGAGTGGGATTTGAATTCTTAAATTAGATTTTAAAAGGGAGATCAGAGTAGGTTTTGGGGGACCACGCCTCTCTCTCTTCTCTTCTCTGAAATTTTCTTTCACTTGAGTTTTTGTGATGGCCATGAGCGGCTAGAACTTTTGTAACTTGGTCGAAGGAAACGGAAACCTCGGAATCAAATAAACTGTGAGATCTTTCTGTTTTTAGTGTTAAATTCATGCTTGAGTATTGAATGTTATTCTGTGCATATTTTCATGATTGATGCATTTAATTACTAGGAGGCCTACTAGTGTATTATTTGTTGAAATCTACTGCTAAGTTTGATATCAAATCCGTAATTGTTTGATCCCTCCAACTTGTGAAGCAATTAGGGTTAGTAATTTGCTGCGTCAGGAATTAGTAACCTTACGAAGAACATTCAACTAAATTAAATACAACCGCTTGTGTTTGTGTTGTTTAGCTTCATCGATCTCTCTAATTCTTAAGGCTGCCACTAGATTAAATCTTGAGCGCTTGTCTAGGGTTGTTTAGGGGTAAGATTAATTAGGATCGCTTGTTTCCTGATTAATTACAATTAAGGAGAGATAGGAAATTAGTTCCAACGGTGAATATTCAATGTGTGAATTGATTATCTTTGCATCAATGATCAGTTGTAAGATTCCGATGGTGGATGTTGACAGAGACCAAGTTCGTCATTTTGATTGAATTCGAATTAAATTGTTTTTGTTTTTGCTGAGATTGTTTTCTGTTTTTACACAAACCCCCCAGCCTTTTTCACATCAAAGAAAATTCGGCTAGACACTCTTCGTGGGATTGACCCTTGCTTACCCTATTTATAGTTCAGTAGTTAGGTTCGGAAGGTTTTAATTCTGGGTGCCTACGACAGCATGCCATGTCCCCTACCCAATCAACATCAGTGAAACATTCAAGATGAAATCGCTGAATCATAGTGAACTGAATTCCAAAATCAGTGGTGCCTTTAAGATAGTGAAGAAGTCTCTTACAAGCTTGCTAATGGAGTTGAGTGGGGGCTTTGAGAAATTGACTTAACTTGTTAACAGAGTAGGCACTATCAGGTCTTGATAGAGTGAGATATTACAGGGCACCAATTGTACTTCTGTAAAGAGAGTTTGTCAAACAAGTCACTATCTTCGAATGTCAATTTGTTCCGTAGAGCCATAGGGGTTGAACATGATTTGGAGTCATTCATACCAGATTTTATCAGGAGATCCCTAGCATATTTATGTTGGCTCATGTGAATGCTTGAATCTGTCCTATGTATCTCAAAGCCTAAGAAGTACTTGAGAGAGCCTAGAGTTTTCAATGCAAACTCAATATTCAGCTTGTGGACAATATCATGAACCAATTTAGCATCACTCCCAGTCAATAGAATGTCATCAGCATTAACCACTACATACATTGCTTGACCATTGTGTTTATAAATGAAAAGACTTGAATCAGCCACTGAAGAAGTAAATCCCCATTAGAGAAAAGCATTTTTGAGCTTCTCAAACCAAGCTCAAGGAGCTTGTTTGAGACCTTAGAGGGCCTTTATCAGTTTGCATACACGAAAGGGTTTTTTGCTATTAATAAAACCTTGGGGTTGTGCCATGTAGACTATCTCGGTAAGCTCTCCATTTAGGAATGCATTATTAACATCGACTTGTTGAATATCCCAACCATAGGTGACAGCCAAGCTAAGTATAACTCAAATTATGGATGATTTAATGACAGGTTTGAATGTTTCTAGATAATCCACCCCAGGCGTTTGTTGAAAACCTTTAGCAACAAGCCTTGCTTTGAACCTTTGAATAGATCCATCAGAATTTTGTTTAATTCTAAACACCCACTTGCTTCCTACAATGTTCATATGAGACTCAGCTAGTACAAGTTCCCACGCATGATTAGATATTAGTGCTTGAAATTCATTGTCCATGGTAGCCTTCCAAGAAGGGTAAGAGTGAGCTTTAGCTACATTGACTGGTTCATGGGTATCTAATGAAGAGGAAGGGTTGATAGTGGTGGTCAAAAGGGAGCTATGATGTTTGGACTTTGACCGAGTGATCGTAAGGTGAGTGTTTAGAGAGTGTGAAGATATTGGCTCAGATAACTGTTAGAGTAGATGCCCTAGAGCCAGTCAATTATTATAAAATTGACTCTTTGTAATAATGTTCATTAATCAATAAAAGGCATTTTATTCTATATCGCGTAAATCATTATTATTGCAATATGTATTGATATATGTCCTTAGAATGGTGGAACCGTGATGAGGGTATCAAGTGTTTCAAATCTTGATAGTGAGAACCCTACGAGCACATATGGTGGCCATTCTAAAAACGTCCGTAGCCCGAGTATTATTCTTACTTAACAATAATTCTAAGTCTTTTCTTAACCATCCAAAAGGGGGAAAAACCCCTTCACATAGCCATAAATCCTGCCAAAGAAAGACACTTCCAAAAAGGATTCCTCAATATCCTTCAATTCCATCTCAAACTACCTTTCCAACCCACATCCACTTCTCATATTTTAATGGATAAACAATCACAAAGCACTAGAAATCTCCATTTAAGGCTCAATAAATGGCATATAACATGTATACAAACATACATACATAATGCTATCAAAACCCTAATCAAGAAAATTCTCAAATCTCAACTTGGGTTGGGATTTTACTTACCTTGTATGGAGAGATTTCACTGGCTCTTCCTTTCACTTGGTTTGCTTGACTTTTTCTCTACTCTTTAACAAATGAACAAAAACCCTCAATAATCAAATATATTCAAAAACTACCAGCTTCACAACCAAGCAAGAATTCTTACTAGGGTGCCTTAGATTGATTTTCTACCCCAAAATCCTCCAAAAGCCCTTAAAACTCCTGATCAAAAGAAAGAGAAAATGAGAGGAAGCAAGAGAGAGAAGTGGCGATGGAGAAGAGGAATGAAGGGTTTTGCAATTACTTAATTCCTTTTAATGAAATTTATACACAAGCCTTCCCATTTGCCCTCACTCTTATTTGGGAATTCTATCTAATCCTTTGATTCCTTACAAAAGCACCCCCATAACAACATATTCTCCAGGAAAATTCTTACATTTTACTCCCCACTTTCCACTAATTAGGGGTAGAATGGTCAAATTGCCCTTATGGAAGAAAATATCTAAAACTTAACAAACAATTTGGTTGGCACGTCGCCGCGGCGAGGAAGATTCTGTCCACGCGGTGAAACTGTCCAGCACTTCCCCTGTGGCTTCCACACCTCTGCGCCGCGGCGAAGATTCTTCTTCGCCTGGCGAAGACTGGAAACACTAAAATTCTTCTTTTTCACAATATCAAGGCAAAGTTCAACCTATCACTTAAAGGCCAACTAAACAATAATGAATCAACTCAAAAGAGCAAAAGAAGAAGCATTAACTACGTACCTCAAGTAGGGCATTACAGAATCAAATGAGACAGATGGCAACTGCAATAGTAAGCTGGAGGCACAAAGTTTGGGGAAATTACCTCTCAAACGGTGGTCAACACAAGACAAAATGTAAGTCGATCATCTTCAGAAGGGTAAGAGGTTGAGATTCCAACAAAGGCAGCCCCTGCATCGTCGAAGGAAGAAAAAAAGAAGATGTAGTGTAGACAGCAACGTTCCCAACGACGATGGTGTTCCTAAGCGTAAGTTTCCACCTCTGTCGATTATAAACCGGTACCACCTTTTCCTCAAGCTTTGGCAGAATCTAGAAGAGATGAGCAACACAGAGATATGAGGAGACTTTCGTAGATGCGAGGTAAATATTCACTTTTAGATGCTATTAACAAGTACCTCGTTATGCTAAATTCTGAAGGAATTGTGTACACTTAAGAGGAAACAGAAACTTAAGGGGTGTGAAAAGGTGAGAATGGGAGAAAATGTGTTTGCAGTGTGATCAGAGAAAACTTCCAGTGAAGTGCAAGGATTCAGGTGTTTACTATCCCTTGTACGATAGGTAAACACTATGTTGAGAAGGCCATGTTAGATTTAGGAGCTTCTATTAATGTCATGCCATATTCCATATATGCTTCTTTGAAACTTGGACCTTTGAATAAAACTGGTGTTGTGATTCAATTAGTTGATGGATCTAATGCTTATCCTAAGGGTGTAGTTGAGGATGTTTTGGTTCAAGTTAATGGCTTAGTTTTCCCTACTGATTTTTATGTGCTTGATATGGAAAATGGTGATCAATCTGTCCTATTTTGTTAGGACGACCTTTCTAAAGACATCCAAGACTAAGATAGATGTTCATAGTGGCATACTTACCATGGAATTTGATGGTGAAATTGTTAAGTTTGACATTATGATGCCATGAAATATGATGATGATGAGATGATGATGAGCATGTTTATTCTATTGATGTGGTTGATTCTTTAGCACAGGAAGTTTTGAAACTCAATGGGAAAGATGGATTGGGAGTTGCCATTAGTAAGCATCTTGAGGAAGAGAATGCGGAGTTAGTTACTATTGATTTGCAGGAAACGGTTGCAGCATGGAATGATTCTCCAAAGTTACAGCAGCAGTCAGGTAAGTTCCTTGTATTGCATTACCAATTTCTAACGAGAAGCCTTTACCCTCTGTTTGCAGGCCCTATTCCAAATTTGAAGCCTCTCCTTAGTTACCTTAAGTACGTATTCCTTGGAGACGGAGGAACGTTACTCAGTGCATTGCAAGAAGAAAAGCCTTGAGTCGAGCCACGACAATAAACAAAGGCGCTGCTTGGGAGGCAACCCAAAGAGGTTTGTTTTCTTCCTCGCATTTGAATTCTGGTTATTTTTTGCCTTTTCTTTGCATTTCATCTTACATTGGGGACAATGTAAGCTTTAAGTGTGGGGGAGGGGATTTGGTTGATTTAGGTGTGTTTTTTAGTTGTGTTCAAAAAAAAAAAAAAAAAAAAAAAAGAAAGAATTCTGCCTAGTTTAAGGGATATCGGCTGGAAACCAGAACCGCTTAAAAAATGCCTAGCAGTACTTGGCAACCTCTGGTATAACAACGCCACGTACACCTTAAAGAATACCCCTGCATTTGGTTTTAGGAAGGTTTATGCTTTAAGTCATGTCTTGAACGTCTAGTGATGCACGAAATAGTAACTTGACTTTGTTGTTGAACATATTTCTTGACTTAGGATGTTAGCAATATTTCATAAATAGAGTTAATCATATTGAATCTTGTAGTTTGAAACAAATGTCTTGAGAAGTTGTGTGAACTTAGTGACGAAGCATGATTGAGGAATGTATAACAACCCTTAAAAGAAAAAAGAAAAAAAATGTTTCTCTTAAGCTAGTCCTAAATTTGGGTTTAAGCAATAGGAAAAGAAAGAAAAGTATGTGGTGGGTCGAGATGGAGGTAAAAATGCCGTCACTCATAAACAACCATGAAATGAGATGGGCATAAAATGCACTCATTTTTTTCGAAACAGAAAAAAAAAAAAAAAAAAAAAAATTGTATCCTTAGTTTGCTACCCAGTTTGTAGTAGTAAGAGAAACAGTAAAAGAAAGTTGAGAGGGGAGTTGTACATGAATTGGTTTGATTAGTTCCCTTGTTTGCATGACTGATAAGAGTAATTGTGGAAGATGATAAAGAGAGATGAATGTCATAACTCTGTTTTATTTATTTTGCTGCTTCCTAAGTTAGGTATGAATATGCATGGATTATATATTGTTGCTTATGCATCCTGCTGATGTTCTTGAGATGACTTGAGATGATGGCGTTCTTGATATGACTTGACTGTAGGGTTTGTTTGAATTAGTTTGCCGAGAACGTGCAAAAGCTAGTGTGGGGGAATTTGATGGGAATGCAAAATGTCATATTTAACCCCTTAATGTTTAGTCTTTATAGTATATTGTTTCCTAATTGGACTAATTTACTATTTTGGTTTGAAAGCAAAAAGGAGGTGTTAATTGAAAAACGGAATTAATTAGGGGAATTCGGACAGTTTCGCCACTGCTCGTATTCTGGGCATAATTCTCTATCCGAGCTCCGATTGAGATGATTCAAAATGCTGTGGAACGATAAGAAAGAGATCTACACCTTTCATGTTTTGAGTTTTTAGAGATAATGGCTTATAAAGGTTTATCGAGCTTCAAGTTGACGCACCTGCATTGCCGATGTCCTGGAGCGTTCTGACTTGTTATGCCAAGTCCGTCTATATTGCACGTTTTGAGTCTCTCTTCTCAACATTGTCTACAATTAGATTACAAAATTTTGATACTCTATACTTGTACATCAATCAACGATACTTGTATATTCTGTTGATATTAAATCAATTATACACACAAATGTGAGCTGTTAAGCTCTGGAATAGAGAGAAAACGTAAGAGAAGAAGCAAGAATTCTTTATTGATTTGCTTAAAACAAAATGGTATAGTAAATGGTACTTTTATAATGCTGAGATAACAGTAACTAACTGTTAAAACAAACTAAAAGTAAACGGCAGATTGACTAACTCAACTCACTCTAATTCTTTACTAACATCCCCCCTTAAGCTGGACAGCTCTGACTCTTACTCTTGACTCTTTTCCTAACATCCTTTCGTAAGCTGAGCTGAGGATTGAGAAAGATTAAGAGTCACTTTGGTGAATTCTGATACTAATGCTATTTCAGCCAAACTGAAGCAAACTGAAATTGGCACTAGGCTTGACCTTCCATCTAGGCATGATAATGAGGTAAATATTTCTTCCCTTGAACAACAAATTGCGAGTCTAACTTCTCTTGTTCGTCAAATGGCTGTAGGTAACATGCAGACAGTGAAAGCTTGTGGAATTTGTTTGGTAGTAGGGCATCCAACTGATATGTGCCCAACTCTTCAAGAGGAGCCTGTTGAGCAAGTGAATGCAGCAGGTGGTTTCCCTGGACAACCGCAAAGGAAGTATGATCCTTATTTGAGCACATATAACCCTGGATGGAGGGATCACCCTAATCTTGGCCATGGGAATCAACAAATGAGTCAGCTCTACCCTCACAACTGCCCAAATTACCAACAGTACAAGTAGCCATACCCCCCTAGACAACAACCGGACCAAACTACTAATTCTGGTATGTCTTTAGAAGATATTGTTAAGTCTCTTGCTACTAACACTTTGCAATTTCAATAGGAGACGAGAGCTAGTGTTCAAAGTTTAGAGAATCTGTAACAACTGCTGTAAACTAGTACAATGCATGCATAATAACAATAGAAAATGGGCCCAAAACTTTTCTTTTTATTATAAGTACTACGTCTTTTATACACAAAAAGCATCATTTACAAAAAGGCCATTTTAAAAGACAAAAACAGGGGAAACAGTGTAGCTATCGCTCCTCGCTTGCCAACGCCCCTCCGACTGCAACATCACCTAGATCCTGCATCCACAAAGGAAAATAACGGGGTGAGCACAAAATAATGCTCAGTAAGTAAAACCCTCTATCTGTTTATCCCCGTAAGTATTTCTTTTAATTCTTTCCTCACTTTTTCTGTTCTTTCCTACTAAACGTCATGGCCTCATCTTACCGGAGGCACGGCCGGATGGTGTTCACACAGCACCATCTCACTCTTCATGACTATCAGGTGAAGGTCACATAGCACCAACCCGTTCTTAGTGACTACTAAGTGGGGATCACAAAGCACCTACCCGGTTTTCATAACTATCGGGTGGAGACCACAAAGCACCAACCCGTTCCTAATCACTGTCGGGTGATGATCACAAAGCATCATCCCACTTTTAATAAATGTCAGGTAATGACCACCAAGCATCAACCCCTTTCTAATAACTGACCGGGTGACTATCACAAAGCATCCACCCGTTTCTACTACCTATCGGGTGATGATCACAAAGCATCAACCCATTTCTAATTGTTAGTCGAGTGATGATCACAAAGCATCCACCCGACTCTTATAACTGTTGGGTGATGATCACAAAGCATCAACCCATTTCTACTACTCTTCTCATTCATTCTACTTTAGCACTTCTCATTCTCTCTACCCTTAAAGTAGTTGTATCCACAAGTTCTCTACTCAAAGAGCAAGTGCATACACAAAGTTTCCTACTCTTTCTTAGGTCACTTCTCAATGCACAATTAATGCCTGTGGATGGTTCATCTCCACTAATGCACTTATGAAATGCCAACATGCAATGTTGCAAGAATTAAGGTTCACTACTCATACTCAAACCTCTATTAGGCATTTCATTAAACAACTCAAGTGCATAATAAAACTCTACTATAACAATAATTCTAAGTCTTTCTCTAACCATCCAAAATGGGGAAAAACCCCCTCACATAGCCATAAATCCTGCCAAAGAAAGACACTTCCAAAAAGGATTCCTCAATATCCTTCAATTCCATCTCAAACTACCTTCCAACCCACATCTCACTTCTATATTTAATGTATAAACAATCACAAAGCACTAGAAATCTCCATTTAAGACTCAATAACATGGCATATAACATGTATACAACTACATACATAATTGCTATCAAAACCCAATCAAGAAAATTCGCAAATCTCAACTTGGGTTGGGATTTACTTACCTTGTTATGAGAAGATTTCACTAGCTCTTCCTTCACTTGGTTTGCTTGACTTTTTCTCTACTCTTAACAAATGAACAAAAACCCTCAATGATCAAATATATTCAAAAACTCACAAAGCTTCACAACCAAAGCAAGAATCCTTACTTAGGGTGCCTTAGATTGATTTTCTACCCAAATCACTCCAAAAGCCCTTCAAAACTCCTTGATCAAAAGAAAGAGAAATTGAGAGGAAGCAAGAGAGGAGAGTGGCGATGAAGAAGAGAATGAAGGGTTTGCAATGGTTTAATTCCTTTTAATGAAATTTATACACAGCTTCCCATTTTGCCTACTCTTTTGGGAATTCTATCTATATCTTTGATTCACTACAAACCACCCCCATAACAACATATTCTCCATGAAAATTCCTTACATTTTACTCCCCACTTTTCCTGCTAATTAGGGGTAGAATGGTCAAATTGCCCTTAGAAGGAAATATCTAAAACTTAACAAACATTTGGTTGGCACGTCGCCGCGGCGAGGAATCTCTTCCCGCGGCGAAACTGTCCAGTAGCTTCCCCGTGGCTCACACCTCTCGCCCGGCAAGATTCTTCTTCGCCCGCGAAGCTGGAAACCTAAACTTCTTCTATTTTCAACCAATATCAAGGCAATGTTCAACATATCACTCAAAGGCCAACCAACAATAATGAACAACTCAAAAAGAGCAAAAGAAGAAGCATTAACTACGTACCTCAAGTAGGGCATTACAGAATCAAATGGTCAGATGGCAACGCATATAAGCTGGAGGCACAAAGTTGGGGAAATTACCTTCTCAAACGGTGGTATCCAAGAAAAATGTGTGCGATCACTTCAGAAGTGGTAAAGAGGTTGAGATTCCAACAAAGGCAGCCCCTGCATCGTCGAAGGAAGAAAAGAGAAGATGTTAGTGTAGACAGAACGTTCCCAAGACGATGGTGTTCCTAAGCGTAAGTTTCCCCTCTGTCGATTATAACCGGTACCACCTTTTCCTCAAGCTTGGCAGAATCTAGAAGAGATGCAAACAGAGATATGATGAGACTTTTCGTAGATGCGAGGTAAATATTCCACTTTTTGATGCTATTAAACAAGTACTCGTATGCTAAATTCTTGAAAGAATTGTGTACACTTAGAAAACAACTAAGGGGTGTGAAAAGGTGAGAATGGGAGAATGTTTTGCAGTGATTCAGAGAAAACTCCAGGAAGTGCAAGGATCCAGGTAGTTTACTACCCTTGTACGATAGGTAACACTAGGTTTGAGAGGCCATGTAGATTGGAGCTTCTATAATGTCATGCCATATTCATATATGCTTCTTTGAAACTTGGACTTTGAATAAACTGTGTGTTGATTCAATTAGCTGGATCTAATGCCTACCTAAGGGGGTAGTTGAGATGTTTTGGTTCAAGTTAATGGCTTAGTTTTCCCTACTGATTTCTATGTGCTTGATATGGAAAATGGTGATCAAACTGCCCTTATTTTGTTAGGAAGACCATTCTTAAAAACATCCAAGACTAAGATAGATGTTCATAGTGGCATACTTACCATGGAATTTGATGGTGAAATTGTTAAGTTTAATATTTATGATGCCATGAAATATCCTGATGATGATGATAATCATGTTTATTCTATTGATGTGATTGATTCTTTAGCACAGGAAGTTTTTGAACTTGACAGAGAAGATGGATTGGAAGTTGCCAGTAGTGAGCATCTTGAGAAAGAGAATGAGGAATTAGCTTTGAGTTCTGATTTACAGGAAACTGTTGCAGCGTTGAACGATTCTCCAAAGTTACAGCAGTCAGGTAGCGTTTCTTTTATGGCATTACCAATTTCTTATGAGAGGCCTTTACCCTCTGTTTTGCAGGTCCACATTCCAGAATTGAAGCCTCTCCCCAGCTACCTCAAGTACGTGT
The DNA here is from genome assembly GCF_008641045.1 of Pistacia vera. Classification (NCBI taxonomy): domain Eukaryota; kingdom Viridiplantae; phylum Streptophyta; class Magnoliopsida; order Sapindales; family Anacardiaceae; genus Pistacia; species Pistacia vera. The sequence goes on from NW_022196226.1 coordinate 432,319, forward strand.
TCCTTGGAGACAAAGAAACTTTACCGGTGATCATCTCTAGCAAACTTAGTGCATCGCAAGAAGAGAAACTTGTGCAGGTCCTTAAGGAGCATAAGACGACTATTGGTTGGAAAATTACAGATATCAAAGGAATTAGTCCGTCTACATGCATGCATCGTATCCTGCTTGAAGAAGGAGCAAAACCTTTCCATCAACCGCAGAGAAGATTGAATCTGCCTATGATGGATGTTGTGAAAAAGGAGATCCTCAAACTTCTTGAAGTTGGAGTGATTTATCCTATTTCAAATAGCAATTGGGTTAGCCCTGTTCAAGTGGTTCCTAAAAAGACCAGAATAACCGTTGTGAAAAACCAGAATGATGAGTTAGTTCCTACCCATGTTCAGAATGGGTGGCGGGTTTGTATAGATTATAGGAAATTAAATGCTGTAACCCGCAAGGACCACTTTCTTTTACCTTTTATTGATCAAATGCTTGAAAGGTTAGCTGGTCATTCTTACTATAGTTTCGTTGATGGTTATTCAGGTTATTTTCAGATTGCGATTGCTCTGGAGGATCAAGAGAAGACGACTTTCACATGCCCATTCGGAACTTTTGCAAATCGCCGCATGCCTTTTGGCCTTTGCAATGCCCCAGCCACTTTCCAAAGGTGTATGGTCAGCATATTTTCAGATTATGTTGAGCATATCATAGAAGTTTTTATGGATGATTTCACAGTTTATGGAAACTCTTTTGATAATTGTTTGGATAACCTTACACTGGTTCTTCAAAGATGCATAGAAACTAACCTTGTGTTAAATTCTGAAAAATGTCATTTTATGGTTGATCAAGGTCTGGTTTTGGGTAATGTGGTTTCATCTAGGGGAATTGAGGTAGATAAGGCCAAAGTTGACATTATTCAATCTTTACCTTACCCTACTAGTGTACGGGAAGTTTGTTCTTTTCCTGGACATGTACGTTTTTACCAAAGATTCATCAAGGACTTCTCCAAAATAGCATTACCCCTATGTAAGTTGCTGCAAAAGGATGTGGTTTTTGAGCTCGATGAGGCATGTAAAGAGGCGTTTGACAAGCTGAAGAAACTGCTGACTTCTACCCTAATTATCCAGCCCCCTGACTGGAACATTCCTTTCGAGATAATGTGCGACGCAAGTGATTATGCAGTAAGCGCTGTTCTGGGTCAAAGGATTGGAAAAGCATCTCATCTCATGCCATTTATTATGCTTCCAGGATTTTAAATGATGCCCAGAGAAATTATTCCACCACGAAGAAAGAACTTTTAGCTGTTGTTTTTGCTTTAGAAAAGTTTCGATCTTATTTGCTTGGTACTAAAATTATTGTTTTTTCTGATCATGCAGCTTTGCGTTATTTGATGATGAAGAAAAAGGCAAAACCGAGATTAATAAGGTGGATACTTCTCTTGAGTGAATTCAATTTGGAGATCAAAGACAAAAGAGGGACAAAAAATCATGTCGCGGATCATTTGAGTCGTTTAGTTCACGTGGAGGATGAACTTCATTTGTAAGAAATGTTCCCTGATGAGCAATTGTTCTCCACGAGTGTTACATTACCTTGGTATGCGAATCTTGTAAATTATTTGGTTACTAACATCTTACCTCCTGGTTTGTCTAGGGCTCAAAGAGATAAGTTCAAGAGTGATGCCAAATACTATGTGTGGGATGACCCCTACTTATGGAAGCATTATGCAGATCAAGTAATAAGAAGGTGTGTTCATGAAACTGAAATTATTTCAATTATCACCTTTTGTCATTCTTATGCATGTGGAGGTCACTTTGGAGCTAAGAGGATAGCGAGAAAAGTGCTCGAATGTGGTTTCTTTTGGCCGTCTTTATTTCAAGATTCATACTTTTTTTGTAAGTCATGCGATAATTGTCAAAGGACAGGTAATATATCCCAAAAGAATGAGATGCCACAAACCCCCATACTGTTTTGTGAAATTTTTGATGTTTGGGGCATCGATTTCATGGGACCGTTCCCTGTATCTTTTGGTTATGTTTATATTTTGCTTGTTGTTGATTATGTCTCGAATTGGGTGAAAGCTAAAGCCATTAGGACTGATGATTCTAAAGTTGTTGCAAATTTTATCAAGTCTAATATATTCTGCAGGTTTGGAATTCCAAGAGCTCTAATAAGTGATCGAGGCACTCACTTTTGCAATCGAACTGTGGAGGCTTTGCTGAAAAAGTATCATGTGACCCACAAAGTGTCTACTGCCTATCATCCGCAAACTAGTGGACAAGCGGAAGTGTCAAATCGAGAGATCAAGTCCATCATTGAGAAGACGGTCTATCTAAGTAGGAAAGACTGGAGTTTGCATTTGGATGATGCCTTGTGGGCGTATATGACTGCATATAAGACGCCCATTGGTATGTCACAATTTTGTTTGGTGTTTGGGAAAGCATGCCATCTTCCAATTGAGTTAGAACACAAAGCTTATTAGGCAATCAAGAGTTTTAACATGAAGATGGATGAAAATGGAGAAAACAGAAAGTTGCAACTACAAGAGTTAAAGGAAATTCGCAATGATGCCTATGAGAATGCAAGGATTTACAAGGAAAAGACGAAGGCTTTTCATGACAAGATGATCTCTAGGAAGGAGATTAAAGTTGGTCAAAAAGTCCTTCTAAATCATTCACGGCTTTGGTTGTTTTCGGCTAAGTTGCGTTCTCATTGGATTAGACCTTTTGTTGTTATTAATGTTTTTCCTCATGGTGCAGTTGAAATTCAAAGTTTAGCAACTTCCAAAGTGTTCAAGGTGAATGGCCATAGACTTAAGACTTTCTATGAAGGTCTCCAAGAAGAAAATGTGGCAGGATTAGACCTTGAGGATCCGACTTATTCAGATTAAAGAAGACAGCTTTGAGTCAAGCCAATGACAATAAACAAAGGCGTTGTTTGGGAGGCAACCCAAGGGGAGTTTGTTTTCTTTTCTCGCATTTTAAATTTTGGTTATTGTTTCCTTTTCTTTGCATTTCATCTTACATTGGGGACAATGTCAGTTTTAAGTGTGGGGGAGGGGATTTAGGTTGTGTTTTAATTTATGTTCTTAAAAAAAAATATATATATATATAGTTGTTGTTTCTAGGAAGGTATATGCTTTAAGTCATGTCTTTGAACGTCTAGTGATGCATGAAATAGTAACTTGACTTTGTTGTTGAGCATATTCCTTGACTTAGGATGTTAGCAATCTTTCATAAAATACAGTTAATCAGATTTGAATCTTTGTAGTTTTGAAACAATATGTCTTGAGAAGTTGTGTGAACTTGGTGACGAAGCATGATTGAGGATTGTATAGCAACCCTTAGAAAAAAATTGTTTCTCTTAAGCTAGTCCTAAATTTGGGTTTAAGCAAATAGGAAAAAGAAAAGAAAGGTATGTGGTGAGTCGAGATGGAGCGTAAAATGCACTCACTCATAAACACAACCATGAAATGAGATGGAGCATAAAATGCACTCATTATTTTTCAAAACAGAAAGAAAAAAAAGAAAAAAGAAAAAAAAATTGTATCCTTAGTTTGCTACCCAGTTTGTAGTAGTAAAGAGAAACAGTTGAGGAAAAGTTGAGAGGGGAGTTGTACATGAATTGGTTGTGATTAGTTTCCTTGTTTGCATTGACTGATTAAGAGTAATTATGGAAGATGATGAAGAGAGATGAATGTCATTAACTCTGTTTTATTTTATTTTGCTGCTTCCTAAGTTAGGTATGAATATGCATGGATTAAATATTGTTGCTTATGCATCATGCTGATGTTCTTGATATGACTTGAGATGATGGTGTTCTTGATATGACTTGAGTGTAGCGTTTGTTTGAATTAGTTTGCCCGAGGACGTGCAAAAGCTAAGTGTGGGAGAATTTGATAAGAATGCAAAATATCATATTTACCCCCCTTAATGTTTAGTCTTTTATACGTATTTGTTGCCTAAATGTACTCATTATTATTCTATTTTGATTTAGGATGCAAATGGAGGCGTTAATTGCAAAACGGAACTAATTAAGTGAATTCGGACAGTTTCGACGTTGTTTCGTAATCTGGGCATAACTCTCTCATCCGAGCTCCGATTGAGATGATTCAAAATTATGTGGAACGCTAAGAAATAGATCTACAACTTTCATGTTTTGAGTTTGGAGAGATACTCACTGCATCAAGGTTGTAATCGAGCTTGAAGTTGACGCATCTGCACTGGACGTCCTGGAGCATTCTGCCTTGTCATGCAAATCAATTGGGCAGTTTATTATTGGAAGATTTGAGGACATGTGGCACGCAAGTTACAGCTCAGAATCACCACTTTCCTATTTTATTTTAGGACTTTATCTTATTTTCAATTAATTAGAATCAAATTAGGATTAATGTTATTTTAGGATATTAGAATATTTCTTTTAGGAGATTTAGTGGGATTCAAAGACTTGAACTGGATTTTTGTTAGGGAGATCAGATTAGGGTTTTTAAGGGGGGCACGCCTCTCTCTTCTCTTCTCTGGAATTTTTCTTTCTTTTTGAGTTTTTGTTGATGGCCATGAGAGGCTAATTTTTATAACTTGGTCGAAGGAAACGGAGACCTCGGAATCAACCAACTGTGAGACATAAGCTATTTTATTTTAGTGTTCAATTTTCGTGTTTGAGTATTGAATGTTATTCTGTGCATATCTTCATGATTGATGCATTTAATTACTAGGAGGCCTACTAGTGTATTATTTGTTGCAATCTACTGCTAAGTTAGATATCACATCTGTAATTGTTTGATCCCTCTAACTTGTGAAGCAATTAGGGTTAATAATTTGCTGCGTCAGGAAATAGTAATCTTAAGAAGAACATTCAACTAAATTAAATACAACCGCTTGAGTTTGTGTTGTTTAGCTTCATCGATTTCTCTAATTCTTAAGGCTGTCACTAGATTAAATCTTGAGTGCTTGTCTAGGGTTGTTTAGTGGTAAGATTAATTAAGATCGCTTGTTTCTTAATTAATTACAATTAAGGAGAGATAGGAAAATAGTTCCAACGGTGAATATTCAAAACAAGAATTGATTTATTTTTTCATCAATGACCAGTTATAAGATTCCGATGGTGGATGTTGACTTAGACCAAGTTATGTTATTTTGATTGTTTCGATAATTTAGTTTAGATTGCTTTGCTTGAGATTGTTTTCTGTTTTACTCAAAACCCCCCAGCCTTATTCACATCATTGAAAATTCGGCTAGACACTCTTCGTGGGATCGACCCTTGCTTACCCTATTTATAGTTCAGTAGTTAGGTTAGGAAGGTTTTTAATCTTGGTTGTGTACGACAGCACACCACTAAGATTCTCCTCTTCTCCTATTGGCTCAGTAGATTTTCTTTATCCATTTCCTTGTGACTAGCCTTTGGACTGATTAATAGCAAGTTCCATAAGTTTCTTTTCTTTTCCACTTCACCTCTTCCTATTGGTTATTGTGATTGCCTTTATCCCTTGTCTAACAATTTTCCATATCACCTTATCCTTACACTTGTCATGCCACCTCACTACATTGTCATCCCTCATCCTGCCACGTATGCCATGTCACTGTAGGTGCCACGTCATCAAGTTAGTGAAAATAAAAAAAAAAAATTCAACTTTTTTGCCACCTCTCTTCCTTGCCTCCCATGGGGGCTGTTGAACATGGGAAAAGCTCTGGTTTGAGTGAGCAGCATCCAAACATTATGGAAAAGAAAATTGAAAGTGTTAAGAATGGTCATTTGGTGCCTACTGGATCTCGTAAGGGGCTACCATTTCTAATAGAGAGTATGTCCAAGTCCAGTTGGTGAAACTTATTAATGGAGGGAATTTTGAATTTGAAGAAGGTGAAATTATTTAGGTGGATAGAGGAGCTATTTGTGCTGAATCCAAGAGTACTTTGGAGGGTAACCGAGTTTCTTCAAGGGTAGGTGAAAATGGGAAGGACACAATCTGCCATGGTGTGGATAAGGGCCGTGAGGTTGTAGGGGCACCTATTGCTATAGAAAAATCAGGCCAGAATGATGTGCTATTGGCTAAAGGTAAGTTCAATCCGAAGCTAGAGAGCTGCTCTAATGGAAAGGGGAGATTTTATGAAAATGTGGTAGCGAATGTTGATGAGATTTCTAAGGATTATCCCCTTCTCCCAAGTAAAGTGGTGGATGGAGGGAATAGAATTGAGAAGCCAAATGGTTGTGGTGATGAAAAATAGGTGAAAGGAGAGGAAAAAAGAGCTTAGACAAGTGTTCTTGTCTCAAAGAGGTCTGATATTTCCCTTGAATATGTCAAACCAAATATGAGCAAGGAAGCCTTGGGAAGAAATTGCCGTTTTACCAAGTAAAGAGCTATGTTGAAAGAAATTGGAGTCGTTTTGGAGCTGTGGGAGGTTACTTCATATGGGCATGAGGGCTATTTGCTCAAGTTCCCAGATGAGGTTACTAAAATGGATGTGCTGGAGGGTGGTCCATGGTTTATAGGAGGGCAACCTTTCTTTTTGAAGTTATGGACTTCTAACTTATCGTTGGGAATGAATGGGATTACCAGGGTACCCATATGGGCAAAATTCTATGGTATCCCTCTTGAGTTGTGGACCCCCAAGGGTTTAAGCCATATAGAAAGTGTAATAGACACCTCTCTTTATATGGACAATATTACCGAATCGGGCGAAAAGCTTGAATTTGCTAAAGTGTGCATTGAGATGGGTTCTTCGGCAGAGTTTAAGGAGGAATTTGAGCTAGAGATGCCGAGAGGTGAGATTGCATTAGTTAAGGTGGAGTATGCTTTGAAGCCATTTACCTGTGCTTCGTGCAAAACGTTTGGGCACGTCCAACGAAACTACAATTTAGCCCCTAAGGAAACCGGACCATTGTTACCCAAAAAGCCGACTTCTCCTCATGTGCAAGAATGGAGACAAGCTGCTAGTAAGAAGAATATGAGTGTCCCTCGAGAAGTAAGTCAGCAAAGGGTAGAGGGAAAGAAGGAAGGTGAGGCCCCTAAACCTTGTAAGAGTGTGAACCAATTTGAGGTGCTATCTGAAGAGGGTGAGGAAAAGAGAGATGTTGTCGGTGGGGAGGAGAGGAAGAGTGGGAATGGTATTGAGGAAGGGTTGGAATGTGAAACAGAGTGTGGTAGAGCGGTTTTTGGGGAGGAAGTTGCGAATGCAAATGAGGATAGAGATGAGAGAACTCCAACTATCAAGGCTGTTTCTTTGAATACGTTTGAGGACGGTGACATGGGAACTAGCTCTCCAATTTGTCAACCGGTTGGGACCCTAGTACGCGTGGATGAAAAGGAATGATTGGAGAAGGAAAAGGGAAGACTTTCTAAGAATAAAAGGAAGAAATTAGCGAAGAAGGCGAGAACTCCACCGAAGCCACCTCATAGCCATGGTTAAAGTTGTTGCGTGGAATGTGTTAGAGTAGATGTCCTAGAGCCAATCAATTATTATAGAATTGACTCTTTGTAATAATGTTCATTAATTAATAAAAGGCATTTTATTCTAGATCGCGTAAATCATTATTATTGCAATATGTTTTGATATATGTCCTTAGAATAGTAGAACCGTGACGAGGGTATCAAGTGTTTCAAATCTTGATAGTGTGAACCCTATGAGCACATATGGTGGCCATTCTAGAAACGTCCATAGCCCCAATATTATTCTGAAGTAAGAGAACAGATAATACGGTAAGGCTATCATAGTGTTGATTGACCCTGTCGAAAGCCAGTGACTGATCTCACTTGTCAAGGTTGTTAGGTGACAACCTAATGCAACACATGGGTGCTTGTTAGGATATACCGCAGCAAGTTCACAGGACTGACCCAACAGAGGATTCCATACAGATGTTAACCCCAGTGTCTATGGAACAAATCCTCTAACGAATGGTGGTGCATGTGATCCTTAGACTTGAGATCATCGAAGCGCCTTATGCACCGATTGGTGCAGTTTGACACTAGCCTAACGCAATTCTATTCAAAGCTGTCAATACGGCGGTGATTAGCTGCATCAAGGAGTGTATCAAGACTATGGTGGATTGACAGAGGATTCATCACTCTTGGGTACGGGAGAAGTTATCTCATGACACAATTCAATATATGGCAATGACACTAAAACTGTGGCCACAGTGGGATTGAGTTGTTGCTCTATCCGGATTATAATACAGGTCATTGGTCTAGAAACTGAATACATACTATCGAGAGTAACCGAAGGTTGACACTATTTCTATGCCTTCATCTCGTCGAGATAACGTATGATGAAAGGATCGAATTGCAGTAACTATATTGTTGACAGGTAGCTACTTTGCTGAATCCGAATCTATCGGGTGACCATGATGCCTTGCTAGGGGCCCATCTTGGTCTGTGCATTAGTGAGACGATTAATTGGTGTTAATCACGATATTATACACTGCCGGTATGATGAGGAGCCTATGGGTCACACACATAGAAGATAATTTAAGAGCCGGGAAGAAAGAATGGCGTTTTCATCTTTTTGGGCAAAAGGGTATTTTGGTAATTTCACAGTGCAATTAAATTTGTTGAGGTTGTAGCCTTTATTTAATTTATTAGAAAAATTAAATAAGTGAAATTACGGTTAAATATGTGTTCACATATATTTAAATAAATTATCATTATTGTTAAATGTTAATATATATATTAAATATATATTAATTGATTTTTTAATTGAAGATAATGATGAATTAAAATAAATATCTAATTGGTAGTGTTTGGAAACATGGGGTGTTTGGGTTGGAGCCCAAGACTATTTCATAAGGGAATAGGGCAACTAAAATATGACTGTAAAAGAAAAAGGTGTGTGTGATTTTTAGATTGATTCATTCTTTGATGGAGAAAGAAAAACACACGACCCCAAAAACACTCTCTCCCACCCCACATTGCTTATTTGCTTTGAAATCAAATTCTTTTTTATTTTTTTCTTTGCTCTTAAGGTTAAAGAGGATCTAGCAAATCCCTCTTTAGTTCCTTGCGATTGTCTTCGTGTGGACTTCATCGGTTTGATCCTACACTTGGGTCGGTAGCAAAACACGTTCAGAGATAAAATTGGAGGAGCCTCCAACGTGGGTATGGTTCTTAAACCTTGAACTGATTTTTCTGTAGATTTGATTATTTTTGTATAAACTATGATTTTTGTACCCAGATCTTGGTTCTAAGGAACGATCCATGTAGTTTATGTTTTTTGTTTTCTGCTGCGTAACTGGGTCGTTCAGTAATAGTGGTATCAGAGCCTCGGTATCAAATTTTTACAGTTTATTGTATGATTTATAACATGTATTTGGTTGATAACATGTTATTTTTGCAAAATCTGAAAAAATCTGCAAAATCTGCTTTTGGATGAATGATTCAAATGATAAATTGGTTTAATAATGTGTTGATGGATGTTATATTGGTTGGTTGATGTCCTGGTTGAACGTATTTGCATTCGATTCGATTTGGATTCATGTTATTACACAAAACTGCAAAAAACACGAATTGTTTATATTGGGGATTTCTAGGTTTCACTGCTCTCTGAAATTTTCTCCCCGACAAAGATAAAATCTTCACTGCGGCGAAGTCTATAGCTTTCCCAATTCTGTAATTTTTCGCAAAGGGACCAATTTGTAGTTTTTAATAACCTATAAAGCCAATAATCATTCTGCACATATAAGAGGGTAATTAATTAATAAACCCACCCAATTCAAAAATTGATTGTTTTTGAAATGTATGCTATGTACTTGTTTGTATATTGCATGGTGTCTGGTACATGAGCCTTAGACCTATGGTGAATGTTCTAAGTTATTTTTGGGCATACATGGTTGTAAATTTTTAAATAAGGCCTGCGTGTCCTGCCTATCTCTTCTTCTCAATGTACATTCTCTTCTCATCTCATTCCCCTCGAATGTAAATCGAGGTTTCTAAATTTGTTGATGTAAAATTAGTTTAAGATTAATTTTATTGTAAATTTAGAATGATGTATTTGTAATGTACTTAAAGACGAATCAAAGGACGAGGCAACCATACTTGAAGACTTAAGATGTTTATTACAGGACCCCTAGGTGACTCACTGATTCCTTTAGGCTCGAGGAAATCAGCTTTAGTTGGGCCATGTACCGACACATTTTAATATTGTGTTTAGAATGCATGCTAAGGTTTAAAGTTGAATAACATGCCAAACAATGTCATTCTAACAAAGATAATAATCTGGTGACACATCAAATAACAAACCCTCAATTAAAGTATATTCAGTCAAGTAAGCCTTCCATCACCATGGATTTAATCAAACCACTGTTTGTCAAAACCTTGTTCGCCAATGCGAAGGGTACACTTCTACCAATGGGAGGTTAAAATGCATTGGAGTTTTCCTTAATGGGGATGGGTCGACTTAAAAAGACGGTTTTACTTGTTCGCCAAAACGAAGGTTGATAAACACGTCATAGGCATAGTAGAGCAGTACACATATTGTGTGTATGTGGTGACATGTAGTGTCCACTCTACTGATACTGAGAATCACACTTGAGGATAATGGTTGGAGCCATTGGATTATGTGATTGGCTTGTTGGCTTTTCCGCATTTGAGGTTGATAGTAGGAGCTATCAGCTGGTGTGAATTAAGTTTGTCGGCCTACCTAATCAACTTATTTTGGCTTTTTCGCCAAAGCGAAGGTATGAAATGGGTAGGATGGGATCTCGGTCCACTAAGAAAGTCAACGGGCTTTCCCGAGTTAATAGTGAGGGCTATTGGCTTGAGTAAAATAGTGGGAGCATCGTTTAATAAAAGACCATATTAAATAATAATGAACTTTATAATAACTTTATCTTTTCTATAGTTGTAGATTCACCAAAATGAGCATTATGAACCTACGACTGATAATCGAGAAAGAAAACAGGTTGGATGGATCCAATTTCTCAGACTGGTATCATAAGCTTCGGATTATACTCAAGTCAGAAAAGAAATTGTATATCCTTGAAAAGTCATACATGGCTGAGCCTGATCCTGATCTTGATGCCACTCAGAAAGTTAAGGATACTTATCAAAAGTTCCTTGATGATGCTAATAGCGTTCAATGCTTGATGTTAGCATCGATGACACCTATGCTACAAAAGCAGCATGAGAATATGGATGCTTTTTCCATTATTCTACATCTCAAGGAGCTTTTTGAAACAAATGCTCGACATGAGAGGTACAAGGTGTCGAAAGCACTGTTTGGGAGTCGTTTGACTAAGGATGCCCAAGTTGGTCCTCATGTGCTCAAGATGATCGAGCACATAGAGAGGCTTGAGACTTTGAGATGTGGCTTGGATGCAGAATTACAAATGGACTTAATTCTGCAATCCTTGCCTGACTCTTTTGCTCCGTTCATAATGAATTTTAATATGAACACAATGGAGAAAACCCTATCAGAACTTTTGAACATGCTGAGGACTACAGAGCAGGACTTGAAAAAGTCCAAGCCTGTTTTACTGGTTGCTCCTAGTAAAGCGAAGGGCAACGGCAAGGGTAAGGCTAAGGCCGAACCCAAGCCCAAGCCCAAGCCCAAGCCCAAGCCCAAAGGATAGGTTGCTCTTGGGCATGAGAGTGGCATAGGGAAGGGCAAGGTAGTTTGCTTCTTTTGTGGCAAGCCTGGCCACTAGAGGAAACATAGCAAGGCTTTCCTCACAAGCAAGAAGAAGTCAGAGGCTACAACCTCAGGTATTTTTATGATTGAGATTAATTTCTCTCCCTCAACATCTTGGGTCATTGATACAGGATGTGGTACTCACATTTGTACTGATGTGCAGGGACTAAGGCAGAGTAGAGTGCTTGCCAAGGGAGAGGTGGACCTACAAGTTGGAAATGGAGCACATGTTGCATTGGCTGTAGGGACTTACTGCTTATCTTTTCCTACGGGCTTGTTATTGGAACTACATAACTGTTATCATGTACCTTCTATTTCTAGAAATATTATTTCAGTATCCACTTTGGATAATATAGGGTATCATTTTGAGATATCTAATGGATTGTTGTCCTTTAGTTTGAATGGTATTCTATTTGGAATTGCAAGGTTATATAATGGATTATATGTTCTTGATTTAAACAATAAAGATATTCTCAATATTGAAACCAAGAAAGCTAAACATAGCGATCAAAACCAAACATATCTCTGGCATTGTAGATTGTGTCATGTTAATAAGACTCGCATTGCAAAACTTCAAAGGGATGGAGTTTTGGCCCCTTTTGACTTCCAGTCATTTGAGGTATGCGAGTCGGTAACTGCAGGAGCTAGAAGAGCTCGGATCAGTGTACTGCAGTGAATTCTACAATTGATGCTAAGTGTATCGCATTAATGTTGCCGTGTAGGCAGGATGGATCAAGAGTTCATTACTAAACTTGAGTAATTCCAAGCATTGCTAATCAGTATAGTTGTACTACGATAACAATGGAGCATTGTTGTGGCTGAGAATAACAGTTCACCAGTAATCCAAACACTTACTTAGTTGATTCAATCTGTGAATCGATAAGAAAGGAACATGCAGATTTGCAGAATAACTACTAACCCACATTAAAGTTTCTGTTGTAACAGACGATGCTGGGCACTTGGTCATTCAATGTTGAGTGAATGAATGATTGGCTATAGTGCAAGTGGGAGATTGTTAGAGTAGATGCCCTAGAGCCAATCAATTATTGTAGAATTGACTCTTTGTAATAATGTTCATTAATCAATAATAAAAGGCATTTTATTCTATATCGCGTAAATCATTATTATTGCAATATGTATTGATAATGCCTTAAATGGTATGTAGAGAACTAGAACGGTGAGAGGGTATCAAGTGTTTTCAAATCTTGATAGTAGAGAAAACTCTGACCAACTATGCATACATTTGTAAAGTTGGTGTTAGGGAGTGCCTAGAGCCAATCAATTATTGTAGAATTGACTCTTTGTAATAATGTTCATTAATCAATAAAAGGCATTTTATTCTAATACGCGTAAATCATATTATCAATATGTATTGATATATGTCTTAAATGGTAGACCGTGAGAAGGTATCAAGTGTTTCAAATCTTGATAGTGAGAACCCTATGAGCACAATGGTGGCCATTCTAGAAACGTCCGTAGCCCAGTATTATTCTGAATAGGGCAGATAATACGGTAAAGCATCATAGTGTTGAACGACCCTGTCGAAAGGCAGTGACTGATCTCACTTGTAAGGGTTTGGGACAACTGGTGCAACACTGGGTGTGTTGTAGGGATAAACCCAGCAAGTTCACTGGACTGACCCACCAGAGGATTCCATATGGATGGTAACCCAGTGTCTATGGAACAAATCCTCAACGAATGGTGGTGATGTGATCCTTAGACTTAGAGTCACCGGAGCGCCTTGTGCACCGATTGGTGTAGTTGACACCAGCCTAACGCAGTTCTTTCAGAGCTGTCAGATACGGTGGTGATGGCTGCAAAGGAGTGTATCAGACTATGGGGTTGACAGGATTCTCACTCCGGGTTTTCGGGAGCATAAGATACGTGTACGACACGCAGTAGTGCACATGGGAATGAGTGTTGCTATCATACAGGGGATTATATTGGCAGACGTATGCATGGCTTAAGACATGATGGTCGATAAGGTAAGTGATTAAAATGCTATCGAGAGTAACGAAGGTTGACACTATTTCTATGCCTTGCTCTCGTCGAGATAACGTATGATGAAAGGACGATTGCAGGTAACCATATCGTTGACAGGTAGCTACTTTGCTGATCCCAATTCATCGGTGTGCCATGATGCCTTGCTAGGCCAATCTTGGTCGTATTAGTGAGACGATAATTGGTGTTAATCGCAATACTACACTGCCGATATGATGAGGAGCTAAGGGTCACACACATAGAAGACAATTTAAGATGCAAGAAGAAGAAGGGCGTTTGTCTCTTAAGGCGAAAGGGTATTTGGTAATTCACAGTGCAATTAAATGTTGCAGGTCGTAGCCTTATTTAATTGTTAGAAAAATTAAATAAGTGAAATTACGTTTAAATATGTGTTCACATATTAATTATCATTTATATATTATATATATATATATATTATATATTATATATATTATAATATATATTATATATATTAATTGATTTAATTGAGATAATTATGGAAATAAAATAAATCAATTGGGAGTGTTTGGCAACATGGGGCGTTTGGGTTGGAGCCCAAGCTATTCCGTATGGGATAGGGCAAATTGTTTTTTAAATATAAAGGAAAAGTGTGTGATTTTAATTGATGAGTTTCTTTGTAAAACCAAAAACACACAGCAGCCCATTTTGCCTCTCCCCGGCAGTAACACCATTGCCAAAATAAATCAATTGATTTGTTTTCTTTAATTGAAGCCAAGAGGATCTAGCAAATCCCTCTTTGTTCTTTTAGATTGTCTTCGTGGACTTGCAGGTTCGATCCTACTTGGATCGGTAGCAAAACGTTCGTCGACAAATTTGGAGGAGCCTTCAACGTGCGTTTGTTTTCTTAACTCATGTTGAATATTTATGCAGATTTATTTAAATAAATTGTAAAATCATACCCTTGATCTTGGCTCATGTAAACGATCCTGTTATATTATATTTTTGTTTCGCTCGGTATACGGGACCTTTACAAAGTGGTATCAGCCTAGGGTATGAATTTTACAATTTTTATGTGTATGTGATAACATGTATTTGATGATAATATGTTGCCATATTGAATTGTGTAATCTGTCTTGAAATATGTTTTTAAGAAACTGATTAATCGATTAATAATTTGTGATGATCTCTGGTTGGTTTAATGCATGATGGATTTTTGTTGAGATCAATGTGTTTGATTGATTGCAAAATCCGTGTTAGAGTGTTTGGTTGCTGTATGAACAGATCCGGAGCTACAGATCTGTGTACGCTCGCCGCGGCATATAATCCATCCGCAGCGATCGTGTCGCCGCGCGATATAATCCATCGCACAGCGCTCGGTCGCGCGGGATATAACTCATCGCCGCGGCGATCGTCCTTTGGAGAGCGTGTATGAAAACGGCGCTCTCGCGGCGATTGTCCTTTGGACGTCGCTGTACCAAAACCAATGCACGCCGGGCGACTAACTCATGCTGCAGGAGAGCGCACTTCCAAGTGTGCAGGGGGTAAAATGCAAAGTTTCAAAACTTTTGGACCAAACTGTAAATCTCAAATTGTCAGGGGGTAAATTGTAATTAACCCACAAATTCAGAAATTGATTGTTTTGAAATGTATGCTTTGTACATGTTTTTATATTGCATGGTGCCGGTACATGAGCCTTAGACCTAAGGGTGAATGTTTAAAATATTTGGTATGTACTTCTTCGTCAGGTATGTTATTGAGATTAACTTCTCCCATAAACATCTAGTTGACACAAGATGTGGTACTCACATTTGATTGATGTGCAGGAACTACGGTAGAGTAGATTGCTCGCCGAGGGAGAGGTGGACCTACCAGTTGGAAATGAAGCACGTGCTGCTACATTTGCTGTAGGATCTTATCGTTTGATTTAGCCGATGGACTTGTTTCTTGGAACTTATGGATTATTATGGTTTTTCTTTAGTTTCTATAAATTATATTTCTGTGTGTCCACATAGGACAAATGAGAATATTAGTTTACTAATGGATTATTGTCCTTGAGTATAAATAATATTCTTTATGGAACTGTTTCATAATAATATATTCTTAAGAAAGACAACAAAGGATTATTCGCAAAATGACAACTATGCCAACTTTGGCAAGTTGAGCTAAACATGCCTGAAGGAATGTGGGATAGTATCACAACTCACCTCTCCTTATACATCCCAACACAAAGGAGTGTCAGAAAGGAGGAACATGACTTTACTTGATATGGTTAGGTCCATGATGAGTTTTAGTGATTTACATGCATCGTTCTAGGGTTATGCCCTAGAGACTGCGATTCATGTTTTGAACCGTGTGCCATCAAAGTCTGTAGATAAGACTCCATATGAGCTATGGAGTGGGTGAAAGCCTAACTTGTCTGATCTAAGGATTTGGGGTTGCGAAGCTTATGTTAAGAAATTGACTTCGAACAAGCTGGGCCCAAAATCCTGTAAATGTATATTTGTGGGGTATCCAAAAGAGACCAAAGGATACTACTTCTACCACTTGGAAGAGCGCAAAATTTTTGTTGCTCGTTCTGGTGTCTTCCTATAAAAGGAATATTTTCTAAGAAGTACTAGTGGGAGAAAAGTAGAACTCGATAAAGTTCTAGAACCACAAGATATACTAGACGAAGGACGGGATGATGTGCCACTGAATGTGGTTGAGCATTATGAAGAGGTTACTCCACAACTTGTGGATCAGAGTAAACCACCTCAAGTAGCACAGGGCTACGTAGATCTAGGAGAACGCCATGAGCCTGAGAGATATGGTTATCTCATGACTCAACATGGTGACGTACTGGTCTACCAAGATGATGAACCTAGAACCTACGAAGATGCTATATTGGATCCAGATTCCATTAAATGGCTTGAAGCCATGAAATCTGAGATGGACTCCATGTACCAGAACCAAGTGTGGTCTCTGGTGGAACCACCTGAAGGGGTAAAACCCATAGGGTGTAAATGGGTCTTCAAGAAGAAGACTGACATTTAGGGAGCCGATTAATGGTGTTAATCGCAATATCTTACACTGCCGAATGATGAGGAGCCTAAGGGTCACACACATAGAAGACAATTTAAGATGCCAGAAGAAAGAAGGGCGTTTTCGTCTTTTAAGGCGAAGGGTATTTTGGTAATTTCACAGTGCATAAATTTGTGAGGTCGTAGCCTTTATTTAATTGTTAGAAAAATTAAATAAGTGAAATTACGTTTAAATGTTGTGTCGCACATATAATATATATCATTATGTTAAATGTTAATATATTTTAAAATAATAATTAATTGATTTTAATTGAGATAATGATGGAAATTAAATAAATAAATTGGGAGTGTTTGGCAACATGGGGCGTTTGGGTTGAGCCCAAGCCTATTCCGTATGGGATTAGGGCAAATTGTTTTAAAATAAAAGGAAAAGTGTGTGATTTTTTAATATGAGTTTTTCTTTGTAAAACCAAAACACACAGAGCCCCATTTTGCCTCTCCACGGCAGTAACACATTGCCTAAAATCAATTCATTGATTTGTTCTTCTTAATCTTGAAGCCAAGAGGATCTAGCAAATCCCTCTTTGGTCTTTTAGATTGTCTTCGTGTGCGTACGCAGGTTCGATCCTACACTTGGATCGGTAGCAAAACGTTCGTCGACAAATTGGAGGAGCCTTCAACGTGCGTTTGTTTCTCTTAACTCATGTTGATATTTATGCAGATTTTATTTAATATAAATGTTAAAATCATACCCTTGATTGGCTCATGTAAACGATCCTGTTATTTTTTGTTTCCGCTGCGTATACGGGACCGTTTACTAACAGTGGTATCAGAGTAGGGTACTGAATTACAATTTTTATGTGTATGGTTGATAACATGTATTTGATGATAATGTTGCCATATTGAATCTGGTAAATCTTCTTGAAATATGTTTTAAAAACTGATTAATCGATTAATTTAATTTGTTGATGATCTGCTGGTTGGTAATGCATGATGGATTTTTGTTGAGATCAATGTGTTTGATTGTGAAAATCTGGTTAGAGTTTTTGGTTGCTGTATGAACAGATCCGGAGCTACACGCGATTAATCGCGCAGCGTAGCGTCGCCGCGGCGATATAATCCATCGCCGCAGCGATGTCGCGCCGCGGCGATATAACATCGCCGCGGCGATCGTCTTTGGACGAGCGCTGTATGAAAACGCGCTTGCCGCGGCGATATAACCCATCGCCGCGGGATGTCCTCTGGAGTGCGCTGTACCAAAACCAATGCACGCCGCGGCGATATAACTCATCGCTGCAGCGAGCGCACTTCCAAGTGTGCAGGGGGGAAAATGCAAGTTTCAAAACTTTTGGACCAAACGTAAATCTGCAAATTGTCAGGGGTAAATGTAATTAACCCAAATTTCAGAAATTGATTGTTTTTGAAATGTATGCTTTGTACTGTTTGTATATTGCATGGTGCCGGTACATGAGCCTTAGACCTAGGGTGATGTTTTAAAATATTTGGGTATGTATGGTTGTATTATTTATTAAATAGGGCCTGCGTGTCCTGCCTTTCTCCTCTTCTCGATGTACATCTCTTCTCATCTAATTCCCCTCGAATGTAAATCGAGGTTTCTAAATTTATTGATGTAAAGAATTGTATAATTATTATGTAAATTAGAAGATAGTTTTTGTAATGTACTTGAAGACGAGCAAAGGACGAGGCAACCATACTTGAAGACTCAAGATGTTTATACAGGACCCCTAGGTGACCCACCGATTCCTTAGGCTCGAGGAAATCGGTTTGTTGGGCCATGTACCGGCACGTTTAATTTTGTTTAGAATGCATGCTAAGGTTGAATGTTTGATAACATGCCAAACAATGTCATTCTAACAAAGATAATAATTGATGAGACATTAAATAACAAACCCCTCAATGAATTATATTAAGTCAGTAAGCCTTCCATCACCATGGTTTTAATCAACCACTGTTCGTCGAAACCTTGTTCGCCAAAGCGAAGGGTACACTTCTACCATGGGAGGTTAAAATACATTGGAGTTTTCCTTAATGGTGATGGGTCGACTTAAAATGACGGTTTTGTTGTTCGCCAAAGCGAAGGTTGATAAACGCGTCATAGGCATAGTAGAGCAGTACACATATTATGTGTACGGTGACATGTAGTGTCCACTCTACTGATACTGGAATCACACTTGAGGAAAATGTGGGAGCATTGGATTGTGTGATTGGCTTGTTGGCTTTCTCACATTTGAGGTTGTAGTGGGAGCTATCAACTGGTGGGATTAAGTTTGTTGGCCTACCTAATCAACTCATTTTGGCTTGTTCGCCAAAGCGAAGGTTTGAAATGGGAGGATGGGATCTCGGTCCACTAGGAAAGTCAACGGGCTTTCCCGAGTAATAGTGAGGGCTATTGGCTTGAGTAAAATAGTGGGAGCATCGTTTAATAAAAGACCATATTAAAAAAAATGAACTTTAATTAACTTTATTTTTCTGCAATTGTAGATTCACCAAAATGAGCATTATGAACCTGCGACCGATAATCGAGAAAGAAAACAGGTTGGATGGATCCAATTCTCAGACTGGTATCGTAATCTTCGGATTATACTCAAGTCAGAAAAGAAATTGTATATCCTTGAAAAGCCATACATGGCTGAGCCTGATCCTGTGCCACTCAGGAAGTTAAGGATACTTATCAAAAGTTCCTTGATGATGCTGATAGCGTTCAATGCTTGAGTTAGCATCGAGACACCTATGCTGGGACTCCATGTACCAGAACCAAGTGTGGTCTCTGGTGGAACCACCTGAAGGGGTAAAACCCATAGGGTGTAAATGGGTCTTCAAGAAGAAGACTGACATGGATGGCAACGTGCATACTTATAAAGCACGGCTGGTTGCCAAAGGTTTCAAACAAATTCATGGCATTGACTATGAAGAAACCTTTTCACCAGTTGCCATGATTAACTCCATCCGGATGATTATTGCAATTGCTGCATATCATGACTATGAGATTTGGCAAATGGATGTCAAAACTGCTTTCCTGAACGGAAACCTTGAGAAGGATGTGTACATGACACAACCTGATGGTTTCATTTTTGATAGTCAAGCCAATAAGGTATGCAAGCTGCAGAGATCCATTTATGGACTCAAGCAAGCTTCAAGGAGCTGGAACATTTGTTTTGATGAAGCCATAAAAGAATTTGGTTTTATCAAGAATGAAGATGAGCCCTGTGTTTACAAGAAAGTGAGTGGGAGCGTAGTAGCATTCCTAGTGTTGTATGTCGATGACATACTTCTGATCAGGAATGATATACCGAACTTGTAGTCGATAAAGACTTGGTTATCCAAGTGCTTATCCATGAAGGACTTAAGGGAAGTAGCCTACATCCTTGGTATAAAGATCTATCGTGATAGATCGCATAGGTTGCTTGGCCTAAGTCAGAGTACATATATTGACAAAGTACTGAAAAGATTCAGTATGGAGGAATCCAAGAAGGGATTTCTTCCGATATCACATGGTGTTTATCTCTCTAAGGAATTGTGTCCTAAAACACAAGATGAGAGAGATAGGATGAAGAGGATCCAATATGCATCAGCAATTGGATCCATCATGTATGCCATGCTATGTACTCGGATTGATGTCTCATGTGCTTTGAGCACTTGTAGTAGATATCAATCAGATCCAGGTGAGCGTCACTGGATGCCTGTCAAGAATATTCTTAAGTACCTGAAGAGGACTAAGGATATGTTCTTGGTTTATGGAAGGGAAGATGAGCTCACTGTAAAAGGATACAGTGATATCGATGCTAGTTTCCAAACGGACAAAGATGATTATCGATCGCAATCAGGGTTTATATTTTGTCTCAATGGGGGTGTAGTGAGTTGGAAAAGCTCCAAGCAAAGCACTGTAGCGGATTCTATAATGGAGGCTAAGTATATTGCATTGTCGGATGCGGCCAAGGAGGCAGTCTAGATTAAGAAGTTCATTACTGAACTTGGTGTGGTTCCTACGATTGTTGATCCTATAGACATCTATTGCGACAACAATGGAGCAATTGCTCAAGCCAGGGAACCACGGTCTCATCAGAAATCCAGACACATACTCAGACGATTTCATCTAATCAGAGAGATAGTTAAGAGGAAAGACGTGCAGATTAGTAAAGTGCATACTGACAACAATCTCGCAGATCCACTAACAAAGCCTCTATTGTAGCAGAAGCATGACAGGCACTTGAGATCATGTGGTATTAAATACATGAATGATTAGCTATAGTGCAAGTGGGAGATTGTTAGAGTAGATGCCCTAGAGCCAATCAATTATTGTATAATTGACTCTTTGTAATAATGTTCATTAACCAATAAAAGGCATTTTATTCTATATCGTGTAAATCATTATTATTGCAATATGTATTGATATATGTCCTTAGAATGGTAGAACCGTGACGAGGGTGTCAAGTGTTTCAAATCTTGATAGTGAGAATCCTATGAGCACATATGATGGTCATTCTAGAAACGTCCATAGCCCCGGTATTATTTTGATGTAAGGGCACAGATAATACGATAAGCCTATCATACTGTTGAAAGACCCTGTCGAAAGGCAGTGACTGATCTCACTTGTCAAGGTTGTTTGGTGACAACCTGGTGCAACACATGGGTGCTTAGTGTAAGCGATTATACCGCAGCAAGTTCACTGGACTAACCCACTAGAGGATTCCATATGGATGGTAACCCCAGTGTCTATGGAACAAATTCTCTAACGAATGGTGGTGCATGTGATCCTTAGACTTGAGATCACCGAAGCGCCTAGTGCACCGATTGGTGTAGTTTGATACTAGCCTAACGCAGTTCTTTTCAGAGCTGTCAATACAGTGGTGATTTGCTGCATCAAGGAGTGTATCAAGACTATGGTGGATTGACAGAGCATTCATCACTCCCGGGTATGGGAGAAGTTACCTCACGGCGCAATTCAGTATATGGCAATGACACTAAAACTGTGGCCATAGTGGGATTCAGTTGTTCCTCTATCCGAATTATAATACAGGTCATTGTCCAGAAACTGAATACATAATATCGAGAGTAATCGAAGGTTGACACTATTTCTATGCCTTCATCTCGTTGAGATAACGTATGATGAAAGGATCGAATTACACGGTAACCATATCGTTGACAGGTAGCTACTTTGCTGAATCCGAATCTATCGGGTGGCCATGATGCCTTGCTAGGGGCCAATCTTGGTCTGTGTATTAGTGAGACGATTAATTGGTGTTAATCGCAATACTATACACTGCCGATATGATGAGGAGCCTAAGGGTCACACACATAGAAGACAATTTAAGATGCAAGAAGAAAGAAGGGCGTTTTCGTCTTTTAAGGCGAAAGGGTATTTTGGTAATTTCACAGTGCAATTAAATTTGCTGAGGTCGTAGCCTTTATTTAATTTGTTAGAAAAATTAAATAAGTGAAATTACGTTTAAATATGTGTTCGCACATATTTAAATATATTATCATTATTGTTAAATGTTAATATATATTTAAATATATATATTAATTGATTTTAATTGAGATAATGATGGAAATTAAAATAAATCAAATTGGGAGTGTTTGGCAACATGGGGCGTTTGGGTTGGAGCCCAAGCCTATTCCGTATGGGATTAGGGCAAATTGTTTTTTAAATATAAAAGGAAAAGTGTGTGTGATTTGGATGAATGAGTTTTTTGAAAACAAAAATACACAGCAGCCCCTCTTTGATCATACACTCCCACGGCAGTAACTTTTGAGCCTAAAATCAATTCAATTGATTTTTGTTTTCTTCTTAATCTTGAAGCCAAAGAGGATCTAGCAAATCCCTCTTTGGTTCTTTTGAGATTGTCTTCGTGTGGACTACGCAGGTTCGATCCTACACTTGGATCGGTAGCAAAACATTCGTCGACAAATTTGGAGGAGCCTCCAACGTGCGTTTGTTTTCTTTAAACTCAGATTTATTTTTCTGCAGATTTTATTTAATATGAATTGTAAAATTATACCCTTGATCTTGGCTCATGTAAACGATCTCTATATCATATTTGTTTTTGTTTCCGCTGCGTATATGGGACCGTTTACTAACAGTGGTATCAGAGCCTAGGGTACTGAATTTTACAATTTTTATTTGGATGGTTGATAACATGTATTCGATGATATAATGTTGCCTCATAAAATCTGCCTTCAATCATGTTTTTGAGAAATTGATTAATCAATTAATCTGATTTGTTGATGAACTGCACGTTTGGTTTAATGCATGATGGATTTTTTGTTGAAATCAGTGTGTTTGATTGATTGAAAATCTGTTTGAGTGTGTATGGTTACTGTATGAACAGATCTAGAGCTACAGATCTGTGTATGCTTGCCTCGGCGATATAACCCATTGCTGCAGCGAGCGTTGTCCAAACTAGCGCTGGTGACGAAATCAGTGCTCGCCGCGGTGATATAAACCATCGCTAGGGCGATCGTCCTTTGGACGAGTGCTATACGAAAATAGCGCTCGCCGCGGCGATATAACCCATCGTCGCGGCGATTGTCCTTCGGACGTGCGCTGTACCAAATCACCGCAGCTAACGTACGTAGAGCGTGGACATAAGCATAACCGACACATGCCACAGCGATCTAACTCATCGCTATAGCGAGCGCACTTCCGAGTGTGTAGGGGCTAAAATGCAAAGTTTCAAAACTTTTAGACCAAACTGTAGATCTACAAATTATCAGGGAGTAAATATAATTAACCCACTAATTTCAAAAATTGATTGTTTTTGAAATGTATGTTTTGTACTTGTTTGTATATTGCATGGTGCCCGGTATATGAGCCTTAGACCTAAGGGTGAATGTTTTAAATATTTTTGGGTATGTATGGTTGTATTTTATTAAATACGGCATGCGTGTCGTGCCTTTCCCCTCTTTCTTGATGTACATTCTCTTCTCATCTAACTCCCCTTGAATGTAAATCGAGGTTTCTAAATTTATTGATGTAAAGAATTTTGTGTTATTACTCTTTTGTAAATTTAAAAGTTTTGTAATGTACTTGAAGATGGAGCAAAGAACGAGGCAACCATACTTGAAAACTCGAGATGTTTATTACAGGACCCCTATGTGACCCACCAATTCCTTTAGGCTCGAGGAAATCGGTTTTAGTTGGGCCATGTACCGGCACATTTAATTTTTGTTTAGAATGCATTCTAAGGTTGAATGTTTGATAACATGCCAAACAATGTCATTCTAACAAAGATAATAATCTGATGAGACATTAAATAACAAACCCCTCAACTGAATTATATTAAGTCACGTAAGCCTTCCATCACCATGGTTTTAATCAAACCACTGTTCGTCGAAACCTTGTTCGCCAAAGCGAAGGGTACACTTCTACCAGTGGGAGGTTAAAATTCATTGGAGTTTTCCTTAATGGTGATGGGTCGACTTAAAATGACGGTTTTGCTTGTTCGCCAAAGCGAAGGTTGATAAACGCGTCATAGGCATAGTAGAGCAGTACACATATTATGTGTACGTGGTGACATGTAGTGTCT
Organism: Pistacia vera; assembly: GCF_008641045.1. Lineage (NCBI taxonomy): Eukaryota > Viridiplantae > Streptophyta > Magnoliopsida > Sapindales > Anacardiaceae > Pistacia > Pistacia vera. The sequence continues at coordinate 456,439 of NW_022196226.1, forward strand.
ACTCTACTGATACTGAGAATCACACTTGAGGACAATGGTTGGAGCCATTGAATTGTGTGATTGGCTTGTTGGCTTTTTCACATTTGAGGTTGATAGTGGGAGCTATCAATTGGTGTGGATTAAGTTTGTTGGCCTACCTAATCAACCCATTTTGGCTTGTTCGCCAAAGCGAAGGTTTGAAATGGGCAGGATGGGATCTCGGTCCACTAGGAAAGCCAACGGGCTTTCCCGAGTTAATAGTGAGGGCTATTGGCTTGAGTAAAATAGTGGGAGCATCGTTTAATAAAAGACCATATTAAATAATAATGAACTTTATAATAACTTTATCTTTTCTGCAATTGTAGATTCACCGAAAATGAGTATTATGAACCTGCGACCGATAATCGAAAAAGAAAACAGGTTGGATGGATCCAATTTCTCAGACTGGTATCGTAATCTTCGGATTATACTTAAGTCAGAAAAGAAATTGTATATCCTTGAAAAGCCATACATGGCTGAGCCTGATCCTGATGCCACTCAGGAAGTTAAGGATACTTATCAAAAGTTCCTTGATGATGCTGATAGCGTACAATGCTTGATGTTAGCATCGATGACACCTATGCTGCAAAAGCAGCATGAGAATATGGATGCTTCTTCCATAATTCTACACCTCAAGGAGCTTTATGAAACAAATGCTCGACATGAGAGGTACAAGGTGTCGAAAGCACTGTTTGGGAGTCGTCTGACTGAGGGTGCCCAAGTTGGTCCTCATGTGCTCAAGATGATCGAGCACATTGAGAGGCTTGAGACTTTGGGATGTGGCTTGGATGCAGAATTACAAATGGATTTAATTCTGCAATCCTTGCCTGACTCATATGCTCCGTTCATAATGAATTTCAATATGAACACGATGGAGAAAACCCTGTCAGAACTTCTGAACATGCTGAGGACTGCAGAGCAGGACTTGAAAAAGTCCAAGCCTGTTTTACTGGTTGCTGCCAGTAAAGCAAAGGGTAACGGCAAGGGTAAGGCCAAGGCCAAACCCAAGCCCAAGCCCAAAGGACAGGTTGCTCTTGGGCCTGAGAGTGGCATAGGAAAGGGCAAGGTAGTCTGCTTCTTTTGTGGCAAGCCTGGCCACTGGAGGAAACACTGCAAGGCTTTCCTCGCAAGCAAGAAGAAGTCAGAGGCTACGACTTCAGGTACTTTCATGATTGAGATTAACTTCTCTCCCTCAACATCTTGGGTCATGGACACAGGATGTGGTACTCACATTTGTACTGATGTGCAGGGACTAAGGCAGAGTAGAGTGCTCGCCAAGGGAGAGGTGGACCTACGAGTTGGAAATGGAGCACATGTGGCTGCATTAGCTGTAGGGACTTATTGTTTATCTTTGCCTACGGGCTTATTGTTGGAACTACATAACTGTTATCACGTACCTTCTATTTCTAGAAATATTATTTCAGTATCCGTTTTGGATAATATGGGGTATCATTTTGAGATATCTAATGGATTGTTGTCCTTTAGTTTGAATGGTATTCTATTTGGAATTGCAAGGTTATATAATGGATTATATGTTCTTGATTTAAATAATAAAGATATTCTCAATATTGAAACCAAGAAAGCTAAACATAGCGATCAAAACCAGACATATCTCTGGCATTGGAGATTGTGTCATGTTAATAAGACCCGCATTGCAAAACTTCAAAGGGATGGAGTTTTGGACCCTTTTGACTTTCAGTCATTTGAGGTATGCCAGTCATGCCTATTAGGCAAGATGACCAAGTCTCCTTTCACAGGACAAGGTGAAAGGGCTATTGAGCTGTTAGGCATCATCCATAGTGATGTATGTGGTCCACTAACAGTTGAGGCCAGAGGTGGATATTCATACTTCATCAAATTTACTGATGATTTTAGTAGATATGGTTATGTCTACCTTATGAGACATAAATCTGAAGCCTTTGATAAATTCAAGGAATTCAGGAATGAAGTACAGAATATGTTAGGCAAAAGTATTAAAGCTCTTTGATCGAATCGAGAAGATGAATACTTAAGCTCAAGGTTTTCAGAGTACCTGAAGGAATGTGGGATAGTGATCACAACTCACCCCTCTTTATACACCCCAACACAATGGAGTGTCAGAAAGGAGGAATAGGACCTTACTTGACATGGTTAGGTCCATGATGAGTTTTAGTGATTTACTTGCATCGTTTAGGGGTTATGCCCTAGAGATTACGACTCACGTTTTGAACTGTGTGCCATCAAAGTCTGTAGATAAGACTTCGTATGAGCTATGGAGTGGGTGAAAGCCCAACTTGTCTTATCTAAGGATTTGGGGTTGCGAAGCTTATGTTAAGAAATTGACTTTGAACAAGCTAGGCCTAAAATCCTGTAAATGTATATCTGTGGGGTATCCAAAAGATACTATTTCTACCACCCAGAAGAGCGCAAAACTTTTGTTGCTCGATCTGGTGTCTTCCTAAAAAAGGAATATTTTCTAAGAAGTACTAGTGGGAGAAAAATAGAACTCGATGAAGTTCTAGAACCACAAGATATACTAGACGAAGGACGGGATGATGTGCCACAAGAAGTGGTTGAACATCATGAGGAGGTTACTCCACAACTTGTGGATCAAAGTGAACCAACTCAGGTAGCACAAGAGCTACATAGATCTGGGAGAGTACGCCATGAGCCCGAGAGATATGGTTATCTCGTGACTCAACATGGTGACGTACTAGTCTACCAAGACGATAAACCCAAAACCTACAAAGACACTATATCAAATCCAAATTTCGTTAAATGGCTTAAAGCCATGAAATCTGAGATGGACTTCATGTACCAGAACCAAGTGTGGTCTCTGGTGGAACCACCTGAAGGAGTAAAACTCATAGGGTGCAAATGGGTCTTCAAGAAGAAGACTGACATGGATGGCAAGGTGCATACTTATAAAGCACGACTGGTTGCCAAAGGTTTCAAACAAATTCATGGCATTGACTATGAAGAAACCTTTTCGCCAGTTGCCATGATTAAATCCATTTGGATTATGCTTGTGATTGCAACATATCATGACTATGAGATTTGGCAAATGGATGTCAAAACTGTTTTCTTGAACGGAAACCTTGAGGAGGATGTGTATATGACACAACCTGATGGTTTCGTTCTTGATAGTCAAGCTAATAAGGTATCCAAGTTGCAGAGATCCATTTATGGACTCAAGCAAGCTTCAAGGAGTTGGAACATTCATTTTGATGAAGCCGTAAAAGAATTCGGTTTTATCAAGAACGAAGATGAGCCATGTTTTTACAAGAAAGTGAGTGGGAGCGCAATAGTATTCCTAGTGTTGTATGTCGATGACATACTTCTTATCGGGAATGATATACCGAACTTGCAGTTGGTAAAGACTTGGTTATCCAAGTGCTTCTTCATGAAGGACTTAGAGGAAGCAGCCTACATCCTTGGTATAAAGATCTATCGTGATAGATCGCGTAGGTTGCTTAGCCTAAGTCAGAGTGCATATATTGATAAAGTACTAAAGAGATTCAGTATGGAAGAATCCAAGAAGGGATTTCTTCCGATGTCACATGGTGTTTATCTCTTTAAGGAATTGTGTCCTAGAACACAAGATGAGAGAGATAGGATGAAGAGGATCCCATATGCATCAGTAATTGGATCCATCATGTATGCCATGTTATGTACTTGGATTGATGTCTCATGTGCTTTGAGCACTTATAGTAAATATCAATCGGATCCAGGTAAGCGTCACTAGATGGCTATCAAGAATATTCATAAGTACCTGAAGAGGACTAAGGATATGTTCTTGGTTTATGGAGGGGAAGATGAGCTCACTGTAAGAGGATACAGTGATGCTAGTTTCCAAACAGACAAAGATGATTATCGATCGCAATCAGGGTTTGTATTTTGTCTAAATGGCGGTGCAGTGAGTTGGAAGAGCTCCAAGCAAAGCACTGTAGCAGATTCTACAATGGAGGCTAAGTATATTGCATTGTCAGATGCAGCTAAGGAGGCAGTCTGGATTAAGAAGTTCATTACTGAACTTGGTGTGGTTCCCACGATTGTTGATCCTATAGACATCTATTGTGACAACAATGGAGCAATTGCTCAAGCCAGGGAACCACGGTCTCATCAGAAGTCCAGACACATACTCAGACGATTCCATCTCATCAAAGAGATAGTTGAGTGGAAAGACGTGCAAATTAGTAAAGTGCATACTGACGAAAATCTCGTAGATCCACTAACAAAGCCTCTGTCGCAGAAAAAGCATGAAAGGCACTTGAGATCATTTGGTATTAAATACATGAATGATTGGCTATAGTGCAAGTGGGAGATTGTTAGAGTAGATGCCCTAGAGCCAATCAATTATTATAGAATTGACTCTTTGTAATAATGTTCATTAATCAATAAAAGGCATTTTATTCTATATCGCATAAATCATTATTATTGTCATATGTATTGATATATGTCCTTAGAATGGTAGAACCGTGACGAGGGTATCAAGTGTTTCAAATCTTGATAGTGAGAACCTTATGAGCATATATGGTGACCATTTTAGAAACATCCGTAGCCCTAGTATTATTCTGAAGTAAGGGCACAGATAATACGGTAAGGCTATCATAGTGTTGAACGACCTTGTCGTAAGGCAATGATTGAACTCACTTGTCAAGGTTGTTTGGTGACAACCTAGTGCAACACATGGGTGCTTGCTGTAGGCAGATATATCGCAGCAAGTTCACTGGATAGACCCACTAGAGGATTCCATATGGATGGTAACCCCAGTGTCTATGGAACAAATCCTCTAACGAATGGTGGCACATGTGATCCTTAGACTTGAGATCACCAGAGCGCCTTGTGCACCGATTGGTGCAGTTTGACACTAGCCTAACACAGTTCTATTCAAAGCTATCAATACGGTGGTGATTGACTGCATCAAGGAGTGTATCAAGACTATGGTGGATTGACAGAGGATTCATCACTCCCGGGTACGGGAGAAGTTATCTCACGGCGTAATTCACTATATGGTAATGACACTAAAACTGTGGCTACAGTGAGATTGAATTGTTGCTCTATCCGGATTATAATACAGGTCATTGGTCCAGAAACTGAATACATAATATCGAGAGTAACCGAAGGTTGACACTATTTCTATGCCTTCGTCTCGTCGAGATAACGTATGATGAAAGGATTGAATTGCACGGTAACCACATTGTTGACAGGTAGCTACTTTGCTGAATCCGAATCTATCGGGTGGCCATGATGCCTTGCTAGGGGCCAGTCTTGGTTTGTGTATTAGTGAGACGATTAATTGGTATTAATCGTGATACTATACACTACCAGTATGATGAGGAGCCTATAGGTCACACACATAGAAGATAATTTAAGTCTTAGGAAGAAAGAAGAGGTGTTTTCGTCTTTTTAAGGAAAAATGGTATTTTGGTAATTTCACAATGCAATTAAATTTGCTGAGGTCATAGTCTTTAGTTAATTTATTAGAAAAATTAAATAAGTGAAATTACGTTTAAATATGTGTTCGCATATATTTTCATTAAGTCATCATTATTTTTAAATGTTAATATATTGATTAAATATATATTAATTTATTTTATTTGAGATAATGATGAAATAAATATAAAATATCTAATTGAGAGTGTTTGGTAACATGGGGTGTTTGGGTTGGAGCCTAAGCCTATTCCATATGGGAATAGGGCAACCAAGTTTTCAATATAAAAGAAAAGAGTTATTTGTAAAATGTGTTAACAATTCATTCACTGTTCATTCTCTTTGAAAAAGTAAATACACATAGCCCCAAACTCTCTCCCACGGCAGTATTTCATTTTGCCCAAAATCAATTCATTTGATTTTTCTTCTTTAATCTTAAAGCTAAGGAGGATCTAGCAAATCCCTCCTTAGTTCTTTGTGATTGTCTTCGTGTGGACTACGTGGGTTCGATCCTACACTTGGGTTGGTAGCAAAAACGTTCATTGACAAATTTGGAGGAGCCTCCAAACGTGCGTATGTTTTTCTAAACTCATGATTAATTTCTGCATATTTCTATTTTAACATAAACTGTAAAATTGTACCTTTGATCTTGGCTCAATGGGAAAGATCCTTGTTATTATGATTTTGTTTTCTGTTATGTGTATGGACCGTTTCCTAACATGCAGATGGATCGGCTCAAGGCAGCTACTCGCCCTGCAAGGCGCTGGACGTCTTTGATGCAAGTTGGTGATGTTATGTTGAGGATCGCTTGGATTTGGTCAGGGTTGGCTTCTATCCCATGCTGAGTAACCTCGTAACCCAAGAATTTTCCTAACAAGACCCTGAACGAACACTTGGCTGGGTTTAGCTTCATATTGTATTTCCTTAGGATAGCGAATGCTTGGCTGAGGTGGTTGAGGTGCTGCTCGACCATAAGGGACTTGACGAGCATGTCGTCAATGTATACTTCTAGGGTGTCTCCAAGGTGTTCGGTAAACATTCTGTTGACCAGCCGCTAGTAGGTGGCCCCGACATTCTTAAGACCATAAGACATTACTTTGTGGCAATAGGTTCCCCTCTCTATGATGAAAGCTGTCTTTTTCTAGTCATCTGGGTGCATCAAAATCTGGTTGTATCCTGAAAAGGTATTCATAAAACTTAGGAGTTCGTGACGTGCTGTCACGTCGACCATCATGTCGATATGTAGGAGCAGGAAAGAGTCTTTAGGGCATGCCTTGTTCAAATCTATGAAGTCTATGCAGACCCTCCATTTTCAGTTCTTTTTCTTCACGACAACCACATTTGCTAGCCAGTCAAAGTAGTGGACTTCTTTGATCAGTTTGTTGCTCAGCAGTTTATCAATTTCTTCATTGATGACCCGATTGCGTTCTGGCGCAAACTTCTTTCACCTCTACTTCACTGGAGGGTGACCTAGATCCACGTGAAAGTGGTGGATGATTACCTCGGGGCTGACTCCTATCATGTCCGCGTGGGACCAGGCAAAGCAGTCCTGATTTTGTTTGAGGAAGTCTATAAGTCATTCTCTTATCTCGGGCTTGAGGAGAGAGCCTATCTGGGTCTTTCGGTCGGGGTGGTCTGAATGTATCTATACTTCATCCAACTTTTAATGGATGGTTGATCTAGCTCAGTTGGATGGGTTGGATGGGACTGTGGTTGCTATGAAGCATGACCTTTGCCTTTGAAAACGTTTTTGTAGCAGTCTCGGGAGGCCTTAGGATCGCCTTTGATTTTTTTTTTTTTTTCTTTTTTGGAAAAGGTAAGTATTTTATAAAAGAGACAAAAAAGGTACAAAAGCGAGGGGCATACCCAAAAGGATGACTGATAATTCTCAGTAAAAAAAACACATGGGAAAACCCACAAAGCCACAAACGGCATAAAAAGAGCACGCATGCTCCCCACAAAACAAAACAAGAAGATGCCATAAATGACAAAGCCACAAACTGGCATAAAAGAGCACGTAGGCTCCCCACAAAACAAAACAAGAAGATGCCATAAATCACAAAGCCACAAACCGGCATAAAAGAGCACGTAGGTTCCTTGCAAAGCTAAACAAGAAGATGCCATATCGCACGGAACTGGGTTAAGATCTCGTACTTAGGTGCTAAACCCAAAATCTTGGCCTGGACTAGATCATAAATAGCTAAAACAGTATTATTGCGAGAGCTACAGTGCTGACGAAACACTCTATTATTTCGTTCAAACCATAGGAAATAAACAGTGGCTGAGATGACCAACTGGGCAAGAAGGTGTCTGAAGTCACCTTTGCATCTAAGATGCAAGCTAGCCCACTAGAGCAGAGGGAGCCAAGAGAGAGTACACCATGTAGTGAGCGTCCTAGTAGTGACCTCCTGCTAAACATAACTTGAGAAGTCACAGCTAAAAAACAAATGGTCATGGGTCTCTATAGCTGAACTGTATAAAACACACAGGGAGGACGTGATGACACCACGAGAGCTAAGCCGATCCATTTTGTTGGAAACCTGATAGTTTGATGGAAGGTGGATGGGACAACTCGCATGTCATGGATCTAGGGTTGACCCAAGATGACGTTGTATGGGAGGGGGAATCAAGCACTAGTAAGATGGTTTGCTTGTTGACTCCATTGACGTAGACAAGCAAGGTGATTTCACCGATGGTGTACTTTTGCTTAGAATTGAACCCGACTAGGATGGTTGGTCATCTACTAATGTTTTATTCATCCAGTCCTATGGCTTTTACTGCATCAAAGAAGAGGATGTTTGTCGAGGATCCCCCGTCTATGAATACTCTCTTGACCAGGATATTGGCGATCTAGAGGGAGATGACTAAAGCATCGTGATGAGGGGCGGCTAGGGTGATTGGCTCGTCATCTTGAAACTGAATGATCTGGTTAGTATGCGCCCGAGGGGATGGATGAATAGACCAAACTTCTAGGTGATGGTTGGCTCGGGCATAGCGCTTGGCTAAGAAATAACTCACTCCACTGATTTCTGACCCTTCAGAGGTAATGGAATAGAACCCCTTCGGTGTTGGTTCCCGTAGAGGGGGAGATGTTTCTTTCGAGCTTCTCTGACCAACTGTATTCTTCCCTTTATCTGTTAACGGTCCCGGAGATGTCCCTTCTTCAATAGTGATGCAACTTCCAATCTTAGGGCGATGTAATCAGCAGTGTTATGACCATGGTCACCATGGAATTCACACCACTTGGTTATGCCCCTCTTCGCGTCGGGATTGAGCTTGGTTGGCCACTACATGGTAGGTCTCATTCCTTTCATGATTGCCACGACCTGAGCTGGTTTGACATTGAGGTTGTACTCTGGAATCTTGAATTAGTTTGATCTAGGTGATCTATTTTTGATTTTGGTCAACTGATGATCATATGGTTTTTTTATTCTGCTCAGATTGTAGGGAAGGGGTTGATAACGGGGCTCAAATGATCTGGATTCTAGCTTTCTTTCATTTCGCCTTTGGTAACGGTCATCATATCTAGCATGCCTCATCCGATTTGCCTCGTCTTCCTCCCATTTGATTTGGATCACTGCTCTGGCTAGGGTGTCTTCCATTATGGTGCAGCCGAGCTTTGTCAGGTCTTTGTATAGTTCTCCATCTGAGAGAAGACCTTTTTTGAAAGCATCTACTGCTGTCTCTGGATTATAGGATGGGATGGAGATTTTTTTCTTTATTGAATCTATTGACGTACTCTCTCAACGGCTCCCATATCTTCTGGTAGACTCTGTATAGGTCAGCTGACAACTTCTCAAGCTTCTTGCTATTGGCGAATTGTTCGATGAAGGTATCGGTAAGTTGGGCGAATGTGCTGATTGAGTTGTTTGGAAAGTTAGTGTACCATTGGAGGGCTGGTCCGAAGAGCTAGAGCCGAAGCTCTTACACATGCATGCCTCTCTCAATGTTCGAGGTATCGAGGCAGTGAACATCCTTGGCTTGTATGAGGCTATGTGGTCATCCAGGTCAATTGTGCCATCGTAAGGCTTCATGTTGGAGATGGTGAATTTGTGTGGCATCTCGGCTAGCACAATTGCCTCCATCAAGGGTGAATCGACATAGTTCTAAGGTTGGCTCTTTTTGGTTGGGAGTGGCACTCCAGGTATAGGCCTCATCATTGCCTCTATGTCGGCCAATCTTTTGGCCATTATTTGCTCCATGGGCGAGGCGGAGGCCACCAAGTCAGCCTGGTTGGCTTGGTTTGTCATATGACTTGCACTCAGGAAGTTTCGTTGGGTCCAATCACATGAGGTAGTTTGGCAAACCATTCCATCGTGTGCCGCTTGGTAGCTCGGGCCTCTATTTATTCCTTCGGGTTAGGTGGTTCCCACTGTGACTGATCAGGTGTTTCGGCTTGCATGGATGGTGAGAGGGGTTATCTAAGAGTCACTCGGTTTGTGGGGATGGATGGATGGACTCGAGCGGGGTGGATTGAAGGTGAGGGAGCCTGCTTTATCCATGAGGGTGAGTCGAGCCTAGTGGGGTTTGGGTAGGAATGGTTGATTGGAGATGAGACAAGATGGCAAGGATGGGTGGCTCTTGTTGTGGTGGACTTTCTATTACTTCGATGTCTTGATCTCGTGCCTGAAGTAGGTCGACCGAGAGTGGCTCTATTAGCAGTCCTCACTCAATTGGATTTTGGGCTGAATCTCCACTAGTGATGAATAGAGTTGTCACAATCTTGTATCCGAGATGGTTAGTCTGTGATCTAGAGTCTAGGGAGGCTGCATGGATGGAACTGATACGCGGAAACGATTGGGTTGTACCTGACAAGGTTGAAGCTCAAGGTCATAAAATTGGCTTACCTTTTCTTTTAGAGACTAGTTTTTGGCCCGGATGAAGGCGTTTTCAGTCCGGATGGTAACGTTTTCAGTCCGGATGGTAGCGTTCTCAGCTTCCAATGCTACCACCTTGTCTAAGTCTTGTTGCATAAGGGCAGTCAGAGCTTCGAGTCTAGCCTCGAGACCAGGATTCGTGTTATCTAAATTTTCAGCCATAGAGAGTTTCCTTGCGAAGCAGGGTTTGAAAAACGAGTGATTGTCAGAGGCCCCACGATGGGCACCAAACTGTAGATGCAAAAAAAATCTACCTTTATGGAAATAGGGTCTGATCTTGTGAGGTTGAGGCCACCAGCAGTCCGCTGCACCTACACACGTGAGGAAACAAGCGTGAAGCGAATGGAAAACACTGAGGTGGTGTTTGCCGTAGGCACTCCGACGCTCAAGTCAGCAACACTGAATGAGGATAATTTAGTGAGGATTAGGGAAAGAGAAGGTTACCAGGAGTGAGAACTACTGGGTTCGAAGGTGTAATGTATGTGTCCCTTGTGAGAGGGTTGGCCTTTGTTTAAATAGCGACTGTAGGATTTTTGAGTCCTCATATGACTGTGAGTCCTTGAAGGTTGAGAGGTTCAGTGAATAGGAAGGCTTTTAATTCCCTTGCCTTAGTAGGAGATGGAGTCCTAGTTGGCCTAAGATACAGATTTTAGACGAGTTAGGATAGTAATGGATCCTTTCGATAGAATTCGAATGGTACTGAAACAAGGAATAGACAACCTTGGGGTCTAAATAAACCCTAGGTCCAATAGTTGATCTTGGACCAAAGGGCCTAGGGCCAGACAAGCTGACGATGAGGCCCAAACGACTCTAGGCCTTTATTGATTGGCTTCAACCAGTGAGCAACAGGGTAGATGTGGCAGGCAAACCTAATATACACACTCTGTTACGAACCCAATCGGAATTGGGTCATGGCTTCGGGCTTTGTTGAAGGTGTCTTCATCTTTGGGCCGAGGGCATTTTTTGGCCCTAACACACTTCCACTTAATTAAAGTTAATTATACCCACAATTATTTAATATTATGGAACAGTTTTGAGAAGAATTTTAAATCTTGAAAGTATGTTATGGATTTGATTCGGTTTGGGCCCTCTCATTTTGGTACAAATTTGCCAAATATATAGGTTTAATTAATAGAATAGAATCGATTTTCTGGTTTTTTTTTTTTTTTTTTATATGCAACACTTTTTTTTTTTTCTCGTATCTTGAAATAATAATGTATCAATGTTATACATCTTAAAGATTATTATTCCAAAATTTTCATTTGATATATCTTTATTTGTTGTATTAATGTATAAACAATGAAATAATGTGGCATATGATAAACAACACATCAACTAAGATAAAAAGATTTGAATACTTTGGATGCGTAACATTGCTCTCAAGTCTTAACCTAATAAGAGTATGATAGAAAAGCTTTTGTTTTTTGCTTTTGTTTTTGTTTTTTTAACCTCTAAAATCTTATTAAAAAAAACTCATAATAAGAAAGCCTTTGCTAAAAAAAATATTAATAAATAAAAACTTCCTAAAATATTATAAAAGGTCCCTTTGAAAGGGTTTTTTATATGTTTAATTCTAAAAAAGTAGGTGATAATAAAAACGAAAAATCTTTTAGAGGTGAATATAAAGTATGTATATGTGTAAATTTGTAATTATTTACACATTTCACGACAAAATGTCACCACAAGAAGTAGTAGAGGTAGTTTCTTAACGAAGTTGGGTCTAAGCAGTTTAAGGGCTCTTAACTCAATATTTACAATGCATGAAATTTATGAAGTCATTATGTTAATTTCAAAGGGAGACAAATTTGAGAACATTAAATATTTCGGGTTATAAGATATTTACAAAGTAAAATTTTATTATGGATAAATTTCTTAATTTACTGATGGGATTTGCTAGTTGTTTCTCAATAACTAGCTCAGCTTTTTTGTTTTTGAATTAATTGATTAATTAATTTAAATTAAATTAAAGTATTGTAGTAATGTAGTCTAACCTTGAATTGAGTAAATGATAACTGATGGGATGTTTGTCAGAAAGAAGAGACTGAACTAAAGATGGCAAGAATATCAGAGAAAGCTTAAAGATAAGGATAAAGAAATAATTTTCATATTTCTTTTCCGTGTGTCATTCATGTACGATTGCTGCATTCTTATACAAGAGTAACAAGAAGATGTTATAAAAGCCGGGCCATTATTGGTATTTCAAAATACCAATTGTTTGGACTGTATGCAATTAAAAGTAATTGCAGCTTTTTGTTTTATTTGAAAGCAAATCGCTGCATGGTAGTTTCTTGTATTAATTTGGAGTTTAATGGTGGCAAGTATAAGGGTTGCTACAAAATTAAAAGTTGGGATGTTATGAAATGATTGTCAAGTATAAAAAAGAGTGTTGATTCTCTTTTGATGTGCAATCTTTTAACTTGATAGAATCCACTTTTGCTTCTACATCTTTATTCTTTTAGCTTTCCTTCACCACTTCTACGTTGCCTCATATTGTTTTAAACTTCTGTTAAAGAGTGTACTTTAACTAGAAGTTCATCATTGTATCCTGGAGGTTAGTCTGTTGTTGATCTTTTTGCACTACGAAGATTCTTCCAATAGGGCCAAAATTATAAAAGGATAGTGCTTTTACACGCCTTGACGCTACTATATCATTGCTATTTTGTTGCTGTATCATTGTTGTTTTGCTGCTATTTTGCTGTTGTGTTTGTTGCTGTTTTCCTTCTACTTTCTTGTTGTTCTTCCACTATTTTGCTGCTAGATTTTTTGTTGTTTTGCTGTTAATTTATAATAAATTATCAACAAAAAAAAAGGCAACAAAAAGGAAAGAAATGATTTTTAGCAATACAATTTGCAAAATATTACAAGTAATAATTAAGGTACAAAAATGGAAGTCAATCCTTGATTTGTGCTATCCTTCCAATACTCGCCCTCAAGCTTATGGTTTATAAATGTCATAAACCCCACGCTTGCATAAAAGATGTAACTGTTGTCTGCTACTAGGGGCCTTTGAAGATATCAACTGGTTGATATGTGGTTCAAACATGCGAAGTTTTAATGACTCCCTCCTAGATCTTATCTTTGACGAAATGACAATGAATTTCTATATGTTTTGTTCTCTCATGAAATACCGGATTCGTTTCAATATCATGTGCTGCTTTATTGTCACAATACAGCTTAATAGGCTCCTCAATTTGCACTCCAAGATCTTTTAGAAGTCCAAAAATCCAAATAATTTCACATGTGGTATTAGCCATGGTCCTATATTCAGCTTCTGTTGATAATAATGACATTGTGGATTTCTTCTTTGTTTTCCATGAAATAAGACTGCTTCCAAGCTTAATACAGAAACCTATCAACTGTCTCCTTGTCATTGGACATGATCCCCAATCCGAGTCACAATAAGCAAAAATCTCCATCATTTCCTTTTCGAGGAAGTAATAATCCCAGACCAGGACATCCTTTCAAGTATTTTACTACTTTGATGGTAGCATCCCTGCAGGATTGTTTTGGTGGGTGCATGAATTTATTAAGAATCGATACCTCATAGCTTATATCTGGCCGAGTCAATGTAAAATAAATAAGACGTCTTACCAACCTTTGATAACTTATATGATCTTGTAGAAGGGGATCTTCGTATGGTGATTGTCTTCTAGTGTCATGTTCTATGCTTATGAGTTTGATATTTTGTTCTGTGGGAACAACAGTATAACACTAGGTTTGCATGTTGACTCCCAAAATTGGACATGAGTTCTAAAGCATATTTTCGCTAACCGGCGAGAATGTTTCTTAATAATCAAGTCCTTCTCATTCAGTGAAACCTTTGGCCACCAAACAAGCTTTGTAGCGCTCGATAGATCCATTTGCTCGATGTTTGATTTTATATACCCATTTGTATCCTATTGGTTTTCTATGAGTAGGTCTGTTAGTGTTTTAATCAAAGGTAAACACAGTGGAAAACAAAAATTTACTGATTAAACACTATAAGCCCTGAAATCCATATATGAGTATAACGATGTTCATATGTTACAAATCAATCAAGACCCATGAATGATTTAGAATCTTACCCACGTTTGGAGGCTCTACCTCTTTTTTAGGATCCAGATGAAAAATGCTCACGATCCAAGTGTAGGATCAAACCAACGATATCCACATAAATTGAGGCAAGATTCAACACAATAGATTTACTAGATAATTTGTGTAGTCTAAAGAAGATTAGTGAGATTAGGGTTGAGAGGAAAAATTCTCTCAATGAGCCTCTGCTCTCCACACAAAGGCAAGATTCAACACAATTTAATTCTCTTGTTATTCCTTTCTTGTTCTATATCGTTAATTGGTTTTAGAATGTACCAAGTTATTAATCATTTGTCCGGAACAAATAAATAACTTACCTCTTCTAATTAAAACATTAATCAAGCAACCTATTGAAATCAAATTTCTAGTAAAATTTTTTACATAACAACTTTCGTCCAAAATAATATATTTGGAGTCATCAAAATACAAATGCAGTTTGCCAACTGCAGAAGCCAATACAAAATCTCCATTTCCCAGTCTCGTGGACAACTCACCCAGGCTTAGCTGTCTTCGAAGTCGAAGGCCCTACAAAGAATTACAAACATGGTTAGTGGCTCCGGAATCTACAACCCGGTTGTTAATAGAATCCTCCACATAACTTGATTCAAGGAAAAGTACATTACCTTTCCCTACCTTCTTTTCTGCAAGGTAGATTGGGCAATTCTTTTTCCAATGCCCATCCTTCCCACAGTGAAAACACTTGCCTTTCGGCTTGCTTTCTTTTTTCATGGGAACCTTCTTGGGTGCTGTGTTGGCATTCGGTTTCTTCTTTCCTTTCTTGCCCTTCTTTTTGTCATTTTGAAAGGTTTGGGCTGTCGCAAAGTAGAAGCCTGAACTGGGTGTGCCTCTCCCTATTTCCCTTTAATAATACCCTCAGCTCGCTGAAGGTCGTTCATCAGAGTCACTATAGTATACTCCTTGTGGTTCGCTTCATAGTCCAACTTGAACTGGCTGAATCTAATTAACAAAAAGCTCAGAAAAAGAGATTAAGAGAAATTAAGAGATTGGAGCGAAATTGGTAATAAGAGAATGGCGGGACAGAGACACAGTTTGCTATATACTACTTTGAGTCTTAAGAGGAATTTTCTTCAATTTATTTTTAATTTTTTGGATTTATTATTGAATTTTAAATCTGTACTTAGTACCAAAAATATGAAGGCATTTTAGGTAGTCCCTAGAAGGGCCAGGCTGTTGGAACTTGGAAAGATTTGAATTTTATTCATTTAAGATTTAACTATATTTTAGGTGTTGGGATTTATATTTTAATTTTAAATCCATGTGTAATTACCCGAAAAATATATGAAGGATTTGGTATCTGCTTATATGTGTAGGTTTGTTTTTCCAAATTTAAAAGGAGTTTTTCTTCCATTCTTCTGGTATTACCGAATTAGAGGTTAGAATTCTGATACATAAACCCTGGGCTTTGTTTTTTTTTTTTCCCTTGTTTATTTATTTATTTATTTATTTTGAATTTACTGCTTGTTTATTATTGAGGTTAAGTAATATGATCAAATGCTTCAAATTTGGACCTTTACATTTCAATTGGGTTAAAAAAAAATAAGGTAAATTAAATAAATTCAAGTTTCTTGATTGAGGAATAATAACACTAATATTCTTGTTTGTTAATAGCAATTACTGGAATTTCTTGAAATTTTTTCTTCAATAACCAACTTAAGTATTCTGCTACAAACAAAACAATTTTCAAAGGGTTAAAAATACATACCTATTATATAAACTCCTTGTTATATGTTTAATTAGCAAACAAACGTTATTCGTTTAATTTGCCAATCAAAACACATTATTTTTAACACTTATCCCATTTCAATAAATATTCAATCAAAAACATAAACATTGGTATAGTTTTTATACTTAAAACTAGCCATATATGTTTATTCAATGTTTTTGAAATAGATTGTAAACAAATTTATTCTAACAAAATAAACTAATTAGATTAAGACATAATAATTGTTAAATTATACAAATTTTAAAGTAAATATAAATTTTATATATATACAAAGTTGTGTTAAGATAAAATTAATAATTGTACCTGTATAATTATTAATATCAATTATAGGTAGATGTCATTAAATCATTCATCTAATTTGAGAAGATCACATGAATATTATATGGTCTAATTATATTTTCAGGATATCACCTTTTACAACTGATATTATTTTTGCAGACATGTCTTTGACATTTGGTGTCAGTATTTTGTAGTGAATTGTATATGATATTTAAGATCATCTGAATATTATCAAGGTCAACTATTTAAACTTAAAATTTACGCTGACCTTCTACAATTTCTGTAACTTATATTCATTTTCAAGTTGTATTGCGCGGGTATGTTTATTATATATTTTTTTTTTTTACATTATTATTGGTTTTTTTGTGCTTTAAATATATATTTTCTACATTGAAGTTCATTTTATATTGAACTGATAATTAAAAAATCAATAAATAAAATATCTACAAATTGAACTTAAAGTTTATATCATCATGGTTCTTCTAAAATATGTCACCATTTGAAATCTGCAACCAAAGTTTAAAACTTTGTCAAGAAAAGCAAAAAAATTTGCAGGATAACCCACTAGGTATTATTGATAAGTCTATAAATCAACCAAAGAAAGAGAAACCTCATTGAAAAATGTGAACTTTTTAGCAAGAGACTTGCAGAGCCAAAGGAAAAAACTAATTTTGATTGTTGAGAAGAGAAAATAAATTATTTTTATTTTTATTATTTTAGAAATTAAAAAAAAAATTAATAATGTTGAGAAGAGAACTCAGATAGAAAGCAACAACAACTCCAACAGTATAATCTGAAGGCAACATAATTGAAGGATTGAAGAAGCCATGAAGATAAAGGTCATGTGACACAAATCTATTTGCTACAATTAGAATTGATCACCACCTATAGCCAAAAAAAGCATTTGATGATAGCATCCTAAAGAAAGACGATAATTGTAAAACCCAAAAGACCCACAAATCAAACAACAAAATCATTCCAAAAATCAACAAAAAGAGATAGAACAAATACAATTAAAACTACATATCAATACTTGTTTTCCTTTGTCATCACTAAAATTGAATTTGTTTTATGTGCATGATGATAAAACGAATGACTCGGCAATAGGTCTATAGTTATCCTAATTCATGGTACAATATATCAAATTAAAGCCCTATCTTTCTAGTTTTCAAAGATTCAAACCACTTATCAATTGGATTTTTATTGAGCAAGTTATGGCTAATTTACTATTGACTGTTAAGTAGAAATCGAGAAACATGGAAAACGAAAATGTATGTGATAATAAAAGGAATAGTTTGGAAGTGGGGCTATAGCTATCCAAATTAAGCATATAATATATTAAATTAAAGCTCTGTCTTTCTAGTTTCTAAATATTCAAACCGCTCTTCAATTTGAGTTTTATTGAGCAAGTTATGGTCAATTTACTACTAACTGTTTAATGGAAACTGAAATGTGTGTGATGATAAAATGAATGGTTCGGCAGTGGGGCTACAGTATAAAAATTAAGCGTATAATATATCAAATTATTAAAGCCCTATCTGTCTAGTTTCTAAAGATTCAAACCTCTCATCAATTGGATTTTTATTGAGAACGTTATAATTTACTAATGACTGTTTAGTGAAAACCGAAATGTGTGTGATGATAAAAGGAATTGTTTGACAGTAGGGCTATATTTATCCAATTAAGCGTATAATATATCAAATTAAAGTTCTGTCTGTCTAGTTTCTAAAGATTCAAACTTCTTATCAATTGAAGTTTTATTGAGCAAGTTATGATCAATTTACTATTGATGGTTTAGTGGAAACATAACTGTGTGTATGATAATAAAATGAATGGTTTACTAAAGCTACATGGTTCAGCATCAAACATCAGTTGGTATTTGTTAAAGAAATGAAATTAGTTATATTTAGCAACAACCTCTTTTCATAATATATGTATGTAACATAAAATGAAATCAACAAAAAGAGATTAAACAATTACAATTAAAACTACATATCAATATTTGTTTTCCTTTAAGGATAATAATAATGGTTCGGCATATTATAAATGGTTTACTAAAGCTACATGGCTTGGCAACAAACATTAGATGATATTTGTGATACAAATTAAATTTGTTATATTCAACAGCAACTTGTTTTCGATATATGTATGTAACATAAAAAAATATAAACAAAAAGAGATAGAAGAAATTCAATCAAAACTGCATATCAATATTTGTTTTCCTTTGTCATCACTAAAATTGAATTGGTTTTATATGTGTGATGATAAAATGAACGGTTCGGCCGCAGGTTTATAGTTATCCAAATTCATCATATAATATATCAAATTAAAGCTCTATCTTTCTAATTTCCAAAGATTCAAACCGCTAATCAATTGGATTTTTATTGAGTAAATTATGGCTAATTTACTACTAATTGTTCAATGGAAATCGAGAAACAAGGGAAACCAAAATGTGTATGATGATAAAAGGAATAGTTCGGAAGTGGGGCTAATTTATCCAAATTAAGTGTATAATATATCAAATTAAAGAAATATCTATATAGTTTCTAAATATTCAAACCTCTCATAAATTAGAGTTGTATTGAGCAAGTTATGGTCAATTTACTATAACTATTCAGTGGAAACCGAAATGTGTGATGATAAAATAAATGGTTCGGTAGTTTGGCAACAGTTATCCAAATTAAGTGTATAATATACCAAATTAAAGCCCTGTATGTCCAGTTTCTAAACATTTCAACGTCATCAATTGGAGTTTTATTGAGCAAGTTATGGTCAATTTACTACTGATTGTTCAGTGGAAACCAATATCCGTGTGATGATAAAAGGAATGGTTCGACTGTGGGGCTAATGTTATCCAAATTAAGCATATAATATATCCAATTAAATCCATATCTGTCTAGTTTTCAAAGATTCAAACCGTTCATCAATTGGATTTTTATTGAGCAAGTTATGGCTAATTTACTACTGATTATTTAGTAGAAATCGAGAAACAGTGGAACCAAAATGTGTGTGATGATAAAACGAATGATTTGGCAGTAGGGCTACAGTTATCCAAATTAAGTGTATAATATATCAATTTAAAGTCTTATCTATCTAGTTTCTAAAAATTCAAACCTCTTATCAATTGGATTTTTATTGAGAAAGTTATGGTCAAGTTACTACTGACTATTAAGTGGAAACCGAAATATGTGTGATGATAAAGGGAATTGTTTAACAGTGGGGCTACAGTTATCCAAATTAAGCATACAATGTATCAAATTCTATCTAGTTTCTAAAGATTTAATCCTCTCATCAATTGGATTTTTATTAAGCAAATTATGGTCAATTTACTACTAATTGTTCAGTAGAAACCAAAATGTGTGTGTTAAATAAATGAAATTAGTTATATTCGGCAAAAACCTCTTTTTGATGATATATGTATGTAACATAAAAAGATGTCAACAAAAAGAGATAGAGCAATTACAATTAAAACTACATATCAATATTTGTTTTCCTTTAAGGATAATAATAATGATTCGGCATATTATAAATGGTTACTAAAGCTACATGGTTCGAAGACAAACATCAGATGATATTTGTGATACAAATAAAATTTGTTATATCCAGCAACAACCTATTTTTGATATATGGATGTAATATAAAGAAATATCAACAAAAAGAGATAAAAGAAATACAATTAAAACTGCATATCAATATTTGTTTTCCTTTGTTATCACTAAAATTGAATTGGTTTTATGTGTGTGATGATAAAATGAATGGTTCTGCTGCAGGTCTATAGTTATCCAAATTCATCATATAATATATTAAATTAAATCTCTATCTTTCTAGTTTCCAAAAATTTAAACCGCTCATCAATTGAATTTTTATTGTATAAGTTATGGCCAATTTACTACTGATTGTTCAGTGGAAATTGAGAAACAAGGGAAACTGAAATATGTGTGATGATAAAAGGAATGGTTTAGAAGTGGGGCTATAATTATAAAAATTAAGCATATAATATAAAAAATTAAAGCCCTGTCTATCTAGTTTCTAAAGATTCAAACCTCTCATCAATTGGAGATTTATTGAGTAAGTTATGATCAATTTAATACTGATTGTTTAGTGGAAACTGAAATGTGTGTGATGATAAAAGGAATGGTTTGGACGTGGGGATAAAGTTATTCAAATTAAGTATATAATATATCAAATTAAAGTCTTGTCTATCTAGTTTTTAAATATTCAAACCTCGCATCAATGGGAGTTTTATTGGGCAAGTTATGGTCAATTTACTACTAACTATTCAGTGGAAACCAAAATGTATGTGATGATAAAAGGAATGGTTTGGAAGTGGAGCTACAGTTATCCAAATTAAGCATATAATATATCAAATTAAATCCCTATCTGTCTAATTTTCAAAGATTTAAACCATTCATCAATTGGAGTTTTATTGAGCAAGTCATGACCAATTTACTACTGACTATTCAGTGAAAATCAAGAAACAGAAGAAACCAAAATGTGTGTGATGATAAAAAGAATGGTTCAAAAATAGGGCTACATTTATCCAAATAATATATCAATTTAAAGCCTTGTCTGTCTAGTTTCTAAAGATGAAAACCCCTAATCAATTAGAGTTTTATTGAGCAAGTTATGGTCAATTTACTACTGACTCTTCAGTGGAAGCTGAAATGTATGTGATAATGAAATGAATGGTTTGGCAGTGGGGCTACAGTTATGATGAACAAATTCTAATTCCTTGTAAGTGCAAGAATTGCTATTGTAGTATAGTGTGCAAAAGCAAAGGTCGGTCCTACAAAGATTTGTAAGCAATTTACTAATCCTAATAACGAACGTCAATTTAAACTATTAACTAGAATTGATAATCACAATTCAGGAGGAATCACTTCAAAAGCAACAACTAATCAAACTAAAGTTAAACGACAATAAAGTTATCTTAAATCCAATCGACCAAAACCTAGGGTTCCAATTTCACCATAATTATCCAACTCTATGCCAACCAAATATCTATTATTTATCAATTCACTTTCTAGGGTTCGCACTCACCAAATCAATGCATTACCGCAAGGCTTTCGGGATTAACCTAGTATTTTTAACACAAGACTAGCTAGGGCGTCTAGTCTAGCCTATGAATTAAAAACCCAATAAATGTAAGAGTACTCGAAATCCTGAACAAAGGCGTATTTGTCATGGCGTGTGCACAAACACTAATTACCCAAGAAATCATGAACCAACTAATACTCTATCAGGGCGTATACATAGAATATTAATCATTCATTCAATAATCTTCACACATACAACCTAGTAATTTGCACTAAGTGTCATCACACAATAATGAAAATTAAAGGAGTAATAAATACTTGAATGAATCTAGAGTTTCATTGAATTAATAACAATAAATATATGATTACACGTAGAGCCATCAAATTAGGCTACATTGGATCCCTAGAGAAGAGTTTAGTTACACATTGACATTGAAAAAAGCAAACCTGAAATTCCCCAAAAGCATGAATGATCTTCAAAACCCTAGGAAAAATCTCCTCTCTTTTTGCTAAGAAAATAACTCTCCTCTCAATCTCCAGCCCACTCTAAACTAAATTACAAAGTCTTATTTATACTTTTCCTCTGCTATGGGTGTTTTTGGAAGAGTCCAAGTTCAAGCCAGAGTTAAAAAAAAAAAAAAAAAATTATTTTCTCGCGATCCATGCCGCGGCGCACAATTTTTCCACAAACATACGACCTTGTCACGGCGCAGCGCCACTTTCTTCACGCCGTGGCATGAACTTTCTACCCAACTTCAGCTTCTCATGCCGCGGTGCGAAAAGTCTATACCGCGGCGCCATCCAGCAAATTCACTTCCTTTCTTCTGTTTGACAATCCATTTTTTTTTCTTTAGCGCGTACAAAGCCTCCAACCATCGTGTGAGCATAAATTCCTCACTTTTTCTGTCTGAATACCTGAAACTTATACACATACCCGTGATTCTTGCAAATAAAAATATGCAAAGAACTTGAATAAAAATAATCCATAAAAGTCACGAATTCCCTATGATCTACCTATAAAATCACGGAATATACATATCCTTTCACCACTCATCAAGTTATCCAAATTAAGTGTATAATATATCAAATTAAAGCATTGTCTGTTTAGTTTCTAAAGATTTAATCCTCCCATCAATTGGATTTTTATTAAGCAAGTTATGATCAATTTATTACTGATTGTTCAGTAGAAACCGAAATGCATGTGATGATAAAATGAATGGTTTACTTGACCCAAATTTAAGGAATTGTCATATTAGGACTGATAAGAAATATTTCAAATAACACTTATAATTGGAAAATGGAATCAGCCAAAATTAATTCATTTAACATATATACTTGCACATCAGCAGGACATGAACAATTAATCATTCATTTAACAAATTAAAATACACGAATTTTTTTACAGAAAACATATTCAAACTCAAATGAACTGTTTCTACAAATATAAATATAACACATACTCACAGTTCAGCTAACAATAGAATCATCCTCGATTTGATCTTAGTAAGTACAGAACAGTTCCTTGAAAACAAACATAAAAAAAAAAATTTAATCGATCTTTATATTAAGATTGTCAAGGAACAATTATTTATTCGTATAACTACTGTTAGGGGTGTTCGGTTTCGGGTACCCTGCACTTTTGAAGGAACCGAAACTGACAGTTCCTTGAAATTTGGAACCAGAACCGAACCGAGGTTCCAGTTCCTAGGTACCAAACCAGAACCTATACAATGGTTCTGGTTCTGGTTTAGTTACCCTGTAAAATTACATGACCCCCCAAAAGTTTTTAAAATGGCAAAAAAACCCTTAAAACTTACAAATACCCCCCCCCCCCCCCCCCACCCCCCCCCCCCCCCCCACCCCACCCCCCCCCCCCCCCCCCCCCCCACCCCCCCCCCCCCCCCCCCCCCCCCCCCCACTTGGCACGTGTTACAAAAATAAAATTACAAATTAAAAATTAAAAATTACAAACTCCATTACTTTGTAAAGGTAGATTCTCAAAAGTCAAACCAACTTACTTTAAATGTTATGAAATATAAATATAAATATAAATGTATTTACATTACTTTTTCTACAAAAGTTTTTATTAACCCCCCTAATATTTAATTTTATATTATATTAGTCTCGGTTCCTGGTTCCGGTTCCTATAGGAACGGGAACCGAAACCAGGAACCAGGAACCGTTATAGGAACCGGAACCGCACAGTAACGGTTCCAAAAATTTGGAACCGGAACCTACCCATTGACGATTGGTTCTGGGTAGGAACCAGAACCAAACCCAGGGTACCCGCCGGTTCCGGTTCCAACCGGTTCTTTTAAACACCCCTAACTACTGTTACTTGAAAACGAAATTAACAAAAGTTAATTAATCTTCATATTAAAATTGTTAAGGAATACACTTACTGTTTGACATGAGTAACACAATTAATCATTCAAATAGATTGACTAAACAAAAACAATCATTCAATCAAATAATAACTGTTAAAATAGTTATGAGATATACTTACAACCTTATATTAAAATAGTTAGAAGATATACTTATAGTTTAGAAGAACGAATCAAAATAACAACTCATTTGACAATGTCAATTAGACATCCTTCCTTTATTCCATGTCAATTCATGAATCTTTGACCTGTAAATAACAACAAAAACATAAATAAATAAAAAATTATCGATTAACAAAATCATGAAGAACATACGTATTATTAACACAAACTAACATGACCTATAAACAATTAACAAAAGACTAGACGTATTGTTGATACCAACTAACATATTACGATAATACACAACTGAATATACGCTTATATATTTTATAACATCTTATTTAGGCATTTCGAATGTCAACACAATTAAATACGAATTGAATACGAAGAAAAGGTTTGCAATATTAATACAATGCACATATATAATTATTAATAAATATATATGTTTTTACTATCAATGCAATGCACCTATGTAATCCAATCTTTATGTCTATTTATTTAGACTTTGGAATACTAATGCAACAATTAATATTATCTACATCATCACCAATAAAATTCAATCACATGGCAATCACAAATTCAATGTGTCATTATTGTTAGACATTTAGAATGTCAATGCAATACACCTATATAATTAGTATTATTATTAATTATTAATACAACTAATGTAATGCAATACACTTATGTAATCCAATCTTTATGTCTATTTATTTAGACTTTGAAATACCAATACAACAATCAATATTATCTACATTATCACTGTTAAAATTCAACCACATGACAATCATAAATTCAATGTGTCATTATAGTTAGACCTTTAGAATGATAATATCATACACCTGTATTATTATTATTATTACAGATAACATTTTTTAATTAATTAATAATTACAGATGAAACAATAAATATCACCCCAACATGTCAAGATAAAATAATTTAATTGATTTGTCAATCTAATGTGTCAAAATGGCGTAATTTTAGAGCTTCTAAAATGTGTCACGTGACGACTAACGACATATTATATATATATAACATTATTTATTAATTTTTTAACTGTTATGAATCTGAAACAAAAATAACTATACATATAAACTGCAAAATATAAGCCAATATTACAATACCAAAAGCTCTTCTTTCTCTAGATAAGCTCTAGTGGACTTTCTCTTCCTTTTCTTCACAACCCCTTTTTCATCATGTTCGTTCTTCCGAATTCTACACACAACAAATTCATCATGCCCTCACAATAAATACTCATGCATTATCCAACCCCATTGTGTTCCGAACGTTTACTCTCGTATCCCCATTGTGTTCCGAACCTTTACTCTCGTATCTAAACCGCTTCTTTAACCCAATTTTCAAGTGGGTTTTTTCAAATTTAATTTCTTTTGCCCCATCTTCACCCTGCCATGTTCCAGAACCCACTCCTCTGCAAATCCTTGAGCCCTTGTTGGATTTTTTCTTCAATAGAGTGAAAAAGTAGAGATCTTGATTGGCCAATTTGGGTCCTTCATACATTTCCCAAATTTGCCAGGGTTCTTGTCTACCATAGAGGTCACATTCTGGGATGGTATCACGGGAAAAAGGTAAATTGTGTACCTTGTTGTAGAGATAAAACCCAATCAGTTCAGCATCAGAAGGAACGAATTTATAGTCAGGAGGAAGAGTTGCCGACATCGTGAATCTGTGATTATTGCAGATGATGTAAATGAAGTGCAATTAGCAAAAAGGTCAGAGAAAATGTTGGAGAGATTAAGAGAAAGATATTGGAGCGAAATTGGAAATAAGAGAATGACGGGACAGAGACAGACGTTGCTATATACAATACTACTTTGGGTCGGTTACTAAAAGAGCCGTTGGATGAATTTTCTTTTTATTTATTTAATTTTTCGGATTTATTTTTGAATTTTAGTGCCAAAAATATGAGGGCATTTTGGGTATAGTTGGAAGGTATTAAATTTGAGTTTTAAATTTTACTGTAATTGTTGGCAGTTATATTTGAATTTTAAATCCATATACTGTATAATTTACCCCAAAAAACATGAGGGTATGTTGGGTATTTTTATTTTTTGAAACGGCTATGTAAATTTTTTTTAGAAGAATTGTTGTTCCATTCTTGTGTAATTAGTGGTTAGAAGATTTTTAAGCTCTGGGCTTCGGTTTTTCTCTTTGTTTTAATTTGATGTGCTATTAATTTTAAAGCTTGTTCATTTGGTTTAAATTCTAATGAAATTTCTTTGAGTGGGATTTGGATATTGTTACATTGTATTTGCAGGCAAAGGCAACAGCGAATCCTTTTGCATCTAGAATGATGGTAATTTAAATGAGTGATTTGGTTCACAGTTGCTTCTATTAGTTGCATTAAATTGTTTAAGGGGAAAAATGTTTTTACGGTTTCTGTAGTGATTAATTTAGTTTCTTTTGCACAGGTATGCGGTATATCTTTTGTAGAAGATTTTTAATTTCAGGATATTTCTGCAATGTTCAGAAACTTTTTATACAAGTATTTTATCTAGTATTGTATCTGGTATTGTATTTTGAAAGCAAAAATTATAGTGGAGAGGCATGGTGTTCTAGTATTTTGGTTTCCTCATAGATTGAATTTTCTTTTTCTGGGTTTTAGGTAGGTAAAGCAGAAGACAATTTTCTGAAAATAATGTTGGATAGACTCTAATTAAGTTTCTAAATTTGAAAGAAGAGGGTGAGAAAAATGATAATTATGTTTCTTACCATGTGTTCTGTTGCAGAATGGCTTTTTCTAAGTTGTGTTGTAGGTTTTAGCAGAGTACTTTTGCATACTTTGACCTTGCTGCTGGAGTTCATGTGACAGGTGCATATTCTGTGCTCCAAATTTTCATGACAACTAAATATCAAGATACTACTGTATCGCTACCGCTTTGCTTTGCAAGATTATATCAATTTGTTCTTAATCGTTAATGTTTTCTTATACTATCTATCACGGAGTAGACAATACTACCTTGCCGTTGGAAGTTTCCTAATTGTCTCTTGATAATTTTAGCTGTCTGAGTTTGTGGGATGATAATTCTGTCAAGAAACACCAACTGAAGTGAAGTCTTCACCATGTAAGTAGAAGATTCTTAGTTCCAATCAGAATGAGCAGGTATGTATGACTTTTTAGTTTCAGTTAAAGATGTATGAACCAATATAATCTGCTAAAAACGTAAATCCTGAAGCTATAATTATGTGATAAGTTATATTACCTCTTCTATGCTTGCTGATGATTTTTCGATTGTTTCAACATGATTATTAGCTAGGCGCAATAATTTTTAGTAAAATGTAATATTCCTCATCTTTAAACATTGGGCACTGTATTATGTAAATTTTCAGAAAGGATCTCTGAAATCTATTTAAAAATTGTAATTTTAAAAATGATCATTTACCCACATATGTTTGTGTGCTTGGTATATGGTGGCTAGTTAGAACTTGGAAGAACATTCTTGACTGAAAATATTTTGATTGAGCTAGTGGGAGCTGAGTTGCAGACTGAGACAGTAAGGGTGTGGATATGGTGTATTTGTGTTAGCAATGAATCTTGTTACATGGTGCAGGGAATCTCTGGTTTATTGATTGCTCACCTACTAGCGAGTGTCATCATTAGAATGCATAATTTGGATTATATATTTGACTGTCATTACTCTAAAGACAGGATTTTGATGGACCATTATTTTTCATTTGTTGCCAATTCCTATTTGTACAAAGTCAACTGTTGCTTTAAGCAGATATACAAAATGGATATGCTATGGACCTAACAATTACATTCACCACTCAGCATCCTCCACATTTGAAAAAAAGAAACAATACATATGAAGCTATGAAAGTGCTGCCATAAGAGATGGAGAGCTCTATATCACTTACTAACTTGGCTTTTGTTTCAAAAGCTGAAGTTTGCTGTGCAGAACTTTTCATAGAAAAATGGTATGAGTTCTTCCTTTGTCATGATTAAGGTAGATTGTAATTTAATATTGTGACTGGAGAAGCTTTGTGTGAGAACTTAATTCATAGGATTTGTCAGGTTGGTCAACCTTGGTTGCAGCTGATTACAAAAATTTTCTTGGAACAATATGTTATGTCATGTTTGATATTTATTGAATGTTAATTTGAAATGGTTCTAAAAGATTCTTTGTTGTTTATGGTTCTTTATACACAAGCCTGATTAATCTGCAAGTACTGAATTATGCAGCCTTTCAAACATCAAGAAAGAATATTTATGTTGACTTACCAAATTTATGTTTTATTTAACTTAAAACCTCGTAATGGTCATATTAATATGGTATTTCAGTATTCTAAATAGATATTACCTGTCTTGCAATTTTTAAGAGCAGAGTTTCGTGATGATTGATTCTAATAGCTGTCTCTTTGATTGTCTATCTTCTTGTAATAACAGGACTAATTCACGATTGATTCTAATAGCTGTCTCTTTGATTGTCTATCTTCTTGTAATAACAGGACTAATTCACCCAAACAAAATTCTCCGCCAGTGTATATGTTATTCTAGATTGTTTAGTAAATGGGAAGATAGTTTCCTTCTTGGCTTATTGCTAATTATTTTTAATTATTGTCTTCAGGGCGTTTGCGCTTGTGTCCTTGTGTTTCTTGTGTATATATACTTCCCTGCTTCTTGCAATTTGGAATCTGCAGTTGACTCATGTGTAGAGATCCTATTTTGTGGATACTGCAGGTTCTAATGTATCCGTTAAAATCTGATAATTGGTGTTTGACTGATTTAACATCATTATCATTTGGAAATTGCTTCTTCTTACAGTTTAATTGAAGCCTCTATAATATGATTCATTCTTCATATGCTCCTATTATCCAGTCTGTTTCTAATCTCGTTGCTGGTGGTTGCTGCTGGATTTCCTGGCTTCGTGACTTTAGCCTGCTCATGCCATTTTGAAAAATGTCTTTCTGTGGTTCTTCTACTGCTACTACATCAGATCATTTCTGGGTTTCTTTATAACATGGAGGGTTTTGAATTGGCTTGTTTGTCAAGATTCTCTTGTTATTCGGGGAGTACCAATGATTTGGAGGTTGCTACAATACTCAAGATACTGCAGTCTCTTTTCAGGTTGGCTAGCTTCCTCTGCAGTATCTAGAATCAATTTCGGGAGATTTGCACAAGTTCTGTAACTGTATTGACTGTGGAGCGCAAATGTACAACCAATTGTCAATCTTATGATCTTTATTCTTATTTTCATAAAATGCAAATACCTGGGAACATAGTGGTAAGCATTTCTTTTAGATTGCTCTACTTAATTATTTGGAAGTGGAATTAATCTTATTGTCAGCTATATGCACTAAACCACTCATACCTATTAAAGTCAAAAAAATACATATATAATCTTTTGTCCCTTTTCTCTTGACCAAACTCTCTCTCTCTCTCCTTTCTCTTCTTCTGTTTAAATATGCTGTCAATTTCTGTAGTCTTTACAATTTTCTGTATTCCAAATTTCTCTCACTCATGGTTTATTGGGAATTTTGAATGGATAGGATGAAGGCAGAATAGGCAAGAAAAGAAGAGGGAGTACTTGTTACTGAATGTGGCAAGTTTCTCCCCTGCAACGTTATTACATGTTATAGTTAATCACACTGAATCAGGGTTTTGATGTTGTGCTAAACTACTAGAAGTTCAAAATATGATTGCTAATTTTTCTTAGAACACTGTAGCGGTTGTAGTGTTGTATGCAAATTTTTCATTAAACTGCAATATTTTGTTAAACCAGTAATTTTATTTTGAGTATAACACCCTTTTTTTTTTTTTTTTTTTTGAAGACATAAAACTTCTAATTTTCTTTGTTTTGAGCAGAGTCATTGGACTGAAAGACAAATATTAGAGCTATGGATCTCTCTCCTTTTAAGTGAGACATTGATAAGTTTATAGATGAGGTGTTTTATTTTTATTTAAGTTTATCTATTTTCTTCACTTTTTTATACTTATTTTTTTGTTTAATTTTATAACTCGTGGAGTTTGGGTGATTTACAGGGTGAATTGACTACTCTGGCTGATATAAAAAAGTATGGGTCTCCATAAAGTTCAATGGCAAAAAAAACCCTTAAACTTACAAATACCTCCCCCCCCCCCCCCCCCCCCCCCCCCCCCACTTGGCACTTGTTAACAAAATAAAATTACAAATTAAAATTAAAATTACAAACCCATTACTTTGTAAAGGTAGATTCTCAAAAGTCAAACCAACTTACTTTAAATGTTATGAAATATAAATAAAATATAATGTATTTACATTACTTTTTCTACAAAAGTTTTTATTAACCCCCCTAATATTTAATTTTATATTATATTAGTCTCGGTTCCTGTTCCGGTTCCTATAGGAACGGGAACCGAACCAGGAACCAGGAACCGTTATAGGAACCGGAACCGCACAGTACGGTTCCAAAAATTTGGAACCGGAACCTACCCATGACGATTGGTTCTGGGTAGGAACCAGAACCCACAGGGTACCCGCCGGTTCCGGTTCCAACCGTTTCTTTTAAACACCCCTAACTACTGTTACTTGAAAACGAAATTAACAAAGTTAATTAATCTTCATATTAAATTGTTAGGAATACACTTACTGTTTACTGAGTAACACAATTAATCTTCAATAATTGACTAAACAAAAACAATCATTCAATCAAATAATAACTGTTAAAATAGTTATGAGATATACTTACAACCTTATATTAAAAAGTTAGAAGATATACTTATAGTTTGAAGAACGAATCAAATAACAACTCATTTGACAATGTCAATTAGCATCCTCCTTATTCCATCAATTCATGAATCTTTGCCTGTAAATAACAACAAAAACAATAAATAAAAATTATCGATTAACAAAATCATGAGACAATCGTATTATCACAAACTAACATGACCTAAAACAATTAACAAAAGACTAGACGTATTGTTGATCCCACTAACATTTACGATATCACAACGAATATACGCTTATATATTTTATAACATCTTATTTAGGCATTTCGAATGTCAACACAATAATACAATTGAATACGAAGAAAAGGTTTGCAATATTAATACAATGCACATTATATTATAATATATGTTTTTACTATCAATGCAATGCACCTATGTAATCCAATCTTTATGTTATTTATTTAGACTTGGAATTAATGCAACAATTAATATATCTACATCATCACCAATAAATTCAATCACATGGCAATCACAAATTCAATGTGTCATTATTGTTGACATTTAGAATGTCAATGCAATACACCTATATTTAGTATTATTATTAATTATTAATACAACTAATGTAATGCAATACACTTAGTAATCCAATCTTATGTCTATTATTTTAGACTTGAAATACCATACAACAATCAATATTATCTACATTATCACTGTTAAAATTCAACCACATGACAATCATAAATTCAATGTCATTATGTTAGACCTTTAGAATGATAATCATACACCTGTATTATTATTATTACAGATAACATTTTTTAATTAATTATAATCAGATGAAACATAAATATCACCCCCATGTTCAAGATAAATAATTTAATTGATTTGTCAATCTAATGTGTCAAAATGGGTAATTTTAGAGCTTCTAAAATGTGTCACGTGACGACAACGACATTTATTATATATAACATTATTTATTAATTTTTTAACTGTTGAATCTGAAACAAAAATCCTATACATATCTGCAAAATATAAGCCAATTTACAATACCAAGCTCTTCTTTCTCTAGATAAGCTCTAGTGGACTTTCTCTTCCTTTTCTTCACAACCCCTTTTTCATCATGTTCGTTCTTCCGAATTCTACACACACAACAATTCATCATGCCCTCACAATAAATCTCATGCATTATCCAACCCCATGTGTTCCGAACGTTTCCTCTCGTATCCCCATTGTGTTCCGAACCTTTACTCCGTATCTAACCGCTTCTTTAACCCAATTTTCAAGTGGGTTTTTTCAAATTTAATTTCTTTGCCCCATCTTCACCTGCCCATGTTCCAGAACCCACTCCTCTGCAAATCCTTGAGCCCTTGTTGATTTTTTCTTCAATAGAGTGAAAAGTAGAGATCTTGATTGCCAATTTGGGTCCTTCATACATTTCCCTAATTTGCCAGGGTTCTTGTCTACCATAGAGGTCACATCTGGGATGGTATCACGGGAAAAAGGTAAATTTTGTACCTTGTTGTAGAGATAAAACCCATCAGTTCAGCATCAAGGAACGAATTTATAGCCAGCAGGAAGAGTTGCCGACATCGTGAATCTGTGATTATTGCAGATGATTATATGAAGTCAATTAGCAAAAAGGTCAGAGAAAATGTTGGAGAGATTAAGAGAAATTAAGAGTTTGGAGCGAAATTGGAAATAAGAGAATGACGGGACAGAGACAGACTTTGCATATACAATACTACTTTGGTCGGTTCTAAAGAGCCGTTGGATATTTTCTTTTATTATTTAATTTTTCGGATTTATTTTTGAATTTTAGTGCAAAAATATGAGGGCATTTTGGGTATAGCTCCACAAGGGAGTCAGTTGGAATGTTAAATTTGAATTTTAAATTTTACTGTAATTGTTGGCTTATATTTGAATTTTAAATCCACATACTGTATATTTCCACAAAAGCATGAGTTATGTTGGTATTTTTTATTTTTTGAAACGGCTATGTAATTTTTTAGAAGATGTTGTTCCATTCTTGTGTAATTAGTGGTTAGAGTTTTTAAGCTCTGGCTTCGGTTTTTCTTTTTGTTTTAATTTGATGTATATTAATTTTAAAGCTTGTTCATTTGGTTTAAATTCCAATAAATTTCTTTGAGTGGGATTTGGATATTTGCATGCAAAGGCACCCGCGAATCCTTTTGCATCTAGATGATGGTAATTTTAATGAGTGATTTGGTTCACAGTTGCTTCTATTAGTTGCATTAAATTGTTTAAGGGGAAAAATGTTTTTACGGTTTCTGTAGTGATTTTTTAGTTTCTTTTGCACAGGTTGCGGTATATCTTTTGTAGAAGATTTTTAATTTCAGGATATTTCTGCAATGTTCAGAAACTTTTTATACAGTATTTTATCTAGTATTGTATCTGTATTGTATTTTGAAAGCAAAAATTACAGTGGACAGGCATGGTGTTCTAGTATTTTGGTTTCCTCATAGTTGAATTTTCTTTCTGGGTTTTAGATCGGTAAAGCAGAAGACAATTTTCTGAAAATAATGTTGGATAGACCTAATTAAGTTTCTAAATTTGAAAGAAAGGGGTGAGAAAAATGATAATTATGTTTCTTACCATGTGTTCTGTTCAGAATGGCTTTTTCTAAGTTGTGTTGTAGGTTTTAGCAGAGTACTTTTGCATACTTGACCTTGCTGCTGGAGTTCATGTGACAGGTGCATATTCTGTGCTCCAAATTTCATGACAACTAAATATCAAATACTACTGTATCGCTACCGCTTTGCTTTGCAAGATTATATCAATTTGTTCTTAATCGTTAATGTTTTCTTATACATCTATCACGGAGTAGACAATACTACCTTGCCGTTGGAAGTTTCCTAATTGTCTCTTATAATTTTAGCTGTCTGAGTTTTGGGGATGATATTCTGTCAAAACACAAACTGAAGTGAAGTCTTCACCATGTAAGTAGAAGATTCTTAGTTCCATCGAATGACAGGTATTGTATGACTTTTTAGTTTCAGTTAAAGATGTTGAACCAAATAATCTGCTAAAAATGTAAATCCTGAAGCTATAATTATGTGATAAGTTTCTTACCGATGATTTTTCGATTGTTTCAACATGATTATTACTAGGCGCAATAATTTTTAGTAAAATGTAATATTCCTCATCTTTAAACATTGGGCACTGTATTATGTAAATTTTCAGAAAGGATCTCTGAAACTATTTAAAAATTGTAATTTTAAAAGATCATTTACCCACATATGTTTGTGTGCTTGGTATATGGTGGCTAGTTAACTTGGAAGAACATTCTTGACTGAAATATTTTGATTGAGCTAGTGGGAGCTGAGTTGCAGACTGAGACAGTAAGGGTGTGGATATGGTGTATTTGTGTTGCAATGATCCTTAAAGCATGAATGATCTTCAAAACCCTAGGAAAAATCTCCTCTCTTTTTGCTAAGAAAATAACTCTCCTCTCAATCTCCAGCCCACTCTAAACTAAATTACAAAGTCTTATTTATACTTTTCCTCTGCTATGGGTGTTTTTGGAAGAGTCCAAGTTCAAGCCAGAGTTAAAAAAAAAAAAAAAAATTATTTTCTCGCGATCCATGCCGCGGCGCACAATTTTTCCACAAACATACGACCTTGTCACGGCGCAGCGCCACTTTCTTCACGCCGTGGCATGAACTTTCTACCCAACTTCAGCTTCTCATGCCGCGGTGCGAAAAGTCTATACCGCGGCGCCATCCAGCAAATTCACTTCCTTTCTTCTGTTTGACAATCCATTTTTTTTTCTTTAGCGCGTACAAAGCCTCCAACCATCGTGTGAGCATAAATTCCTCACTTTTTCTGTCTGAATACCTGAAACTTATACACATACCCGTGATTCTTGCAAATAAAAATATGCAAAGAACTTGAATAAAAATAATCCATAAAAGTCACGAATTCCCTATGATCTACCTATAAAATCACGGAATATACATATCCTTTCACCACTCATCAAGTTATCCAAATTAAGTGTATAATATATCAAATTAAAGCATTGTCTGTTTAGTTTCTAAAGATTTAATCCTCCCATCAATTGGATTTTTATTAAGCAAGTTATGATCAATTTATTACTGATTGTTCAGTAGAAACCGAAATGCATGTGATGATAAAATGAATGGTTTACTTGACCCAAATTTAAGGAATTGTCATATTAGGACTGATAAGAAATATTTCAAATAACACTTATAATTGGAAAATGGAATCAGCCAAAATTAATTCATTTAACATATATACTTGCACATCAGCAGGACATGAACAATTAATCATTCATTTAACAAATTAAAATACACGAATTTTTTTACAGAAAACATATTCAACTCAAATGAACTGTTTCTACAAATATAAATATAACACATACTCACAGTTCAGCTAACAATAGAATCATCCTCGATTTGATCTTAGTAAAGTACATGAACAGTTCCTTGAAAACAAACATAAAAAAAAAAAATTTAATCGATCTTTATATTAAGATTGTCAAGGAACAATTATTTATTCGTATAACTACTGTTAGGGGTGTTCGGTTTCGGGTACCCTGCACTTTTTGAAGGAACCGAAACTGACAGTTCCTTGAAATTTGGAACCAGAACCGAACCGACGGTTCCAGTTCCTAGGTACCCAGAACCAGAACCTATAACAATGGTTCTGGTTCTGGTTCTAGTTACCCTGTAAAATTACATGACCCCCCAAAAGTTTTTAAAATGGCAAAAAAACCTTAAAAACTTACAAATACCCCCCCCCCCACCCCCCCCCCCCCCCCCCCCCCCCCACCCACCCCCCCCCCCCCCACCCCCCCCCCCCCCCCCCCCCCCCCCCCCCCCCACCCCCCCCCCCCCCCCCCCCCCCCCCCCCACTTGGCACTGTTAACAAAATAAAAATTACAAATTAAAAATTAAAAATTACAAACTCCATTACTTTGTAAAGGTAGATTCTCAAAAGTCAAACCAACTACTTTAAATGTTATGAAATTAAATATAAATATAATGTATTTACATTACTTTTTTCACAAAGTTTTTATTAACCCCCCTAATATATTTTATATTATATTAGTCTCGGTTCCTGGTTCCGGTTCCTATAGGAACGGGAACCGAACCAGGAACCAGGAACCGTTATAGGAACCGAACCCACAGTAACGGTTCCAAAAATTTGGAACCGGAACCTACCATTGACGATTGGTTTGGGTAGGAACCAGAACCAAACCCAGGGTACCCGCCGGTTCCGGTTCCAACCGGTTCTTTTAAACACCCCTAACTACTGTTACTTGAAAACGAAATTAACAAAAGTTAATTAATCTTCATATTAAAATTGTTAGGAATACACTTACTGTTTGACATGAGTAACACAATTAATCATTCAAATAGATTGACTAAACAAAAAAAAACATCATCATCAAATAATAACTGTTAAAATAGTTATGAGATATACTTAACCTTATATTAAAATAGTTAGAAGATACTTATAGTTTAGAAGAACGAATCAAAAACAACTCATTTGACAATGTCATTAGACATCCTTCCTTTATTCATGTAATTCATGAATTTGACCTGTAAATAACAACAAAAACATAAATAAATAAAAATTATCGATTAACAAAATCATGAAGAACATACGTATTATTAACACAACTAACATGACCTATAAACAATTAACAAAAGACTAGACGTATT
Source organism: Pistacia vera (assembly GCF_008641045.1). Classification (NCBI taxonomy): domain Eukaryota; kingdom Viridiplantae; phylum Streptophyta; class Magnoliopsida; order Sapindales; family Anacardiaceae; genus Pistacia; species Pistacia vera. Next base: position 492,728 of record NW_022196226.1, read on the forward strand.
GTGATACCAACTAACATATTACGATAATACACCAACTGAATATACGCTTTATATTTTATAACATCTTATTTAGGCATTTCGAATGTCAACACAATTAAATACGAATTGAATACGAAGAAAAGGTTTGCAATATTAATACAATGCACATATAAATTATTAATAAATATATGTTTTTACTATCAATGCAATGCACCTATGTAATCCAATCTTTATGTCTATTTATTTAGACTTTGGAATACTAATGCAACAATTAATTTATCTACATCATCACCATAAAATTCAATCACATGGCAATCACAAATTCAATGTGTCATTTTTGTTAGACATTTAGAATGTCAATGCAATACACCTATAATTAGTTTTTTATTATTAATATAATACAAACTATGTAATGCAATACACTATGTAATCCAATCTTATGTATTTTATAGACTTTGAAATACCACAACAATCAATATTATCTACATTATCACTGTTAAAATTCAACCACAGACATCATAAATTCAATGTGTCATTATAGTTAGACCTTTAGAATGATAATATCATACACTGTATTATTATTATTATTACAGATAACATTTTTAATTAATAATAATTACAGATGAAACAATAAATATACCCCAACATGTCAAGATAAAATAATTTAATTGATTTGTCAATCTAATGTGTCAAAATGCGTAATTTTAGAGCTTCTAAAATGTGTCACGTGACGACTAACGACATATAATATATATAACATTATTTATTAATTTTTTAACTGTATGAATCTGAAACAAAATAACTATCATATAAACTGCAAAATATAAGCCAATATTACAATACCAAAAGCTCTTCTTCTCTAGATAAGCTCTAGGACTTTCTCTTTCCTTTTCTTCACAACCCTTTTCATCATGTTCGTTCTTCCGAATTCTACACACAACAAATTCTCATGCCCTCACAAAAATACTCATGCATTTACAACCCCATTGTGTTCCGAACGTTTACTCTCGTATCCCCATTGTGTTCCGAACCTTTACTCTCGTATCTAACACGCTTCTTTAACCCAATTTCAAGTGGGTTTTTTCAAATTTAATTTTTTTGCCCCATTTCCACTGCATGTTCCAGAACCCACTCCTCTGCAAATCCTTGAGCCCTTGTTGGATTTTTTCTTCAATAGAGTGGAAAAAGTAGAGATCTTGATTGGCCAATTTGGGTCCTTCATACATTTCCCTAATTTGCCAGGGTTCTTGTCTACCATAGAGGTCACATTCTGGGATGGTATCACGGGAAAAAGGTAAATTTTGTACCTTGTTGTGAGATAAAACCAATCAGTTCAGCATCAGAAGGAACGAAATAGCCAGCAGGAAGAGTTGCCGACATCGTGAATCTGTGATATTGCAGATGATGTAAATGAAGTGCAATTAGAAAAAAGTCAGAGAAAATGTTGGAAGATTAAGAGAAATTAAGAGATTGGAGCGAAATTGGAAATAAGAGAATGACGGGACGAGACAGACTTTGCTATATACATACTACTTTGAGTCGGTTACTAAAAGAGCCGTTGGATGAATTTTCTTTTATTATTAATTTTTGGATTTATTTTTGAATTTTAGTGCCAAAAATATGAGGGCATTTTGGGTATAGCTCCAACAAGGGCCAGTCAGTTGGAATGTATTAAATTTGAATTTTAAATTTTACTGTAATTGTTGGCAGTTATATTTGAATTTTAAATCCACATACTGTATAATTTACCCCAAAAAGCATGAGGGTATGTTGGGTATTTTTATTTTTTGAAACGGCTATGTTAAATTTTTTTAGAAGAATTGTTGTTCCATTCTGTTGTAATTAGTGGTTAGAAGGCTTTTAAGCTCTGGGCTTCGGTTTTTCTTTTGTTTTAATTTGATGTGATATTAATTTTAAAGCTTGTTCATTTGGTTTAAATTCCAATGAAATTTCTTTGAGTGGGATTTGGATATTTGCATGCAAAGGCAACCGCGGATCCTTTGCATCTAGAATGATGGTAATTTTAATGAGTGATTTGGTTCACAGTTGTTCTATTAGTTGCATTAAATGTTTAAGGGGAAAAATGTTTTTACGGTTTCTGTAGTGATTAATTTAGTTTCTTTTGCACAGGTATGCGGTATATCTTTGTAGAAGATTTTTAATTTCAGGATATTTCTGAATGTTCAGAAACTTTTATACAAGTATTTTATCTAGTATTGTATCTGGTATTGTTATTTGAAAGCAAAAATTACAGTGGACAGGCATGGTGTTCTAGTATTTTGGTTTCCTCATAGATTGAATTTTCTTTCTGGTTTTAGATCGGTAAAGCGAAGACAATTTCTGAAATAATGTTGGATAGACTTAATTAAGTTTCTAAATTTGAAAGAAGAGGGTGAGAAAAATGATAATTATGTTCTTACCATGTGTTCTGTTGCAGAATGGCTTTTTCTAAGTTGTGTTGTAGGTTTTAGCAGAGTACTTTTGCATACTTTGACCTTGCTGCTGGAGTCATGTGACAGGTGCATATTTGTGCTCCAAATTTTCATGACAACTAAATATCAAGATACTACTGTATCGTACGCTTTGCTTTGCAAGATTATATCAATTTGTCTTAATCGTTAATGTTTCTTATACTATCTATCACGGAGTAGACAATACTACCTTGCCGTTGGAAGTTTCCTAATTGTCTCTTGATAATTTTAGCGTTCTGAGTTTGTGGGATGATAATTCTGTCAAGAAACACCAACTGAAGTGAAGTCTTCACCATGTAAGTAGAAGATTCTTAGTTCCATCAGAATGAGCAGGTATGTATGACTTTTTAGTTTCAGTTAAAGATGTATGAACCAATATAATCTGCTAAAAATGTAAATCCTGAAGCTATAATTATGTGATAAGTCTATTACCGATGATTTTTCGATTGTTTCAACATGATTATTAGCTAGGCGCAATAATTTTTAGTAAAATGTAATATTCCTCATCTTTAAACATTGGGCACTGTATTATGTAAATTTCAGAAAGGATCTCTGAAATCTATTTAAAAATTGGATTTTAAAAATGATCATTTACCCACATATGTGTGTGCTTGGTAATGGGGGCTAGTTAGAACTTGGAAGAACATTCTTGACTGAAAATATTTGATTGAGCTAGTGGGAGCTGAGTTGCAGACTGAGACAGTAAGGGTGTGGATATGGTGTATTTGTGTTAGCAATGAATCTTGTTACAGGTGCAGGGAATCTCTGGTTTATTGATTGCTCACCTACTAGCGAGTGTCATCATTAGAATGCATAATTTGTTATATATTTGACTGTCATTACTCTAAAGACAGGATTTTGATGGACCATTATTTTTATTTGTTGCCAATCCTATTTGTACAAGTCAACTGTTGCTTTAAGCAGATATACAAAATGGATATGCTATGGACCTAACAATTACATTCACCACTCAGCATCCTCCACATTTGAAAAAAAGAAACAATACTATGAAGCTTGAAAGTGCTGCCATAAGAGATGGAGAGCTCTATATCACTTACTAACTTGGCTTTTGTTTCAAACAGCTGAAGTTTGCTGTGCAGAACTTTTCATAGAAAATGGTATGAGTTCTTCCTTTGTCATGATTAAGGTAGATTGTAATTTAATATTGTGACTGAGGAAGCTTTGTGTGAGAACTTAATTCATGGATTTGTCAGGTTGGTCAACCTTGGTTGCAGTGATTACAAAAATTTTCTGGACAATATGTTATGTCATGTTTGTATTTATTGAATGTTAATTTGAAATGGTTCTAAAAGATTCTTTGTTGTTTATGGTTCTTTATACACAAGCCGATTACTGCAGTACTGAATTATGAGCCTTTCAAACATCAAGAAAGAATATTTATGTGACTTACCAAATTTATGTTTTATTTAACTTAAAACCTCGTAATGGTCATATTAATATGGTACTTCAGTATTCTAAATAGATATTACCTGTCTTGCAATTTTTAAGAGCAGAGTTTCGTGATGATTGATTCTAATAGCTGCTCTTTGATTGTCTATCTTCTTGTAATAACAGGACTAATTCACGATTGATTCTAATAGCTGTCTCTTTGATTGTCTATCTTCTTGTAATAACAGGACTAATTCACCCAAACAAAATTCTCCGCCAGTGTATATGTTATGCTAGATTGTTTAGTAAATGAGAACATAGTTCCCTTCTTGGCTATTGACTATTATTTTTAATTCTGTCTTCAGGCGTTGGGCTTGTGTCCTTGTGATTTGCAATGTGAATCTGCAGTTGACTCGTGTGGAGATCCTATTTTGTGGATACTGCAGGTTTAATGTACCGTTAAAATCTGATAATTGGTGTTGATGCTGATTTAACATCATTATCATTTGGAAATTGCTTCTTCTTACAGTTTAATTGAAGCCTCTATAATATGATTCATTCTTTATATGCTCCTATTATCCAGTCTGTTTCTAATCTCGTTGCTGGTGGTTGCTGTGGATTTCCTGGCTCGTGACTTTAGCCTGTCATGCCATTTTGAAAAATGTCTTTCTGTGGGTCTTCTACTGCTACTACATCAAACATTTCTGGGTTCTTATAACATGGAGGGTTGAATTGGCTTGTTTTCAAGATTTCTTGTTATTCGGGGAGTACCAATGATTTGGGGTTGTACAATACTCAAGATACTGCAGTCTCTTTTCAGGCTGGCTAGCTCCTCTGCAGTATCTAGAATCAATTTCGGGAGATTTGCACAAGTTCTGTAACTGTATTGACTGTGGAGCGCAAATGTACAACCAATTGTCAATCTTATGATCTTTATTCTTATTTTCATAAAATGCAAATACCTGGGAACATAGTGGTAAGCATTTCTTTTAGATTGCTCTACTTAATTATTTGGAAGTGGAATTAATCTTACTGCCACGTATATGCACTAACCACTCATACCTATTAAAGTCAAAAAAAATAATAATCTTTTGTCCCTTTTTCTTGACCAAACTCTCTCTCTCTCTCCTTTCTCTTCTTCTGTTTAAATATTCTGTCAATTTCTGTAGTCTTTACAATTTTCTGTATTCCAAATTTCTCTCACTCATGGTTTATTGGGAATTTTGAATGGATAGGATGAAGGCAGAATAGGCAAGAAAAGAGAGGGAGTACTTGTGACGAATGTGGCAAGTTTCTCCCTTGCAACGTTATTACATGTTATAGTTAATCACACTGAATCAGGGTTTTGATGTTGTGCTAAAATACTAGAAGTTCAAAATGATTGCTAATTTTTTTAGAACACTGTAGCGGTTGTAGTGTTGTATGCAAATTTTTCATAAAACTGCAATATTTTGTTAAACCAGTAATTTTATTTTGAGGATAACACCCTTTTTTTTTTTTTTTTTTTGAAGACATAAAACTTCTAATTTTCTTGTTTTGAGCAGAGTCATTGGACTGAAAGACAAATATAGAGCTATGGATCTCTCTCCTTTTAAGTGAGACATTGATGTTTATAGATGAGGGGGTTTTATTTTTATTTAAGTATCTTTTCTTCACTTTTTTATACTTTTTTTGTTTGTTTAATTTTATAACTGGTGGAGTTTGGGTGATTTACAGGGTTAATTGACTACTCTGGCTGATATAAAAAAGTATGGGTCCCATAAAGTTCATTTACATTTATGAAGCTAAGCTTTCCACAACTGTCCTTTATGCAATCGCTGTATGCCCATATAATTTGTAAGCTTTGAGAATTCAGATATTTGTTCCGTTTTAATTGCTTATATGTCAACACTAGGGATCTTTGGTTCACAATTTTGTGTTTTTGGAAAAAGTTTTTTGAAAAAAAGTTAAAAAAAAAGTGAATTGGGCGAGTATACTATGTAGGATTTACAAATTGTAAAATACCCCTATGTTTGTTTTTTTACAAAACACTCCTTATAATAAAACATGAAAAGTTAACAAAAACACTCCCAATCCACCCTCAAATACGGACAGTGGCACCACCGTCGGAGGATGGCCGGAGTCGCCGTAATAAAAACATTAAAAATATTTAGAGATATTTAATTGAATTAATAAATTTAAGAGGTTTAAAAAATATTAAATAAAGTTAAATATATTGTGAGTTTTTGGGTATTTTACTGTTTAACTTTAAATCAGAAAGTTTCTGTTCTCCTCTGCTACGCTAGTTTCTGATAAAGTCTACACCCTTAAAGGGCGTAAAAAGCCTTAGAAAGGTGTTAAGGGAGAGGACCACAAAGTACAGGGGTTTAAATCTGCAGGTGGTGTATCAGTTTCATAATTCAATGAAAGGAGGTTCACATGGTCGGTACTGCTAGCTTCTTTATCGCAAAGATTAGGTGGACGCTATTGCCTTTACTGACTCTGTGTTTCAGCAATTTAAATCTTCTTTCAAGATCTTTTTTTTCCTGTATGTTTCCACTTGAAACTACTACTTATTTGTAATTTATGAGTCATTGATGCCAGATGATCATGAGTGGTAATAAGGACCGCAATATATGATGACAAGTATCAGTTCCTTGTGATTTTTCTGCCTTGCTTTTGACTAACAGATTATTTGCTAGCCCTCTAATCATCACTTTCTCCACATAGACTTGATTAAGTTAAATAGTTTATTATAACATAGCAAACTTATTGAGTCATTAAGCTATATCTCATCTGTTTGTGTTGTCTCTTGAATCAGGGTATGGCAACTGATCAGGATGTGCTAGCTGAAGAAAGTGCATCGACAGGTTTATTTCTTTTCTTTTTTTAGCTATTGTTAGCAGTTTCAAAATGATTAAACAAAGAAGAAAGTGCAAATATTTTTCTGATAAAGCCCTCTTTCAAGCTGTCAAGTGGTACTTCTACCTTAATGTAGATAAAGAAGAAGAAAAGTAATGTTTCTTAATAAATCTCTCTTCAGCCTGCCAAATACCAAATGTTAATCCTTAGGATGTGATTGAAATTGAAGTGGGCTGAGTTCAAATTGGGTGAAGATAACTTATAGTATTATGTGTACACATAGGGTGTGTTAGGTTGGGGGTAATGAGAGATTACTAAGGTAATGTCATTTTATATTATTTGGTTACCACGTTTGGTTGTCAAGTAATATAAGATTTCAGTAATCTTTTAAAACCAATTGTAATTATTGTTGGTAATATAGGAGCTAATATGAATATCTTCATTTACTTAGGTATTTTAGGATTACTTGACAATTTTATTTTTGTTACAATTTTACCCCTTATTAATAAAATTTTAGGACAAAAATACCCTTATTTTAAAATTAATTTACATGAACCTGTCATTACAATTTTATCGCTAATTAATTAAGTTTTTGGAGATTAATGCCCTTGTGTTTTAAACAAATTTCAACCCACCCAAACTATTACCGTCAGCTAGCCACCACCATTGGTCGTTGATGGAAGGCGTCCTACGCCGATATGGCCATTTCTTACCAGATCTCTGGTTGGAAATGGCTTAGATCATGAAAAATTTGGTTGGAAATGGCTAGATCCATTCTAGCCAGATTTTTCGATCTAGCCGTTAATGGCTAGATCAACGGCCATGGATCTAGTTGTTTCCAGCGAAACAACCATATTAGTTTTGGCCATTTTTGACCAGATTTATCAAGTTGGTCGAAAATTGCCAGATCCATGGTCGTTAATGGCCCTCGATCTGGCCAGATTAGTTTTGGCGATCTCCGGCCAAATTTATCGATTTGGCCGAAAATTGTCAGATCCATGGTCGTTAACTACCACTTCAATGGCCCTCGATCTGGCTATTAACAGCTAGATTGAAAAATCTGACCTGAAACGGCTAGAATAGATCTCACCGATTCTAGTCATATTTTTCACGATTTGGCCATTTCCGGCCAGAGATCTGGACAGAAATGGCCAGATCAGTGTAGGTCGTGCGCCATTTAGTTGCCGGTGGTGGTGGCCAGTTATTGACAGTGGTTGGGTGGGTGGGGGTGGTGTCTTCGTTGATTTTTAAACTTTTATTATGGGATGTTTTAGCTAAACTTTTAAATGGAAGAGGTTATAAAAAATAATCTAAATAATAATAATGAATAATACTCCCCCCCTTTTCTTTATAATTGACGCTTTAAGGCTATGCATATTTTTTAATAAAGCAATTTTCTTAGAGGTAGAGAAAGAGAGAGAGGAGATGTGGGCCATAGAAAAGTGGAAGAGAGAGGAGATGTGGGCTAGAGAAAAAATTGGAAGAGAGGAGACAGGGGCAAATGTCGAGAAAGAGAAGTTGGTCTAACTTTTTTTATTTTGGAAAAAGTTAATAGCCTTAAAACGTCAATATAAAGAAACGGAGGGAGTAATATAATAATAATATTTAAAAAGAGGGTAATTTAGTAATTTAAATAACATACCCAATAATTCCTAACCAAACATATAAACATAACATACCCATCAATTTATTTTTCACAACCAAACACATTAATATAACATTCTTAGTAATCTTTCAAGATAATATATCTTCTCTTTAATATAACATTCCAGATGCATTTAGTTTAGGGAATGTTCAATTACTGAAAATGTTATATTAATGGAAAGATAGATCACCTTGAAGATTATTGGAAATATTTAGGAAAATGTGTTTGGTTAGGTTAGAATTAATTGGTAGGTATATAGATTACTAAATTGCCCTCATTTTAAAATATTAATATAATATTATTTTTTTAATCACTTTTTAAACCTCTTACATTCGAGATTTTTCTAAAACACCCCAGCCACATAAAAGTTTAATTTTTAACAAAAACACCCCCACCCACCCAACCTAAACCACCGTCGGCCATCGATCGAGAAGTGCAACAGAGATGTTCTTTGAGGGGTTTTGAATAGGAGGTGAAGGGGAGTAGATTGGTGCAAGTAGGGTGATTTTCGGTAGAAACATGACCAGAAAATCACTGAGAAAAAGGAAAATCATGGAAAAATAGTGGGCTTCATCGACGATTGGGAGCAGCTCTGGTGATGGGGTTTGGTGGGATTTGAAAAGGAAAACGAGAGTAGTAAGATGGTGGTGGTTGGGGCCGACGGTGATGCTGGAATTAGCCCAGATCAGGCTTAATATCGGCTACTGTCCAACCCAAAAAATCCCAAATCCATGACCATATTGCCGTTTACAAACATCGATATGGCCAGAAAAGGCCATATCGGCGCACGACTGACCAGATGGGACTAGTTATGCGCCATTCCGGCGCGTTAGCCGACTATGGTGGTAGTGGCCGGCTACAACAATCCTTTTTGGTGGCTTGTAAATTGTTTTAAAAACAGGGGCATTACTATCAGAATTTTAATTATTTAGGAATAAAATTGCAATGGTAGAGTTCATGTAAATTAATTTCAAAATAAGAGTATTATTGTCCAAAAATTTTAATAGTGAAGGGTAAACTTGTAACAAAAATAAGATTATCAGGTAATTTTACAATACGTCAAAAATTGGAGGTAATCAGATTACCTCCTATATTTGGTATTGGAAGATTACCATATTACTTAACAACCAAACAAGGTAATGTTTGGAATCAAAGATAGATTATCGGGGATTATCTTCCTAGACCTCTAACCAAAGGTAGCCTCTCAGTAATACAATATTCCTTAAATCAAACGCACGCATAATGTTGTTACTAAATGCATGTACATGTAACACTTCATCTATTTGTGTGTTGCAATATGAATTTCCTATTAAAGAGGCCAGCAAGGTGATAGATGTTTATGCATTTGCACTAAAACATGAGTGAGTTATTCTAGCTTTCATCATAAACATCACAGCAACACAATCAAAATTCGGTTCTCCACAAACAATATCAACCAACAATGACTCCAAAACTTCAGCACAACAATATAATGTACGCGAATATAACCGAACTTAACAAACCAAACAGCAAGTAAATAACAAAGTTAAAGCAAACGACCAACCTTAAGGCTTAAAGGCAAAGCCACCCACCAAGGGATCTAAACGTAAAGGTTGAGTCACCGGTTTGGATTCTCCACCACCAAGTTCGGCCAAAGCTTGGATAAAGGATTGAAGAAAACTCTCTCAAGAGCTCAATTTCTCATTCATAAAAGCTAACATATTACAAAGCATAGTTTGGCTTTATATATCCTTACAAAACAATGCCCACAAATTAACTAAAACATAAAATATAAAAATTACACATAAAAGTGGTCACATGTGGCGTCCAAAGGAAAGAGAAAGCCAAACACAAAATAAAAGGGCACATGGGTTATATAAAAGTTAGACTAGGTATTCCTTAAACTAAACAAAAGTGAAATGATGGATTCTTTGACTTTCCAAAAGTGAAAAATGGACAAACAGCCGGTGGAATGTCATGGAGTGTTCTTTCCCGTAATGGAAAGTCTTGAGTTGGCATTTCCATGTTTTATGTGTGGAACATGTGTTGAGTACAAGGAGTATTTTGATGTGAAGAAGTGTAAAGTGGCCATATTGAAGTTGAAGGACTTATGCTTCCTTGTGGTGGGAAAATGTCAAGAAACAAAGGGTTAGAGAAGGGAAAGACAAAGTCTGGTCATGGGAGAAAATGAAGAAACTCATGAAGAAGAGATTCTTGCCCGAAAACCATAGGCAAGATCTCTACCTCAAGTTACACACCTTTAAGCATGGAGACAAGAGTGTGGAGGAGTATATTCAGGAATTTGAAAGATTGATGAAAAGTGATGTACTAGAAATTAAGGAGCAAACCATAGCTAGGTTTTTGGGAGGTTTGAATCGGGAAGTTGCAAACATGGTGGAACTACAACCCTTTTGCACTTTTGAGGACGTTTGTAAATTGTCTATCAAAGTGGAAAAGCAAAGAAAGAACCTGAAGATTTCAGCTCCAAAAAGTTTCAACAAAGGGAATTCATTCTTTAAGGGGGCTACCTCTTACAACAAAGCCGAGAATTCCGCCAAGGATAAGGGCAAGGAGAAAACGATGGACACTTCCAAAGGAGGGTTGAATGCCACTAGGATTGACCAAGGGAGATTGTAGTGCTTCAAGTGCCAAGGTTATAGACATTTTCAATCAAATTGTCCTAATAACTAAGTGATGACCTCGAGAGAGATTGAAGAGATCGAAGAGTCTTTGCAAAAAGAAGATAATGGGGAACATGAAGCTAAATAAGAAGATGAGATAGTGGAGGAGGCCGACAATGGCAGCATGCTTATCTTGAGGAGAACTCTACATACTTGGTTTTGCCCAAACGAGGAATAACGGGAGAATTTGTTCCGAACAAGATGCACCATCAAAGGGAGGGTTTATTCCATGATTGTTGAGAGTGGGAGTTGCACTAATACCGCATCTACAACACTTGTGGAGAAATTAAGCTTGCCCACTCTAGCTCATGCCCAACCGTACAAGCTTCAATGGTTAAGCAATGGGAGCCCCTTGCAAGTCACAAAACAAGTCCTTATCTCTTTCTCTATTGGTAAAACTTATATTGATGAGGTGTTGTGTGATATTATTCCTGTGGATGCTTGTCATTTGTTGTTGGGGAGGTCGTGACAATATGATATGGAGGTTTTACATGATGGGAGAAGAAATACATATTCCTTTAAGTTGAGGGAGAAACACATAACCTTAACCCCACTAAAGCCAAGCCAAATACACAAAACCCCACCTAGGGTAGAAAACCAAAAAGAAAACCTATTCTTGAGTGGAACCAAAGTAGAGAGAGCCATCACTAAACACAAACTTGTCGTAGCCCTACTCATAACCGAGAAGAGAGAAGGTGAAAATGAGAGTAGACCACCCTCACAAGTCCAACCCTTACTAAAAGAGTACCAAGATGTATTCCCTAATGAACTACCACTCGGTTTACCACCTTTGAGGGGAATAGAGCACCACATCAACTTTATGCCTGGGGCACCCTTACCAAATAGGCCAACTTATAGATGTAACCTAGAGGAGTCTAAGGAGTTGCAAAGACAAGTAGATGAGTTGGTGAGTCGTAGGTATGTTATAGAGAGTATGAGCCCATGTTCAATTCCGACCTTGTTGATGTCAAAGAGGGATTGTATTTTTCGGATGCGTGTTGACAATAAAGCCATAAACAACATCACCATTAAGCATCGGTATCCCATCCCTAGGCTTGATGATATGTTAGATGAATTGCATGGTTAAGAGATTTTCTCAAAAATCAATCTTAGGAGTGGATACCTTCATATTAGGATGAGGGAAGAAGATGAGTAGAAAATGACTTTTAAAACCAAGGGTGGGCTGTATGAGTGGATGGTTATGCCGTTTAGGTTGTCTAATGCTTCTAGCACCTTTATGCGACTCATGAATGATATGTTGAAACCATTCTTGGGGAAATTTGTGGTGGTTTATTTTGGTGTATAGTAGGAGTGAAGAGGATCATTTAGGGCATTTGCAGCAAGTTTTTAGTGTTTTAACAGAGAAGAAGTTATTTGCTAAATTGGAAACGAGGGACAAAGTTCAAATATGGGGGCAGGTGCAAGCATATGGGATCAAAAAGTCAAATAGACAAGCTATGACAATGCCAACTCAAGACTTTCTATTTCGGGAAAGAACACTCCATGACATTCTGACGGATGTTTGTCCCCTTTCCACTTTTGGAAATTCAAAGAATCCATCATTTCACTCTTGTTTAGTTTAAGGAAGACCTAGTCTAACTTTTATGTAACCCATGTGCCCTTGTATTTTGTGTTTAGCTTTCTCTTTCCTTTGGGGTGAGACATGTGACCCTCTTTATGTGTAATTTTTATATTTTATGTTTTAGTTCATTTGTGGGCATTATTTTGTAAGGTTATATAAAGTCAAACTATGCTTTGTAATAGGTTAGCTTTTATGAATGAGAAATTGAGCTCTTGAGAGGGTTTTCTTCAATCTTTATCCAAGCTTTAGCCGAACTTGGTGGTGGAAAATCCAAACTAATGTCTGAGCCTTTACGTTTGGATCTCTTGGCGGGTGGCTTTGCCTTTAAGCCTTGAGGTTGGCCATTACTTTCATTTTGTTATTTACTTGTTGTTTGATTTGTTAAGTTCAGTTAGATTGGCTTATATTGTGTTGTTGTGCTGGAGTTTTGGAGTCATTATTGGTTGATATTGTTTGTAGAGAACCAAACTTTGACTGTGTTGTTGTGATGTTTATGATGGAGCTAGATTAACTTACTCATGTTTTAGTGCAAATGTATCAAGTGGTATCAGAGCTTAGGTTAGTGGAGTGAGTGCCTTCACCTTAGTTTCCTCTTTTGTTATTCTTGCTTGTTTTTTCGATTTCACCTTGTTTTGGCTAGAAAAAATTTTTCTTGTCGATTTGCACCCAAATCAAACCTAAACTTGCCCAAACACTACCTAATCACTTTCTCAATATCCCAGTGACCTTACCATACACCTCAAACACATCCCTAAACACCTTAACCAAACACTACCCTACATTGTCCACTAAATATGTCTAACAAAACCAATTCATCTTCTCCACCCCTACCATGGGAGTTCGCCAATCTTAAGTTTCAGGAAAAGATAAATGACCTTAAGGAACAAATGGGTACCATTGTCCAGTCAATGAGAGCTCAAGACCTACACCACCAGCAACAAAACTATCAAAACCAAGAAACCATTCCCCTAAACCAACACCACCATAGACCTTCACCACACCCTAGAACCCCACTAAGATAGAATTATTTTGATGACTAAATTGAGATTAATAGTGATTCAAGTGAATCTGAGGGGGCTAGAAGAAGAGGTAGGAGGAATCATGATGATGATAGGAGATTAAAGATAGATATGCCTGAATTTGAAAAGGGATTGAATCCGAATGAATTCTTGGATTGGCTCAATAAAATTGAAAGGGTATTTGATTACAAGGAGTATTTTGATGTGAAGAAGTTTAAAGTGGTCATATTGAAGTTGAATCTCTTGGCAGGTGGCTTTGTCTTTAAGCCTTGATGTTGGCCATTTACTTGCTGTTTGTTTTGTTAAGTTCGATTAGATTGACTTATATTGTGTTGTTGTGATGGAGTTTTGGAGTCATTGTTGGTTGATATTGATTGTGGAGAACCGAATTTTGATTATGTTATGGTGATGTTTATGATGGAAGCTAGATTAATTCACTCATGTTTTAGTACAAATGCATCATTGATGAAAGAATGTTATGCTAATAATGAGGATTTGAGTGCTATTATGGCCGAATGCATGAGGGGAAGTGTTGATGATTTTTCGGTCCAAGAGGGGTTCCTTTTTCAAGGTAACAAACTTTGTGTGCCAAAAGGGAGTTTTAAAGAGTTACTTATGAGGGAGACCCATGGAGGAGGACTTGCTGGTCAATTTGGGATTACTAAAACCTTAGAAATTCTCAAGGAGCATTTTTGTTGGCTAAAGATGCAAGGAGATGTGCAAATAGTTGTGGCAAGGTGTGGAACATGTCAAAGGGCCAAAAGCCATTTCAAATTGGGCCTTTACAATCCTTTACCTATTCTGGACCAGCCTTAGGAGGATTTAAGCATGGATTTAATAGTTGCCATTTTGACGTAGGCCGAATGGTCTTGCTCATCTTGCATGGCCCTTTTGACTTGGGCCGAATTGTCTTGGATTAATTTTCCCTTGGATTTGTCTTGATTGTATTAAGGTTGGTGGGCATATTTGCATCAGATGTTGAGAACATAAAGCATATAAATTTCAATTGATAATGAATCAACCGATGGAAGGTGTTGTGGAGAAGATGAATGAGACGTGGAATTTCCAAAGAAATAGCTTGAACCAGCATCCTGCTAAAGTGTACAACTACAGGATGAGCAGCTATATTGCAGGACAATAAAGATTGACTCACAACCCAATCTTACAAACTTTCTATTACAACTTCGACATGACAACTTACAATTAGGCAAGCGGAACCCATTTTGAGTAGGCGAGACGTATTGCGAGCTGCCACGTCAGAGTTGTAAGAGAAAGTTTGTAGATTGGGTTGTAAGTGTAGTATTGCCCATTGTAGGAAACATTTAATAAAACTTGGAGCCCAAATCATTTTGCCAAATTAAGCTCTAAAGATTCAGGTCGAAAAGCTATATCATTTTGCAATTCAAAGCTTATCCACATTAGGCCTGCAGTTGAACTGAGCTATTTGCAAACAGTTCAAGCTCGGCTCGGCTAAAATTTGTATTCGACTTGAAATCTATCGAATCGAACTTAAACTCAAACAATTTGGGTAATGTACAAACCGAGTATCAAACATGGAAGTAATTAGCTCGAAAGTTCGCGAATAGTTAAAAAACTATCGAGCTCTTAGGCTCACGAATAGGTGAAAATTCGCAAGCCATTGAATGAGCTTTCAATCTCTAAAGTTCGCAAATAGTTTAAAATTCGCGAGTCAAAACGAGCTATCGAGCTCTAAGGCTCACTAACGTAAAATATATATTGATTATGTATATTAATTGCCCCTCCAAGATTATTTCAAACACTTGGATACTTATTTTAAAAATTTACCCTCATTTAAAATAATACTGAAAAGTACCATTAATTTGTTTGAAAATTTTGAAATTTTCCATTAGTTCATTATATATTTATTCATTATAATTTATAAATACAACAAATTACAATAATAGTACTTATTAGCTTTAGCCATGTTATGTGTACATTAAGGAGAAATAAAAACATATATATGATGTACAATTGTATATATATTCTCAACACTCATTTCTTAAATATATGTATACTTACCCGTAATAATGAACTTGTAAAATATATCTATTTATCATAATTCATAAATAGATTCATTGTTCTTGATCTTGTTTATCTTAATTGTTTAGTTGCATTTCACTCGTAATCACAATTCATCCACTGATTTTTTAACATCACTTGGGACTCGGTTCAATCACATCTAGACAAATCAAAGCAAGGCGATGCCCAATGACATGAAAGATAAGTCGTAGAAGAAAAATATAGGTAGATGTATTTCTAGATAAACCAATTACAGTAAGACTAGACTTGGCAATCTAGGCCCATACCCGTGGGTGGAGCCGTACCGGCCAAAATAATATAGGGTATATGTCCATGAAATCAGACCCCTTTTTTTTTACCCGTACCCGGTCTAACCCGTTTCTTTTGCAGTATCCGTAAAAATAAAAATAAAAAACAATTTACCCTAAAGGCTAAAACCCTAATTCCCAAAATTCTATTATCCAACTCCAAGTCTAACTCTCTTCGACAGTTCGCCTCTGCTGTCTCAACTTCGGTAGCTGACACCTGCTCTCTCATCTCCTACCGCCGCTCTCTCAACTCCCCTTGTCGCCAGTCGTGTGTGCTATCTGCCTCTCTCATCGAAGGGAGCACACTTGAAAGCCTCTTCCTAATGTCTTCTCTATTCACTGGGACTTGATTCATACTTGAACCCAAATCCAGTCAATGGTTGACTCACCAACAACTCATTAATGCCTCTTTTTAATGGTCAAGGTAGGTTCTGCTGGAGAAGGCAGAAGAAGCGACTGCGGTGATAGAAAGAGCATGGCTGGTCTGGTGGCTTTAGAGGGGAATTGTCCATTGTATAATGAAAAGGCAGAGGTTAATTTATTGTTATTCATTTTGGTTCCCATCATCATGTTTGATTGAGCGGAAAAGTTTTGTAAATAGCCCTCACAGTCTTCTCTGCGTGTATATGATTTTTTGTTATTTTTTTATTTATTATTATTATTATTTTTTTTTTTTTTTTTTGTGACTTAATGTGGAATTGAATTTGACCAAGGGTGTTGATTTGAGATCTGCGTGGAATTTCTCCAAGGTTTTCTTTGCTTTGAATGTGGCTATGGCTGTGAATTTTTTCTTTTTCCTGATCGGAAGCATAAGTGAATCTGCTAGTGGGTGTGAATTTCATTTGTTTTACTTTGGTGTATTTTGTATGTACTGTGTCTGGGTTTATGGGCTTATGGAAGCATTAGTGTATGTGGTTGTGATAGAAGATGAGCTGATGGTTATGGTTGAATATGGCTAAAAAATTGCAGGAACATATCCAGTGCTTTGGCACGGCATTTTTTTTAATTTCTTTTCTTGTTTTGTTAATATGAATTAAATTAAAAAAATTATTTGTTTTTGGGTTTTTAAGCTTTGAGCTCGAAATAGTTAATTGATTGTGGGGATTGTTGGAGAAGTTCGATTGTGTGTCGATTACTCAAGTTCGATTTGTGTGGGTTATTTGTGTTGGTGGTATGTTGATGGTGAGGGTGTAACTGTAAAAATTTAAAACTTAAGTGAACAATGTGGGCACCCATGGGTCCACCCGTACCTGCATAGGATAGGGCAATATTGGACCCGTTTAAATCAACCTGTTTAGGGCTCGTACCCGTAGGATCCACACCCATTTGGACCCGACATGTATTCAGCCCATCTGTCCGTTTTACCAGGTTTAAGTAAAACTCATTGAAACTCATGGTTTCGAGGGAAGGATCCCCCAAATATTGGAAATTCACTTTTAGTTTATATGATTTAATAAATTACTATATTAATATCTAATAAATAATTATATATATATCAAAATAGATGTTAAAAGCAAATAATTTGATATATTTTAATTGATGAGATCTCTCATAATAGAGTGTGATGTATAAGAAGAAACAAATCTACGACATATTTGAGATAATTATAAATTATGTGCTCGATAAAAATGTTAAGACATTCAGGTCACACATTCATTTTTTTTTTTTTTTTATATAGGATTCTATAAATGTGTAACATAAATAGGTTTAATTTATTAAAATGTAAATCACATTCGAACAAGTCAAGTAATAATAGATCTTATATTCTTATTGTTCTGACTTTGCTGATCTCTATGCTAGCTTATATAAGATTATTTTAACAATGGAAATATCTAGTTTTCTTTACATTGATTTTCATAAAAAATAAAAAAACAAAAGACTTTCCCTTAACTTACTTTTTGTTGGTTGGGTATAATATTATTAACTAAATATAACAAATGAACCGAACTCAAACCGATCTCAAACTCCAGTCAATTCCTCGAGCTCGAATTCGAACAAGATTTTCCTAGGCTCGATGAATTCGAACTCAAACTCAAACTCCTTCATATTTTCACGAACTGAACTTGAACATGAAGGTCTTCGGCTCGGCTCGGTTCATATGCAAGCCTAATCCACGTATAAAATGTTATTGTTCTAGTAATTGTCCACAAGCCCAACTCTTAGAAAAAGTTTAAAAGCCCACAAAGTAACAGTAATTTCCTCACAAAAATCAGTTCCAAGAAATAGAAATAAGTTTCAGTTTTGGATTATCAAACTCTTATTTCCTAAACAATAACACTACTCTTTCAAAGGAATATACAAAGACACTCTACAATTGCCACGTCATCAGCAAATATTTTAATCCAAAATGTATCAATCTTCTTCTCCACGCTTCTCTTTCACGTTCTTTCTCCATCACCGTGTTCAACTCTGCTCTTCTCCAGCTCCATCACTCTCTTCATCTTCATCTCTCTTCTCCATCTCCATCTCCGTTGCTCTCTTCATCTTCGCGCTCTTCTCTATCTCCTCTCTTCATCTTCATCGCTCTTCTCCATCTCCATCACTGTCTTCACACTCTTATCTCCATCTCCATCGCTGTCTTCGCGCTCTTATCTCCAACGAGTGTAATACCTAAAGCGAGCCATAGAACTGCTTCGAGGGGATAGGTGAGGTTGAGGTTCCCACACAGTAAAGACCATACAGGAGTTTGATGCTCACGGAAAGTCTTTAGTTCGCAGGTCTTTTTGATTTCCCACTTGCTCTGTGGGAATTGAAACCCCTGTTTTCTGTACTAGCCCCTGACCTGTGAGTGAGCCTACACTCTCTCTATTTAATGAAATATTTCATTTTGATTTTTAGATATTCTTAAGCCAATGGCTGATTTGTTTTTGATTGTAAACCTGCTGTAGAGTAGGTCTAACAGCAGTGCAAACCATGTATATTATTTGCATTATTGCTCAATGAAGTTAGACCATTCCGGTAGTTTCAGTTTTTCATTTTGTGTGCCAACTTCTCTGCAGTTCTTTTCCTTAGAATTCTCCAGCTCAAAAACCATCAATTATGAGATAAGTGAGACAAGAGGAATCTCTTCTCTTATTTAATTAGGAATGTGATGTTGACTTAGCTCTAAACATTTTATCAGCTACATTTATGCAATGTCTCCCACCTGCTACCCAACTCTTTCTCTTTAGCTTCAAAATCATATTGGTATCTTCACGTTGCTAACAATTCATAATTTTTTTCTTTTGATTCAGAGGCTGTGCATTGCGTTGACTATGTCTCCTGTGCAGTAGTACATGGGATAGCAATCCAGTTTGGCTTGCCTTCCTATATAAAACATGATAATTGTGTCCTCGTGCATACTTATTTATATTTATCGGTTCATGTAATCAGGAGACAAAGTTTGTAAACATAACCAATTTGATACTAGAACTACTATAATTTTCAGCACATGAGGGCGGTTGACATCAGAATTGCAAATATTTAATCTAAAATAAACAAAAAGTAGGAGCAAATTAAGTTTGAAACGTTCAAGGATGTATTAAACATAGTTAATAAAACNGCATATCAAAACTCCAATACTAAAGTAAAATAAGAATTCAGATACAAGTAAATACAAGGATTAATAATTAGTAAGTATTTTAAGAGAGAAATGTAATAAAAATAAAATTATGAAAGCCAACATAAACCAATATTAAATCATTGGATCATAAAAGTTAAACTAGTGACACAGGCCAAAATTCTGAGACTTACTGTCTTGCAACAAAAGGATCAAAATCAAGTTCTTTACTTCTTTATCAATAATTCAGATACAAGTAACAATAACACTACTATTACAAAGGCAAATACAAAGAAGACTTTACAAAGTGACATGGCAATGCCACATCATCTAATACATCATCACTTGCCACATCATCATTAAATATTTTATCATTTTAATATTTCAATCTTCTTCTCCACGCTTTCTCTTTCGTGCTCTTCTCCATTACCGTTTTTGGAACTGCTCTACTAACTGCTCTTCTCCATCTCCATCACTCTCTTCATCTTCATCGTTCTTCTCCATCTCCATCACTTTTTTCATCTTTGCGCTTTTCTGCTATCAACTCTTCTCCATCTTCTCTCTTCATCTTCATCGCTCTTCTCCATCTCCATCGCTCTCTTCATCTTCGCGCTCTTCTCCATCGTCTTGTTCTCTAGAAGCTGCTGAGAGGTAATCTTCATTTTCCTTCAATAAAATGTTTTGGACATTTTCTGGTTTGGAGCTGACTTATTTCTTAATCCTACCTACTCAGAGGTTGGAACTTGGACGTTGATATGGAGAAAGATTCTTTGTTGCATTAAGGACGGTAAGTGGTCTTTTGCCCTTGGTTGAAATAGCATTTGATTTAGACCTAAGGCAATGATGTGCCATTATTTGGAATAATGTAGCTGTGCATGATATTCTAGTCTATTAATGTGGTCTGTAAATGATTTCTGCATTGGAAATATGATGTTATTTACCTCTCAATGACTCGAATCATTTACCATGACTGTTTGATCAATAAGTGGATTTATGCCTCTAGTTCTATGTTTACTGGTTGTGTTATAGGGTCCCATTGGAAAGTTGAGGAGCATTCAAGTAAAGTGGTGTATAACCAAGAAACGTTCTCCATTTTCCATCATGATTCTGCAGTTTTGGTTCATTACAGATTCCTGGAAGACCTTTAGGTACAAGATTAGTTGCTTTCAGTTGTATTCTAGTTGTTTGGTGAGATCTGTTGTATCTCAATATGATTGTTAAGGTTAAAAGTGAATTTCACTATGTGCCTACATAGAGAAGTCAAAATGCAGATATGTAATTTGGATTTTGGGCCTTGCTATGAGTATGAAACATTAGCTCATTTATTACATTGTTTTTGGTCTTTATGTTTCCTTTTTTCAGGTCTTTTGTAATTTAGCTACATCTACTTTGATTAAAAGAAATGTCAGTTTACATTAGATGGCTTAATTATGTGGTTTTTGCAACGGTAAGTGTATTGGTTGAACTTGAATGTGGTCTATTAATTGGTATTGAAATAAGATTTTTCCATTATTTTACACCAAGTCGTTGGTCCATTTTTGTTCAAAGGTGTAAAGAGTCTATGAGTATACAGATATTTTATATTATTTATTGATTTTTAATATAGTTTTAAATTATAAACATTATATTCTCTTCATGGGTGAATAATGAATTCATGTTCATAAAAGTTAATGTTAAGATCAATGAAATACTCATTTAACCTTATAGTTAAAATTTACAAAAGTTAAAAGTCATTTAATATATTTATTAACAACATAAACTTGTAAGCCATGAATCAATTTTAAACATTTAAAAATGTGGTGGTGCAACGATGTTTAAAGTGGTGGCAGTGGGTAGAATGTTTTAGAAACTAAAATTGCTTTTGCTCTAGGAATTGAGTTGAATGTGGTTTTGCTCTAGAAGATCAATGAAGTACTAATATTATTATTTTTTAATTGAATTAATGAATCATATTTATAACATAGAATATTTGTTTTTTGTATTTTATTTAGGGTAATATGTTAACATCATAGTACCAAAGATGGAAGAATGTAGTAAAACTAAATTAGAGAACTCTTCTTCTAAATTCAATGCCGTTGAGGTAATTTTCTTTGTAATCTCTTTTTATTGATTAATATAATAATTTTTTTATGCTATTATTTCTACGTTTTTGTTAAGTATTATTATATTCTAATTCTGGCTATTATAATATCTAATTAGGAAGAAATAGAAGATGCAAGAAATGTAGAAGAGGAATTGGAGCTTAAGCCTGGAATGAATTTTGATTCATTTGATAGACTTTTCCAATACTATAGAAGCTATGGGAATAAAATGGGTTTTGAAGCTATTATAAGATCTTCAAACAAAGGAGATGATGGAAAGTTGAAATACGCAACACTTTCTTGTGCTTGTAGTGGGAAGTCTACATGTATCTCTAGAAATGCCTTTAAAATGCATCCGGTGACGAAAACTGATTGTAAGGCCCGGATTGGTGTAGCTTTACGTTCTGATGCAAGTTGGCTAATATGTTCAGTTGTCCTTGATCATAACTATGAACTCAACAGTCCTAGCAAAACTAGATTTTTCAAGGCCAATCGAATAATAAAACCGTACATCTAAAGGAAACTCGAAGTAAACGACAGGGTTGGGATTAGACCCAATAAAAATTTAAATTCCTTTGTAGTAGAAGCTGGTGGTCCTGAGAATTTGCCTTTTCTACAGAAAGATTGTAGAAACTACATTAAAAAAGTTAGGAGGTTATGACTTGGTGTTGGAGATGCTTCTACAATTCAAAAATATTTTTTTAAAATGCAAAATGAGAATTCAAATTTCTTCTACATAATGGATTTAGATGAAGAGGGTCGATTAAAGAATGTTCTATGGGTGGATGCAAGAAGTAGGGCTGCATTTAAAGAATTCGGTGACGTTGTGACATTCGACACTACATATTTGACCAATAAGTATGATATGTCGTTTGCGGCTTTTGTTGATGTTGATCATCATGGATATTCAACATTGTTTTGTTGTGTGTTAATCTCTAACGATGACACAAAGACATTTGTATGGCTTTTTCAATCTTCGCTTGCATGTATGATGAATTGTGCTCCAAAGGCAATAATCACTGATCAAGATAAGGCAATGTAAAATGCAATTGAGATTGTGTTCCCGGGTACACGACATAGATGGTGTTTGTGGCATATAATGAAGAAATTACCTGAAAAGTTAAAAGGTTATACCCAATATGATTCTATTAAGTTTTCTTTAAAAAATGAAGTGTATGATTCATTGACACATGGGGAGTTTGAAGAACGTTGGAATAGGTTCATTGAAGAACACAACCTTCAGGCCAATGAATAGTTACTTAGATTGTATAATAAAAGACGACGTTGGGTGCCAGCATTTGTAAAAGATACTTTCTGGGCAGGTATGTCTACCACTCAATGTAGTAAAAGTATGCATGCATTCTTTGATGGATATGTTAATTCAAAAACCACCTTAAAATAGTTTGTGGAATAGTATGAGCATGCATTGCGTGATAAAGTGGAGAAAGAAATGGAGGCTAATTTTAAATCTTTCAAATAATGGATCCCTTGCATAAGCAGTTATGGTATTGAGAGACAATTTCAAGATGAATATACCATTGCAAAATTCAAAGAGTTTCAACAAGAGCTTACTGCTAAGCTCTATTGTGAAATATCTTCTTTCAAAGAGAATGATTCCTATATGGAATTTATAATAAAAAAGATGTTAGGGTTAGAGAGACTTATCGTCGTGTCCCTTTTGTGGTATGTTTTAACGAAGCAACTTGTGATGTTCATTGCAATTGTTAATTGTTTGAGTTTAAAGGAATCTTATGTCGACATGCAATTGTGGTGTTGATTCACAAGGAAATTTCTCATGTACCAGAAAAGTACATTTTAAGGCGATGAAGGAAAAATATAAACAGATGTCACACCAGGGTTAAAATAAGTTATAATAATTGGAGCATCAATCTTGAAGGACAACGATTTGACCACTTGTCTAGTTTATTTTCTAGTGTAGCAGACTTAGCATCAAATAGTGAGGATGATTGTAATATAGTGATAGAAGTGATCAATGATCTTAAGAAAAAATTGATGTCAAATGAAGGTGTTGGCAAGAATGGTAAAAGAGAAAATATGTCAGCTAATAGTAGAATGAATTGTGAAAGTGTTGATGGTACTTCCAAAGAAGGGAATTGTAATATTCTTAGTCCACGGGCTGTCTGCAGCAAAGGTCGTCCTCCATTAGAAAGAAAGCAGTCGAAGGTTGAACAAATTCTTTGTAAAATAAAAAAGAAGAAATTCCGAAAACAGGAAAAAGATAAAAAAGTTGAAGGTAAAAATTTAGTAATTATCAATTTTGTTAATTATTTTCTTATTTTTATTCTATTTATTGATAGATAACATGACTTTTGTTATATAATTGCAGCATTGTTGGATACCGAAGCTTGTGGGATTTCAATACGTGATTAGTGTCCTTTGATATCTGTTTTTGCTGCAGCTTGAATACTGCACCTTTTTTGCTGTATGTGCAGTGTTTTGTAGAGAAGTTTGGTTTTGGTAGAATTTTATGGATTTATAGCTTGTAAGCTACATTTTTTTGTTTCTGTTGTGTTTGTGTGCTATTGTGATGCTCGGGCCTGTTATATGTGGTTATAGTTGGCTCAATTCTATACAGGTTTTCAGGGGAGGTTTTGGGATTGTTGCAACGTAGTAGCAGTTGTAGCATATTGAAAGGGTCTAGAGATGCAACACCTCTGTGTTTTTGTTTGTGTGACTGCAGGGATATTTAGTACTAGTGATGAGGCTCTTCCAGGGGAGGTTGGTTTTTTGCAGTTCTCTCTGTTATTGCAACTTGGTTGCTACATTTTCTATAGTGTTTTGCAGGTCTTTATGGTGTGATCCTTGCCACTTATCATAGTGGTGGTCTTACTAGTTGTGTGAGAGGGATTAGTAAATAATTAATAATATTCACAAGTAGTCAGATTAATTATTTATTGACTGTCAGAATAGTTAGCATTAATTGGATGACTCACATGAATAATTTCCCACATCAGTTACATATATCAGTTTAAGGCGCTTCTTCTGGAACTGCATATTAGCATTTCCTCTAGTCCTAAACTTGCATGTCATTGCTAACAATTTCATTCCTCTTCTTTCTAACAAGATTAGGATTCTTTTGCATTACTATTCTGATTCATATTTTACGAAACTCTAATGCTTAAGTTTCGGTTGTCTTCTTGTCTTACAAGTATATTGGCAGCCTGGTTGGTGACTTCTATTGGACCCTTCTCTATGGCGGCATTTACGAGTACCCCAGAGACAAGAAGAGCAAGAATGGGAAGCTGAGGCTCTTGTATGAGTGTGCACCGATGAGCTTCATTGTGGAACAAGCTGGAGGAAAAAGATCAGACGGCCATCAAAGAGTACTTGACATTCAACCAACTGAGGCGAGGACATTCTTATGAGTTTATGCACTTTTCTTGCTAAACTTAGGTACTAAGATGCTTTGGTTGTTTCCTTTCAACAGATACATCAGCGTGTTCCACTTTACATTGGAAGTCGAGAGGAAGTGGAGAAATTGGAAAAGTATTTAGCTTAACCGAAATGTAAAACAAAGAGTACTTTTGTTCATGAAATAATTCTTTAATGGAAGTTTCTCAAGAAATACGCTAAATTGAAATTAAAAGAGAAGCAATTACTTTCCTTTACCTGTATGAATTACTTTTGTTTCGGGGCAAAATATTGCCAGCTCTACATGGGACTTCAGCTGTGTGTAAGATTCAATCTAGAAATTGGATCAAATTTTCAGAGTGTGCTGATGTGGCATTGATTTAAGCTTATGTGGAGTCAAAGTTTTTAAACTTTGGTCAAAGGCACTTTGGAAGAAAGAAAGGGATAGCTTTGTAATTTCATTTCTAGGATATTTGTTGGAAGAAAGAAAGGAGTATGCTGAGAAGGTATTAGAAGATTTAATATGCTTGAGTGTAAATCTGTCAAAACACCAATGGGGCAACATATTAAATTAAGCTTGAATCAGTGTCCTAGTTCAGAAGATGAGAGAAAGGAAATGATTGATATCCCTTATGCTAATGCAATAGGAAGTCTAATGTACCTTATGGTCTGTACAAGGCCTGATTTAGCCTTTGCAGTGAGCTATGTTAGTAGATTCATGAGTAATCCTGGAAAACCTCATTGGGAAGCAGTGAAATGGATACTAAGGTATATTAGGGGAACAATGTCAACAGGAATTGTGTATAGTAAAGAGAAAAACATGCTGGATTTCATTGTGGGGTGTGTAGATGCTGATTATGCTGGAAATCCTGATAATAGGAAATCCATGACAGGCTTTGTTTTCTCTTTATGGAATAATCTGGTTCGTTGGAAAGCTAATTTGCAGGCTATTGTGACTATCAACTACAGAAGCTGAGTATGTGGCGATTACAGAAGCTGCCAAGGAAGCAATTTGGCTAAAGGGAATGCTTAGTGAGTTGGGATTTAATCAGGCTCAAGTTCCAATCAAGAGTGATAGCCAAAGTGCTATATTCCTATGCAAAAACCAAACCTTTCATGAAAGGTCCAAACACATTGATGTGAGGCTGCACTTCATCAGAGATATGGTTGAAGAAAAAATTATTAAGGTGGAGAAAATTCTTGGGAAAGAGAATCCAGTAGATATGTTTACCAAAGTTGTTACTTTGGATAAACTAAGGCTCTTCAAGAGCATGCTCCAAATTGAGTAAGAATTGAGGAAATTTCCAAGGCAGTAGGGGATGAAGAAATCAGATGCCAAGGTGGAGATTTGTGCTGATGTGGCATTGATTTAAGCTTATGTGGAGTCAAAGTTTTTAAACTTTGGTCAAAGGCACTTTGGAAGAAAGAAAGGGACAGCCTTGTAATTTCATTTCTGGGATATTTGTTGTGCCTTTCAGTTTTCACGCCACTTTCATTTCTCTCTGGATTGTTCTCTTCTTGTTACAAAGAGAGGAAGTTGTTGAGGGAAAACATCAAGGTGGAGCCTTGGTATTCACAGGATGAGATCAACGATGGTGTTGAGCTCTCTTTGTAACTGATTTTTATTCTTTTTCCTCTTGTATAAATTTTGATTTATTCTATGTATTTTTGTGTGTGTGTGAGAGGTGTGAGACACATGGGAGCAACCTAGGGTGGTTTACAGAGGGGAGTTGATACTGGGTTCTTGGTGTAAATCTGACTCACAAACTCTGTAAGATTTCTCTTCATAGTGTATTTTTCTTACTGCTTTGAAGAGTGGATGTAGGTAATCAATCTGATTACCGAACCACTATAAATCAGTGTGTATGCTCTTTATTATTTATGCTCTTATTTTCGTTATATCTTTTTTTTGCTGTGAATGTGTTGGATTATTTTAAACTTAGATTTCCTTATTGAACAATCAGTTTGATCAACACAGAGGAAACAGATTATCAGAAATGGAAACGCATAATTGTCTTCTTTTCATGTGGGAGAGAAGTGAAATTTCTTAGCCATTCTTCATGGTGATCAATCACACAATTTATGAAACTTGTATCAAACCAATGCCATAATCAGAACCTGTGCCTAGGGCTGGTTAACAAACCAAGCCACTCGCGAGCCGGCTCGGCTAGAGTTTGGCTCGTTAACGGCTCAGCTCGGTTCGTGAGAGAGAACGATTCGAGTTTGAGCCTACTTCAGCTCGGCTCGTTAGGCTCACAAGTCGAGCCTGGCTCGAATAAGTGAGGAGTTTTGGGGGGTTTACTGAATATGAGGGATTACACTAAAATTTTTAAAACAAAAAGTTTTCAAAAATGACAAGGACCCCCTGATTTTAAAATCCCTAAAATCGTTGACATGAACTATTTGCCTTAAAATCAAACCAATTCCAAAAATTGTCAACACATTTTCTAGCCGTCTCCGGTGTACCCTATCATCGTCGTCAATACCATCTACTTCGCTGGAGTGTTTGTTGCAGAATCGCCATCGTCAAACCTATCTACCCTTCCAACTCTCGACGTCACTGAAATCTACTTGTTTTCCTTTTCTGTCCTCGCTGTAAAACCCAGCTGCTCCATCGTCGACCATCGTCTTGTTCGCAATAAGTTTGATTGTTTTTAATCTTGTTGAGTTATTGTTATTTGTGTATGATTGATTTTTGTGAAACCCATTAGCTTCTCATGATTTTTGTGAACTCTCTTTTATAACAGGTGGTTTTTTCCCGTGAAAGTGATTGTGTTGTTGTCGTTGACCAGCGTGGTGTCATCGTCTTTTCTTCTTTAACTTGTGTGATACTTTTAGGTATCATTGGCATTGAAGATTCAGATCGAAGATATGCCAAGTGCCAAAGTCAGATGAAAAACATTGGTTTGTGTAAAACAATGTAAAAGTCAAAAAGATGTGATAAGGATGTCAGTTGCTTTATTAACTTTACAATGAAAATATATTGTTTTATTACCTTTTTCCAATACTTGATTACTGATAGTATTAAAAGGGCCTAAAAAATTGAATTTTCTGGACAGCTCGCGAGCAGCTCGAGCTCGTAAATCGACTCAAAATACTTGTAAGAGGCGTTTGGTTCAGAAATGTTAGATTACTGGAAAGATAGATTACCTTAGAAGATTACTAGGAATCTTTAAAAAAATGTTTTTGGTTAGTTGGTGGGTATGTTATATGAATATGTTTGGTTATGGGGAATAAATTGATGGGTATGTTATTTAAATTACTAAATTGTCCTCCTTTTAAATATTAATATAAGATTGTTTTTATTATTAATTTTTGAATAATTTCTTTTAACCCCCAATATTTCAGATTTAGCTAAAACACCCCCGCTTATATAAAACTTTAATTTATGACGAAATCACCCCCATCTCCTGCCGCCGCCTGCCGCCACCGTAAACCACCGCCGGAAATCTCCGAAAGCACCCATGAGTACCTCACCGTGACGAAGAGGCTTCGAATATGGCTGTTTTCGGCCATTTCGATGGCCAAAAATGGCCATATCAGGCCAGATCGATGGATCTGGCCATTAACGGCCAGGTCTGGGCTAGATCTGGCCATTAACGGCCACGGACATGGCCGTTAACAGCCAGATCTATTCCGACCAGATCTAGCCCAGACCTGGCCGTTAATGGCCAGGGATCTGGCCGTTAACGACCAGTTCCATCGATCTGGCCTGATATGGCCGTTTTCGGCTATTTCGATGGCCGAAAACGACCATATCGAAGCCTCTGGAGCCTCCCACGGAATTTCGTTCCTTTTCAAGGACTCTGACGATTTTTCGGCGGTGGTCCGTGGTGGTTGGCCGCTGCCGGTGGTGGTGGCTGGGTAGCAGTGGTGGTGGTGGTGGCTGGGTGAGTGGTGGTCTGTAAATTATTTTAAATATAAGGGTATTATTGTCCAAAATTTTAATTAACAAGGGTAAAATTGAAATAGAATATTTATGTAAATTTGTTTTAAAGTAGGAGTATTATTGTCTAAAATTTTTATTAATAAGGGATAAAATTGTAACAAAAAAAGATAACCCTGGTAATCTCAGAATACCTAAGAAAATGGAAGTAATCAGATTACCTCTTATATTACCAATAGTAACCACTATTGGTATTTAAAGATTACCGGTATCTTATATTACTTGACAACCAAACATGGTAATCAAGTAATATAAGATGATATAACCCCAGTAATCCCACTTAACCCCCAACCAAACGCTCTCTTAAATTCATTATGAGGCGAGCCGAGCCGAGCCACAAAATCTATGGCTCAACTCGGCTCGTTTCTTTACCTTATTTCATGAGCTCAGCTCGTTAAGCAAAAAATTCAGCTCATGAACACCCCTACCTGAGCCTCAAATAGCCGTGAGATATTTACTTTTTTGGTAGATACACCATAAACCAATTTTAATTGGAAGCCTGGATAAATAAATAACAAAGATTTTGTGCAAGAAGTTTCTACTTCATTATCAAATGTTATCAGTAACCTTCATCAGAAATTTACAATCACCACTAAATCAATATGGACAGAATACAAGTGGACAAAGATAAGTATTTGATTAGCAAGCTGAAGGGTACTTTGCTTTGCCCAATCTTTCAACTAAAATTATGTGGGAATACTAAAGAGATGTTAAGTAACGTGTAACAAAGAATTAAGATCACAGTCAAGCATCTTTGATGTAAGTACTGTATTGGTACCGTGTCAGCATTAAGTCATCTTAATCTTCAAAAAGAATTAGTTTCTTGCTGAAAAAAATTTCTAATCCAAAGAACTCCTGCGACCTTTTGCTGCATTTCATAAGAAAACATCAATTTTAGAACTCCGAACTAAATTTTGGTATACAGAACAATGAAAATACAAGTTTATCCCCAGTATTGAAAAGAGAGGAAAGCAAAACTTAAAAGTAAGGAGCAATAAATCACCAGGACTTAAAATTCTTATGCATTTTGTTATTGATTTTACTGCAGTTAGGGTTTCAGAGCCTGCAAAATGAAAATTTACAAGATAAATACATAACTTGAAATGATTAAAATCAAATCAAATAGGTAAGTCTAAATCACCTTCAACATTCATGTCTTTTCCTGAAAGAACTTCTGTCAGTATAGATGAATATTCTGACACAACTTGATTAGCCTCCAGATTGGCATCCCCAGATTCATGAGAGCTGCATATTATGTCAAGTATAACATATCTGGTGAAGTGTATAGTGGTGTATAAAATAGTGGAGAATACTAAGACATTAAATAATCAACATGACAAAGGGAACAAATACCCTGAAATATTGTCCACAGAAGCACAACTATCCACAATTGGCTGGCAAGGATAACCAAGTCCTTCGCAGTCGAGATCAAAATCAACTAGCAGCTCGGAGAAAGAAAAATTTCGTCCAAAGGCATCTAAATTAGGCAAATCCATGTCAAAAATGCCAGCTTCCTTTTCAGATTCAGATGTCGAAATTTCATTAGTAATTGGTTCATCCACGTTCACTACAATTCCACCTCAAATCTTTCCCACCTACCCACCTCAGACAAGCCATCCTTCTTAGTCTCGTTCTTCTGTGTCTCCAACTCCATTTCCATTGCTTCTTCACTGCTCAAAACCACTTCACCCATTCTCATAGTAGCCAATCAGGAAAACAGCCAACAACAACCAAAACACTACACCAAGTATGAACAGTCACAACAACAACCAAAACAAGCAATAACCCAAAAAAACAGCAAGAACATAGCAGCCAATCAAGAAAACAGAAAATATCATATATTGATACCATTTACAATATACATAGTAGATCCCGGCAAACATAGATGATGTCATTTAAGAAACAGTGTCAAATGGTAACAGTATCATGCAATTCATTAAGATGCAACGAAAAAAAAATTAAGAGCACCGATTGAGAAAAAAATTAGTATCAAGGTCAACATAAATTCAATTGCAAGAGGACTTGGGATCCGTAGTGAGAGACTCACACGGCTCCGGCGAAGAGCTAAGGCGAAGGTAGCGACGGAATTTCGGAAAATCCACAGCGGTCACTCTATTCACTTCTCTATTTTGAGATTTTATAAGCTATGAAATGACAGAGCTGGACTCTCTATGATTTCAGTGGTTAGGGTTAAGGTTTGGTTTGTCAACGGGGAGAAGAGCGCGATGGAGATGAAGAGCTGATAGGAAAACTGACCGAATGAGATGAAGAGCTGATAGGAGAATAGAGCAATGGAGAAGAGAGATGGAGATGAAGAGAGCGATGGAGAACCAGAGACGAGAGCGACAGAGAAAGCGATGGAGAAGAAGATTGAAAAATTGAAAAATTGAAATGATAAAGTAAATTAAAAAAAAACAGAGAAGAAGTAATAAAAAATAAATATTTAATGATGATGTGGCACATGTTAGATGATGTGGTATCGCACGTCACCTGCCACGTCACTTTGTAATGCCTTCTTTGTTTTTGGCTTTGTAAGAGTAGTGCAAGGATCTAATAATACAAGACAGTTCAAGTACCACAAACCAAAATGATTTATGGTAAGTTGAGCACCTTTGAACAACATTTGTAAATCGTATAAAATATTTTAAAACAAAAAGTCTAACGAGAACTATAAATAAGGTCTAAACAAAGACGTAAAAAAAAAAGTTGGATCCGCTGCAATCAGGTGGCGAAGATAATCAGTGATGGACAATCATCTTACTCGTTCATTTGCAGTTCTTGGTTCCACTGGTTTGCAGCCAGTAGTTTCTCGATAATACTCTTCAATGCAGGGACACTCATCCCACATTTCTGATCAGCAAAGCAAGATCTTCCTTCTTCAGCTGCCTTGCAAAGCTTTGGATCTAGAGGTACCTTACCGAGGAATGGTACAGCCATCTCCATGCACATTTTTGCCGCACCGCCACCACTTGTATCAAATACTTCACTCAAGGCAATCAAGTCTAACATTTCTGGTGCCTTTTCTCTCATATACTTTATCACTTTCTCCGTCACATCTATCTGCTCGCCATTCTCCGTTCCCCGAATGAATTTGAAATCTGTTAATGGCTGGCATAAGCCACTCATGTTCTCAACAACCCCAAGAACTGGGACTCCAACTTTCTTGCAAAAATTCACTTCTTTACGCACATCAATCAAAGAAACCTGTTGAGGTGTAGTTACAATGATCGCACCATCTATTCCCGTAGCCTGGAGGAATTGGACAATAGAGATGTGTTCATCTGAAGTCCCCGGTGGTGCATCAACAACTAAAAAGTCAATATCTCCCCAATATACATCCTTTAGAAATTGCTTGATGAGTCCATTCTTCCGAGGTCCCCTCCATATGACAGCTTCATCAGGGTCAGGTAGCATAAATCCAATGGACATAACCCCAAGGTTGGATTCCACATAAACAGGAGACCAACCAAGGTTGCTTTGGTGAATATCTTGACCTTCTAGGCCAAGCATCTTTGGGATACTAGGGCCGCAGATGTCTATGTCCAGGAGACCAACTTGGAAGTCCATAGCTGCTAATGCAAATGAGAGCTGTGCAGAGAATGTGCTTTTTCCAACTCCACCCTTCCCTGATAGAACCAATATCTTGTGCTTAACTGTAGCCATTCGTTCAGCAATAGCAACCAAATCTGCGGAAACCAATACATAAAATATTAAATAAATAAACAATTC
The DNA here is from genome assembly GCF_008641045.1 of Pistacia vera. Classification (NCBI taxonomy): domain Eukaryota; kingdom Viridiplantae; phylum Streptophyta; class Magnoliopsida; order Sapindales; family Anacardiaceae; genus Pistacia; species Pistacia vera. The sequence goes on from NW_022196226.1 coordinate 525,328, forward strand.
ATGAGAGGAACAATATGGTCAAGGCATAATAGTTAAGCAGATATGAAAAATAAGTGCTGCGATCACTTGTACAAGAAACAATTTGCATCAGTGATGGCAAACCCATCATATTAAATTTAAAACATTTCTTCTCACAGCTACAATTTCCATGGGAGGTAAGTTAAAGCACAAAAGAGATATTTACGTTCAAAAAGAATAGTAACAGAATTTTAATCAGAAACAAAAGTGAACTATATTCTTCACTTTTGGGGTTCTGGATTATATTCACTCTGGCATACAGGAAATGACTAATCATTGCTTTCAAACATGCAGTACGGCCTAAGATGGTAGTCCATTTAAACCCAAAAGGTGAAATTTAAACCTAAAGATGTGAGTTTGAGAAGCTGAAATATTTTTACACTCTTGACAAGATTATGTGCACACAACCTTTACCTGATTTCCAACCTTCAAATATAATAGATAAGGTCATGTAATACTTGTTATTCCTTCATACTCAACAACTATCACACTTAAAACACATTAAGTTTTAACTGGAAACATAATAAAGAACTTCTCACATGCAAAGAAAAATTAAATCGAATTTGAGATCACCACAACTACATTGATCTCAGTAGCATCATATTTATTTCAACTCTATTGACAGGCGTCAGTAAGAGAATTTCCTTGTAATCAACATACTTCTAAATATAGATAAAAGTAAATATTAATTAAAATTCTCTCAAAACTAATTAAATTAACAGCTAATAAAAAGTATCTTGAAGACTAACAAATTAATGGTGCATGAGTTTAGACTTTGAGAGACTTGTAACTATCACAATTATGCATACTTCAACTGAACTAATAGGTGACTTTAAAATCTAACCAATACATGATCTGATATCTGCATTACACAAACCACAGCCCCATAAATAAAAAAGCAACACTTGCACAGCAGTAAACTATAAATCTGCTAAAAATCAAATCCACAACATGTAGGGCCACACACCAAAGTGATTCCACACTGCAAAAATTTAAGAAAGCCAAAAAGTGATCCTATATCATCTTGTGTGATAATATCTCCAATCTCTTCAACAGCACCACACTATATGATTAGTTTTTAGGTCACACTGCTATCTAAAATGTAACATAATCCCTCAATCTCCAAGGACATGAAGAGACAAGCCAATATTACTTAAAAGAAATTGCCTACAGTCGAGTTCAATTCATTGAATAAACTTTGGCTTCTAGCCACACCATTTAAAACAGGAAGAAAAAAAGAGTCCTACTGAAACTTTGTTCACCAGAAAGAAACAAATTGTAGTTGACACAGAAACACCTATGAAGTGGGACTCACATAAAACATCATCCTAAATTGATTTCTAACTAGCATACTCCATCCAAATCTACTAAAGCTTTCAATCACACTTAATTCACATTTAATTAAAAGTTGCAACCAGCAATTAAATAAAAGCTTATAAATATAAAGACAAAGACAAAGAGAATGCAAAAGGTTAAAACCTGGGTCGGGGCCTTTAGGGGCAGTAGCACAAGCTTCTTGATTAGGGCATCCTTGGCAGGAGTCAGATTTTCCCGCAGACTCTGACTGAGGACCTGGGCAATCTGAGGAACAAAACAAAACCAATGAATTCAATAAATTGTAACCTTGTACATAACAAAAGCCAGGAAAATCAACTTGATCTAAAAGAGGAAGAGAATTTGAAGCATACGTTCATTGGCGTTTTCAGGAATTTCACCGTTCTCCATAGCCGGGTTCTCTTGAATGAGTTGTTATTAGTTCAAACAGTGCTGAGCTACGAACACAAGGCAACAAACAAGTCCAAATTGAGACGAGCTAAAAAATCAATAACACGATTAAAAAAACAAAAAACAAGCGTTTCCTCTTCTTCCTAAAAATATATCATAGCAAAAACAAATGGAACTTAAGCCCGCGCACACTAAAAAGATTAAAAATGAACATAAAAAACAACAACAAAGGTATCTCTAATTTTGTTGCAATTTGAAATATTATCCTGTGCCTTTTTATCAAACACCTTGAACCAAACAAAAACGCACATATCAACTCCCTTCCTCTCATCTTCTACAACTTCTTGATGATTTTACAAAATACAAGTATTCATCTAGTTAAAAGGCACATATCAACTAATTGACCGAAGCACCCCATTGGACATAAAAAGATCAAAAATTTACAAATCCCTATTTCCTAGTATTTGAACTCCTATAGCTTGGACTCAGAATTCTGAATAATCTAAAATTATGAGAGAAATTACCAAGATTAAATTGCTCCTCATTTTTCTTAATAAGAAACAAACAAAATTTTATTAACATAAAACTACATTGCTCACTCAATAAAGCAATATCAAATAGCTTTTTGAATAGCAAGACACCAATAAAGAAATTAATGAGAAAACTTCAAAACATCAGTATTCATTATGCTTATGCAGCACTGAAAGCATACAAATAATTAAAGGAAATATTACACATACTCATTTATTCAACTCTAAAACTACAAACATATTAACATGAAGCAAATTTCAACCTTTCCAAACCCAGTATACACATGCATATCCACAGACACCATGAACTGAATGATTTTGGTCTCCAGAAAAAACTTTCCATTTCTAAAGTAAGTTTGCAAGAAACAGTCAATATCATTTTAACAGAACATAAGTCCTGAACTCCTAAAATAAGGTACTGACATTCATAGCTCAATACCTCTACAACTACAAACATATACTCACAACTTTAAAACTACAAACATATTAACAAGAAGCAAATTTCAACCTTTCCAACCCCGTCTATACATGCATATCCACAGACACTATGACAGAATGATTTGGTCTCCAGAAAAAAACTTTCCATTTCTAAAGTAAGTTTACAGGAACAGTCAATATCATTTTAACAGAACATCAGTCCTGAACTCCTAAATTAAGGTGCTGACATTCATAGCTCAATACCTCTACAAAATAACCCATTATTTTCACATCTATCTTTGTACATATATCTATAAACCAAGATCAATATCAAAACCTAGTGTGCTAAGCAAAGTAATCTTCTCAATAATATAGTCTAAAAGTCATAAGATGATAATACCGATGTAGAAAATGATTTGATTAGAACACTGGCCACATAACAGCTACTACTCAGAGCACATAAGACATATGTAATTACTTGCTTTTATGCTGATACAACTAAGAACCAAAGCAATTCCATACAGAAAAACACTTTGTTTGCAACAGGACTATACAATTACTTGATATTATTGAAAAGCATGAAAGTTAAAATAATATATGGCAATAATGTACAACAGAATAGATAAATACTCACATGAGAAACAATACAAAATAAAGACGATCAACCAAAGGACTATGCTATAAAAAGAAAACAAAGCAGCAGTTCAATAAAGAAGCACAACTATCTGTGGAGCCAGCATATAATACAATGCAGGGTGATAGAGCACTATGTCAAGAGTTAAGAGTACTGTGGTAAGGATCTAGAGTCTTGACAACACAACATATCCTTCAGCACAGAAGATGTTCAGAACATTGGCACTAAGTCAAATTACACATGAAACTAATGGAAATTCAAGAGTTGTTTTCATATGTTCCCAAGTTATTAGTGACAAAAGAAACCTATGGAATATCATCATTTAGAACAATACAAGAAGAATAGTTCCTAGTGTATAAAATTGCAGCGAGATTTACATTTATTTTGTAACCTCAGACTATCCCACAAATATTTTGCTGCTAGAAGAATCGTTCAACTGTAACAACATAATAATTCCTCAAACCGGCCAAAATTGTGAATGTAATACTCAAGGCAGTTAATGTTTTAGATCCACTAACTAGTGCTATCACAATCTTCAGGGAGCGCGCTAGATAGCTCCTAAAAATAAGTAGAAATATATTTCAGCTGAGCAAAGAACCAAATTACCATTACAAATCATCAAAATATCATTCTATACCATAACCCATCACGGATAAGATTACCAAGTGCAGAAAACCGATTATACAATCAACTCATAACCAAAATTTTGACTTTATAATGGAAAACACTACAATTTCGAAAGGGAAAAAGAAAATTCAGCAAATCTAAAGAAATTTAAAAACCCATTTCTTGGTATTTAGTATTTACCAGAAAAAAGAAACCAACCACTAAAAAAAATTAGGGATTATTTGTACTTACGATATGGAGATGGAAGGTAAAAGAAGAGATGAGATATGGAGATGAATATGAATATATAGTTACGATCGATTTGGGGCTTCAATTAGGGATTTAGTAAAAGAACTGACGATTTGGGCTCCCTGATTCCAATGTTGATGACGATCTTGGCTTTGATGTTGGAAGGAGTGAGTGAGAGAGATGGCGATGGTGAGTTGGTGACTGCAAGTGCAGACTGAAGAATGAAGATGGCGTTGGTGAGTTTGTCTTTGTGATTGTCGAGAGAGAGAGTTTGAGTTTGAGTTAAACTAAAATTGTAGGGTTATTTGAAATTTGAAAGGGGGTGCATAAAAATCAAAACCGCCTAGTTTTAGTAAAATTTGGATCGGATATGGATATCCGCTTTTTTAGCAATCTTGATCCGGTATTCAATCTGGATATTCAGACTTTCTAAAATTATGATTCGTATCCGATCCGAATTTTTGGATAACTGGTTTTTTCGAATCGGAGTGGAGCAGACACGGATCGGATATCGGATTTTTTTGAACAGCCTTATCCAATCAGATGCGATTCCAATCGAATGAGATATGAGATTTGGAATGACTATTTTACTCTTGAACCGTTATATTAAACAATTTTACATTAATTTAAAGGAGGGAATCTAGAATTTGTAAAACTATGGACAAGAATTAGCCATTTTGCTTTAACCTTGGGTGAGAACATGTCTTTTACTCTTTTTTAATTAATACTATTAGAGGTTGTTTGGTTAACAGTAATGGAAGATGACACCAGTAATCTATCTCAAAAGGGGATATTACCATGTTTGGTTTTTAGGTAATCAAAAATTCTAGTAAACTTTTAACGTAAATAGTGTTTACTGTAGGCAATATTGGGAGTAATCTGATTACCGAGTGAAAATATGTTATTTTAAGATTATTGAGGTAATCCAATTTTTGTTCCCATTTTACCCTTAATTAATTAACATTTTAGGCACAAATGTCCTCGTATGTTTATCAAATAACAATTAACTCAATTGTACTAAAATGCCACAATCACAATAAAAAATTTAAAATTTAACAAAATAACCCCAACTGCCCAAGACGACTACCAGTCATCAACCACTGCTGACAGTTACTAGAATGGTGAATGTCCGACCGAATCTAGCCGATCGTGCGTCGATCTAGATCTCTGGCTGGAAACTTTAGATCATTGTGGATCTGAACGGCCAAATCCATGGCCATTTTCGACAACATTTGTGGCCGTTAACGGCCTTGGATCTAGCCCTTTTTTGCCAGGATAGGTCTAGCTGTTTGCTGCCAGATCGACGCACGACTAGCTAAATCCGAATGGTCGTGCATCGTTCATGCCACTTTTGATGGCGGCCGACGATGGTAGCCAACTGTCGACAGTCACTTGGGTGACTAAATATTTTGTTAAATTTTAAACTTTTAATGTGGTTGGGGTGTTTTAGCAAAATTCTCAAATGTCAATGGGTTAAAAGTAATAATCGAAATAATAAAACAATATTATAATAATTTTTAAAGAAAATGGCAATTTAGTAAAAAGGTCTCCTATAATTCTTTTATTCTTCCCAACCAAACATATTAATCATATATATCCATCAATCGAACCAAACATATATAGTATAATATTCTCCTTAATCTTTAAAATAATATATCTCACTGATAATCTTATCTTTTCGCATTCCTTGAATGACTTAACCAAAGAGCCCATAGGGGCGTTTGGTTGGGAGTTATGTGAAATTACTAGGGGTTAAGTCATCTTATATTATTTTATTACCATGTTTGGTTGTGGTTGTCAAGTAATATAAGATGTCGGTAATATTCAAATACCAATAGTAGTTACTATTGGTAATATTTGAGATAATTTGATTACCTCTATTTTCTTAGGTATTCTAAGATTACTAAGGTTATCTTTTTTTGTTACAATTTTATCCCTTATTAATAAAAATTTTGGACAATAATGCCCCTATTTTAAAATAAATTTACATTAATATCCTATTTCAATTTTACCCTTGTTTAATTAAAGTTTTGGACAATAATACCCTTATATTTAAAACAATTTATAGATCACCACTGCCACCCAGCCACCACCGCCAACAGCAGGCCAACCACCACGGACCGCCGTCGGAGTCCCCTAAAAAAGAACGGGATTCGGTGGGAGGCTTCGGAAGGCTTCAATATGGCCTTTTTCCAGCCATATTGATGGCCGAAAACGGCCATATCAGGCCAGATCGATGGAACTGGCCGTTAACGGGCAGATCTATTCTGGCTGAAATAGATTTGGCAGTTAACGATCAGATCTCGCCCAGATCTGGTCGATAATGGCCGTTTTTAGCCATCAATATAGCCAGAAACGGCTATATCGGAGCCTCTTGGTCACAGTGAGCTACTCATAAGGACTTTCGGAGACTTCTGACAGTGGTTTGCGATGGCGGCAGACAGCGGCAGGAGGTGGGGGTAATTTCATCATAAATTAAAGTATTATATAAGCGGGGTGTTTTAACTAAATCTAAAATATTGGGAGTTAAAAGAAATTATTCAAAAATTAATAATAAAAATAATATTATATTAATATTTAAAAGGGAGACAATTTAGTAATTTAAATAACATACTCACCAATTTATTCCCCATAACCAAACATATTAATATAACATACCCACCAACTAACCAAACACATTTTTCTAAAGATTCTCAATAATCTTCAAGCTAATCTATCTTTCCAGTAATCCAACATTCCCTAAATCAAACGCCCCTTTAATATATTACTATATTACTTGAGAGTTCTCTTTAAGTGAGATAGGGGAAATTGGGAATGATTCATTGACACCAAAGTTTTTCTACAAATTCTTACATTATTTAATCAGAGTGATTAAACTATTTATCATAGCAATCTTTATATTATAAGAATTTCCCAATATCATATTCATCCCTTCTTAAACATCACTTTTATATCGTGTTGTTCTATTTCTATACAGTTTTACAAATTTAATTTCGACCGGTAAATTCAAACAAATTTAGTAATTACAATACAAACAAATTAAATTAATAATAATTGAAGGAAAGATTTTCGAAAACTGAATTCAAGTATAAGAAAATAACATCTCATCTCTGATAATCATTAGATTATCTAACTCAAACAAAAACATCCCTAAAATGATGATAAAATTAAATCAAGTCTTTACAAAATTCACCAGATTAGATAAACATAAATGCTAATCAAGTTTAGTACCTACAAGAGAGAAAGATTATTGAGAAACAGAAATAAGACAAGAACGCCTACAATCAAACATCTCTCACTTCTTTATAAAACAAACCAGACACCATTTTTTTTTCCCATCATATTAACTCCTGCAGCACAACACAGCACAACTCAATCTTCTATTGAATAACATACCAGACATAATTTTGTTTTCCCCGCCATACTCAACTCCTCCAACACAAGACAACTCAATCTCTGTTAAACAACATACCAGACATCATTTTTTTTCCCACCATATTCAGCTCCTCCAACACAGCAACACTCAAATCTCCGTTGAACGTCACATTCATAAATGTATACGTTCTTTTTTCCATTGTATTCAACTTAATGTCCTCCAAGCTGTAGCCACAGTCAACTAGAACACAACCAACATCTCCAGTTGCATTATAACATACCACCACCCGAACTGCACCATTGATGCTCCCAGCTTCCCAACATTTATTCATTCCACAATGTAGCTTCACGTAATCTGCACTTGATGCCAGACCAAAAACCTTCATTTCTGCAACACCCCAATTTATAAACCAACAAAGATTCAATTAACTATATTTGCAGTCGGTTTTTTCAAGATATCCCCCACAAAATCTCCATTTCTTCTCTTTCAACCACCTCATTTCTTTACTTGTATATCTCCTTTTTCTTTTTTCTTCTTTTTTTCTTTTTTTTCTTTTTTTGTTTCCCCATTTCGATCTTTTAGAAGCAAATTAATGTAGAGACCAACACAAACTAAAGTTTTTCATTTGATGCAGCAACCAAACATGAACCAGTAAATCGGACAGTAGTAGGGGCTCTGCCTCGCAAGTTAAAAATGCCACTATCATTCACAGTGGTGATAGATTTCACAGCTTGAAATTCTTATCACCAGGTCAATGGCTGTCTATTATATTTGCGCTAATCATCTGGACAGCAAATCATGCAGATTCTAGTCCATAAGTCCTCTCTCTATCTCTTTTTTTTTTTTTTCTTTTCTTTTTTTCTTTTTTTTTTTTTATCCTTTTTTTTTATAAGAAGCTCCATATTCCTCTCCACTAGCCATAAAAACAAACTTGTATCTCTACAAAAAATGGCGCCCTTAGAAGAGAAAGCACACTTCTGACTTTTCTACCAACTTTTTCAAACAATCCACACATAGCATATCTAGGCAAAATGTCTCCTCATACTCACAGTCCTCAAGACAACACCCACAATAGAAACAACGTGCTATGCAAAGCGTGCAACCCCTACAAACCTGAGAGGCATGATCTTTTGCCCGGCAACTCTCTCTTGGGCAGTCATAAACTAGCCCCAGTTTTTGGCATTTAGGGCATGACTCAATGTCGAAGGCACGATCATCATCACAAGGAGGATATAAATGTTCAAAACCAAAAAACTGCGGTTTACGGGTTCTCAGCTGCATATTGTCATCCTCACCAAGTAAGCACTTGAACTCTTCAAACTGCTTGTCTGTTATACCCATTTGTCTACCAATCCTTAAGTGCTTTATTCCTGGGGTGCCGGCAGACATGAAGGCTCTTAAATTAGACAAAATGCCCTCAGTGCTCAGTTTCAAACAATCTGGCACACAAAGCTGCAAACAAAAAGCCCAAAATTCTTAGTTCAACATACTTCAAAGAATTAAACTCAGGAAGAATGGAAATATAAGAGTTAAAATAAGGAAATCATTAACACATGCTTTATAAGGACTAAAATTTGATTGATCCTGTCACTGTATCTCTTTTTCTCAAGAGAATCTTCATATAAATCAAAAGGCTTCTAGCAAGTAATATTAAAAGCACAGTAGATAAGGAAATCCCAATCGCAATATCAACAGACGACGATCTTGGCTTTGATGGTGGAAGGAGTGAGTGAGAGAGATGGCGATGGTGAGTTGGTGACTGTAAGTGAAGACTGAAGAATGAAGATGGCAATGGTGAGTTTGTCTTTGTGACTGTCGAGAGAGAGAGTTTGAGTTTGAGTAAATTAAAATTTTAGGGTTATTTGAAATTTAAAAGGGGGTGCATAAAATCCAAAACCGCCTAGTTTTAGTAAAATCCATCCTGATCTGGTATTCAATCTAGATATTCGGATTTTCTTAAAATTATGATTCATATCCGATCCGAATTTTCGGATATCTGGCTTTTTTGAATCGGAGTGGAGCGGACTCGAATCGAATATCGGATTTTTTTGAACTGTCCTACCCCATCAGATGCGATTCTGGTCGAATGAGATATGAGATTTGGAATGACTGTTTTACCCTTGAACCATTATATTAAACAATTTTACATTAATTTAAAGGAGGGAATCTGGAATTTGTAAAACTATGGACAAGAATTAGCCATTTTGCTTTAACCTTGGGTGGGAACATGTCTTTTACTCTTTTTTAATTAATACTATTGGAGGTTGTTTGGTTAACGGTAATGGAAGATGACACCGGTAATCTATCTCAAAAGGGGATATTACCGTGTTTGGTTTTTAGGTAATAAAAAATTCTAGTAAACTTTCAATGCAAATAGTGTTTATTGTAGGCAATACTGGGGGTAATCTGATTACCGAGTGAAAATGTGTTATTTTAAGATTATTGAGGTAATCAAATTTTTGTTCTCATTTTACCCTTAATTAATTAACATTTTAGGCACAAATGTCCTCGTATGTTTACCAAATAACAATAAACCCAATTGTACTAAAATGCCACAATCACAATAAAAAGTTTAAAATTTAACAAAATATCGGCAGCTGCCCAAGATGACTACCAGTCGTCAACCACTGCCGACAGTTACTAGAATGGTGAATGTCCGACCGGATCTAGCCGACCGTGCGTCGATCTAGTCATTTCCGACTAGATCTCTGGTTGGAAATGTTTAGATCATTGTGGATCTGAACGGCCAAATCCATGGCCATTTTCGACCACATTTGTGGCCGTTAACGGCCTTGGATCTAGCCGTTTTTTGCCAGGATAGGTCTGGCTGTTTGCTGCCAGATCGACACACGATCGGCTAAATCCGAATGGTCGTGTGTCGTTCATGCTACTTCCGATGGAGGCCGACGATGGTAGCCAACTGTCGACAGTCACTTGGGTGACTGAATATTTTGTTAAATTTTAAACTTTTAATGTGGTTGAGGTGTTTTAGCCAAATTCTCAAATGTCAATGGGTTAAAAGTAATAATCGAAATAATAAAACAATATTATAATAATTTTTAAAGAAAATGGCAATTTAGTAAAATGGTCTCCTATAATTCTTTTATTCCTCCCAACCAAACATATTAATTATTTATATCCATCAATCGAACCAAATATATATAGTATAATATTCTCCTTAATCTTTAAAATAATATATCTAACTGATAATCTTATCTTTTCGCATTCTTTGAATGACTTAACCAAAGACCCCATAGGGGGCGTTTGGTTGGGAGTTATGTGGAATTACTAGGGGTTAAGTCATCTTATATTATTTGATTACAATGTTTGGTTGTCAAATAATATGAGATGTCGGTAATCTTCAAATACCAATAGTAGTTATTATTGGTAATATTGAAGGTAATTTGATTACCTCTATTTTCTTAGGTATTCTAAGATTACTAAAGTTATTTTTTTTTGTTACAATTTTATCCCTTATTAATAAAAAATTTGGACAATAATGCCCCTATTTTAAAATAAATTTACATTAATATCCTATTTCAATTTTACCCTTATTTAATTAAAGTTTTGGACAATAATACCCTTATATTTAAAACAATTTATGGACCACCACTGCCACCGAGCCACCATCGCCAACAGCGAGCCAACCAACATGGACCGCTGCCGAAAAGTCGCCGGAGTCCCCTAAAAAAGAACGGGATTCTGTGGGAGGCTCCGGGAGGCTTCAATATGGCCGTTTTCCAGCCATATTGATGGCCGAAAACGGCCATATCAGGCCAGATCGATGGAACTGGCCGTTAATGGGCAGATCTATTCTGACCGAAATAGATCTGGCCGTTAATGATCAAATCTCGCCCAGATCTGGTCGATAATGACTGTTTTCAGCCATCAATATAGTCAGAAACGGCCATATCGGAGCCTCTTGGTCACGGTGAGCTACTCACAGGGACTTTCGGAGACTTCTGACAGTGGTTTGCAACGGCGGCAGGCAACGGCAGGAGGTGGAGGTGATTTCGTCATAAATTAAAGTTTTATATAAGCAGGAGTATTTTAGCTAAATCTAAAATATTGGGAGTTAAAAGAAATTATTCAAAAATTAATTATAAAAATAATATTATATTAATATTTAAAAAGGGGACAATTTAATAATTTAAATAACATACCCATCAATTTATTCCCCATAACCAAACATATTAATATGACATACCCACCAACTAATCAAACACATTTTTTTAAAGATTCCCAGTAATCTTCAAGCTAATCTATCTTTCCAATAATCAAATATTCCCAGTAATCTAACATTCCCTGAACTAAACGCCCATTTAATATATTACTATATTACTTGAGAGTTCTTTTTAAGTGAGAATGGGGAAATTGGGAATGATTCATTGACACCAAAGTTTTTCTACAAATTCTTACATTACTTAATGAGAGTGATTAAACTATTTATCATAGCAATCTTTATATTATAAGAATTTCCCAATATCATATTCATCCATTCTTAAACATCACTTTTATATCGTGTTGTTCTATTTCTATACAGTTTTACAAATTTAATTTCGACAGCTAAATTCAAACAAATTTAGTAATTACAATACAAACATATTAAATTAATAATAATTGAAGGAAAGATTTTCGAAAACTGAATTCAAGTATAAGAAAATAACATCTCATCTCTGATAATCATTAGATTATCTAACTCAAACAAAAACATCCCTAAAATGATGATAAAATTAAATCAAGTCTTTACAAAATTCACCAGATTAGATAAACATAAATGCTAATCAAGTTTAGTACCTACAAGAGAGAAAGATTATTGAGAAACAGAAATAAGACAAGAACGCCTACAATCAAACATCTCTCACTTCTTTATAAAACAAACCAGACACCATTTTTTTTTCCCATCATATTAACTCCTGCAGCACAACACAGCACAACTCAATCTTCTATTGAATAACATACCAGACATAATTTTGTTTTCCCCGCCATACTCAACTCCTCCAACACAAGACAACTCAATCTCTGTTAAACAACATACCAGACATCATTTTTTTTCCCACCATATTCAGCTCCTCCAACACAGCAACACTCAAATCTCCGTTGAACGTCACATTCATAAATGTATACGTTCTTTTTTCCATTGTATTCAACTTAATGTCCTCCAAGCTGTAGCCACAGTCAACTAGAACACAACCAACATCTCCAGTTGCATTATAACATACCACCACCCGAACTGCACCATTGATGCTCCCAGCTTCCCAACATTTATTCATTCCACAATGTAGCTTCACGTAATCTGCACTTGATGCCAGACCAAAAACCTTCATTTCTGCAACACCCCAATTTATAAACCAACAAAGATTCAATTAACTATATTTGCAGTCGGTTTTTTCAAGATATCCCCCACAAAATCTCCATTTCTTCTCTTTCAACCACCTCATTTCTTTACTTGTATATCTCCTTTTTCTTTTTTCTTCTTTTTTTCTTTTTTTTCTTTTTTTGTTTCCCCATTTCGATCTTTTAGAAGCAAATTAATGTAGAGACCAACACAAACTAAAGTTTTTCATTTGATGCAGCAACCAAACATGAACCAGTAAATCGGACAGTAGTAGGGGCTCTGCCTCGCAAGTTAAAAATGCCACTATCATTCACAGTGGTGATAGATTTCACAGCTTGAAATTCTTATCACCAGGTCAATGGCTGTCTATTATATTTGCGCTAATCATCTGGACAGCAAATCATGCAGATTCTAGTCCATAAGTCCTCTCTCTATCTCTTTTTTTTTTTTTTCTTTTCTTTTTTTCTTTTTTTTTTTTTATCCTTTTTTTTTATAAGAAGCTCCATATTCCTCTCCACTAGCCATAAAAACAAACTTGTATCTCTACAAAAAATGGCGCCCTTAGAAGAGAAAGCACACTTCTGACTTTTCTACCAACTTTTTCAAACAATCCACACATAGCATATCTAGGCAAAATGTCTCCTCATACTCACAGTCCTCAAGACAACACCCACAATAGAAACAACGTGCTATGCAAAGCGTGCAACCCCTACAAACCTGAGAGGCATGATCTTTTGCCCGGCAACTCTCTCTTGGGCAGTCATAAACTAGCCCCAGTTTTTGGCATTTAGGGCATGACTCAATGTCGAAGGCACGATCATCATCACAAGGAGGATATAAATGTCCAAAACCAAAAAACTGCGGTTTACGGGTTCTCAGCTGCATATTGTCATCCTCACCAAGTAAGCACTTGAACTCTTCAAACTGCTTGTCTGTTATACCCATTTGTCTACCAATCCTTAAGTGCTTTATTCCTGGGGTGCCAGAAGACATGAAGGCTCTTAAATTTGACAAAATGCCCTCAATGCTGAGTTTCAAACAATCTGGCACACAAAGCTGCAAACAAAAAGCCCAAAATTCTTAGTTCAACATACTACAAAGAATTAAACTCAGGAAGAATGGAAATATAAGAGTTAAAATAAGGAAATCATTAACACTTGCTTTATAAGGACAAAAATTTGATTGATCCTGTCACTTTATCTCTTTTTCTCAAGAGAATCTTCATATAAATCAAGAGGCTTCAAGCAAGTAATATTAAAAGCACAGTAGACGAGGAAATCCCAATCGCAATATCAAGAGTTACAAACAATGAGCAAGAATTTGAATCACTTCTAAACTAAATGATGGCATATTAATACACATGTCAAGTTGAAGACATCCATTCTAATAATCAAACATTTTATCCATTTGAATGCTATCAAGAAATTAATGCTTTCTATTATCATGAGTGGGAGATAGATAATCCTTCAAGGTTCAAACACCTATCAAGAGATTGTAGGACTGAACACAAAATTTTCATATAGATGCTGATGAACAATCAAAAGGAATATTCATCATCATCATGGAAAGAAATTCAGTGAGAAGCTATGTGCTTAGAATTGATAGAGAGCGTGCTTCATGATTGAGATAGGTTCTTCCTCTCACAACACAAAAGAAATAAAGACAGATTCTTAAACTTTACATGGAAGTTTCTTTCCAGGTTCTGGTAGAAAATTACATCAATAAGAAAGGGGAGTTTATTAAGGTAACTTTGTAGTGAAGGGCTTGAAGTATTAAATTATTCTAGGAAGAAGGATAAAGATTGTTCTGTAAATTGATTTGAACCATATGTTCCCTTCAGTAGAAACCCTGAGAAGGCTAAGAGAAAGCTTTTTGCAAAATGAGGGTACCAAAATATTCATCAACGCTCTCCACCTTTCCAATTATAGTTTGCTTAAACTATATGGAATCTAAATACAACATAATATATCATAAAATTACAGTGTCTTTTGTCTAAATATATTAGCAAAATCATCAAACCATTACTAGAGGAAAGCAAAATAAAGAACCATAAAGCTATTATTACAAATAATACGCATAAGAAATAGATTTAACTAAGAAATCTAATTAAGCCACGAGTACTAACCTTCTTCAGCCCTGGATTGCTTTCGAGCACACGCTTCAAACCAATATCGGTGATTCTACAACAGTTCACAAGACTCAAGCATTGAAGAGTACCAACTGCCCTGCCAGTTAACTTCACAAGAGCATCATCACTGATCTTCGAACTCAAAGGTTGATATATGTGAATGCTCCTCCATAACAAAGGATCACTCCTAACTGCATCACGCAATGACCTACAAACTCTTTCAACCGAAAGGAGGTCTTTCACTCCCAGACAACCCAGAGCAAAAAATAAGGCATCATGGGGAATACCTCCTCCACCACAATCGAAACAAACTTCCTTAGCCTCATTATTACAAACAACCCCATCATTCACGTTCACATTCCCACTACAACCAGAATTATCACCATAAGAAACCCCATTACCAATCTCAATTTGACTAAAACTACTAATTGGAATCGATATTTTATCAAATTGCAAGTTACCCTTCAATTGTTGAAACCTCACCAAATTGAGACCAGAAAAGGATTTTTGATCTCCATTGTGTTTCTCACTCTCACACCCCCATAAACCTCCTATATCCGTCTCAAAATCTTGAATGATTGCCGTGAACGTAGGCATAGGCAACTCATCCACAGCGCCTCCCAGTTCTTGGTCAAAACTATCCTTCGATTCCTTATCTAAAAAGTCATTATCTAAACTGCTAAAACTCCATGAACCCCAGACGTCATCGCAACTCAAACCAATAGTTCTCTCTGATTCCTTGTCTAAACCGCTAAAACTCCACGAACCCCAAATATCATTACGAAAATTCAAACCCATTCCTATAAGATATATAAGATAGACTACTTACAAGAAAAACCCAAAATTCCAGGAAAGAAAACCCTCAATTCCAGAACAGTATATCTGAAATTTCAAAAGGTTTATCGAAAAAACAAGTAAATTGACGAAGTGGGTCGGCGAAAGAAGAGAGAAAGTTAAACTTGACAGGGAGGAGAAAAGCCTATGAAGATAAAGAAAAAAAAGGTACAAGTTAATGTTAGCGAAGGAGGTGGAGGAGGAGAAGGAGAAGAAGATTAATGGGGCGGGTTTCGCAACAGAAAGGGTAGACAGATTAGTTGGTATTAATAACAAGGGTAAGGGCAAGGGGAGGGCATAGTAAATATTTAATCCCTCCTGTACAGAGGGCGGGTAGATTTTTTACTGGTAATTTCTTCCCTCTCTTCTAACCTAAATCGGGAAACCAAAAGAGTGGAATACACATGTACGGTTAATATTGTATCTACGAATAATTATACGTGTATATATATATATATATATAAATTAATAATTATATTATAAAAATTTAATACTACTTGCGTTTGATTGAGTATCTTATTAACAAGGAATATGTGTAAAATAGTGAATTAATTAAAATAATTTAAGCAAATTATTGTTTTGAGAATTTATAATATATTAATGAGAGTTAGTTACAAATTATTTTCTTGGAGGTTGTGTGCAATTAATTTTTGCTTTTTCTTTCAATTTCAATTGATTTTTTGAATCTTTTATGGAAATTGTTAAATGATATAGACATATATATCTCGACTTCCCAAAAAAAAAAAAAAAAAAAAAAATAGAGATTAAAAAAAGAAATGAAGATAAGTCATAAATGAAAGTGATAAAAATTTGATAAGATATGTTTGGCAATTAATGATAGTTGGAAGACAGGCAAATTAAATATGGGGGATATTGACAATTAAATAAAATCATCACCTTCTCCTATAAACTAAATGTATATCCATCCTCATTATATACTAAATGAGAAATTGGTTTAGGTCATAATCAAAAGTGGCAAGGCCAACTAATTAATTAATTGAATTTGGGATAAAATAAATTGAAATGCCTCAACTAATTGAGGTGGTACAACTAATGGAGAGTGATTAGGTGGGTTCCTACTCATTAAAATTAAAGTCATTTTGTAGATGGTGTTAAGTTCGATGGCTTGAACTATAAGGTTAAGATAACATGATATCAATTTCAATGTCTAAATTTCGGCACAACCACATAATTTTAATGTATGATTCACTGGTGGGAATAAAAATTAATACGATATTAGATAACATATGTTGATATATAATTAATAATCCATATGGGAATATTTATACAAAACAATCTTGCATATAGAATCTATTAGGGAGAAAAGAGAGAATTTGATAAAAGAAATCTTCCAAAATCAGTAACCTATATCATCAAAAGTCACATCTTCCCCAAAACTCAAAGATTTTACTTTTACAACCCCACCAAGTCAATTGATCTCTTGCCCACCACATCATATTACTATTAAATAAAAAATAATAGAGTATATCCCTTCCAAGACAAGTTAGGAACGCGGCTAAGAAAAGAAGAGTCTCAGTCAGTGTCAAATTGTTGTGTTGACGTGTTGAGCAAGCCCAGCCCACATCACCAAAAAGAGAAGAAGGATCAAAGACGCTTATTGAATTGAATCAACTAACGACCAAATCTTCTCTAAATTATTATTATTTTAATGTTAATTTATTTGCAATTTCTAAACAATCAGAAAATCACCCGTTTCTTCCTTGCTAAGCCTTAGCAATCAGATGAAAGAAGATTCCAAGTCCTCCACAGAGTTTGCAATAGCTTTTCGGAGAAGAAATTGAAACTTCAATTACCCAAAAACGCATCCATGCCCAGAAAACAATTATGATTTACATATGTAATCTGCTCGCGGCAACATTTATTGATTCAACTTATTTTTACACACAACAGATACATACTCTTAATCGACAGCTGAGCTAGATTTCAGCACAAAATAACCTGTTTTTTTTTTTTGACATTCTATCAGGGGGAGGCCCAGCTGAATAGATCATTGAAAGTAAGATAACATCACTACATTATTGCTGTATTACAATTCGGCTCTAATGAAAACTCAACTCAAACGGCATTTATTATGCATGCTAAATCTCTCTATAAGGTGGGAGGAATCCATATATACCCATGTGTTTGAACATAACCAGCTTTGGCTAGAAGCTCATCTGCTTCAGCAGGACCTCGGCTGCCTGGTTTGTATGGTAATGTCTTCATTTCACCGTTGTCAATTCTGTGCAGAAGAGGAGTGAAAATCTCCCAGGCCGCCTGATAATTGAAACAATAGAATTGTTAAAGTGTGATGTGGAGCTATGAGTATAGATAATTAGATATTTAACCAACCGGACAATATTTACCTTCAACTCGTCTCTGCGAACAAAATGCTGCTGATCACCTCGAATCCTGTCAACATTTCCAGTTTCATGATCAATTTATGTATGAAAAGGATATAAACTTAAAATTTGTGTATCAATATCATTATTGCACTAAAAGTATGTCTATAATTCTCATAGGATCAGGATCATACGTGTCAAGAATTAGGCGCTCATAAGCCTCTGGGATTGTAACATTTTGATAACGTTGCCCATATGACAAGTCTAGCTCACTTTGTACCGTTGACATCTCCAGACCAGGCTGCTTGACCTGAGACATAGAGCAACTTAGCGGACATGAACAAAGACCCTGAAATTCTTCAGGCAACAGTTTCAACAACTGAGGGATTAACTCTAGGTCAACAAATTGAATCTCTTCCGCTCTAAGATTATTGGGTATGAATATGTGGATTCATGTGACTTGATTGGGAAAATAGATTCTCTTTCAGGAAAGGAAAAAAAAAATGCTTTCTCCACTATCAGACAAAGCAAATTCCTTTATTGTGCAAATGAACAATTTGTTAAAAAACAGGTCATCCAAGTCAACTCAAAATTTAACATTACAAGCAATATCTTCTACAGAAAAAATAAAGGGAACTTTGGGAATAGCTATCATAATGCTGATATCAGAATTACTTACTGTCAGCTTCATGTAAATGGCCTCTAATGGTTGAAGACGTATTACAAATTCATTTCTCCCTTGCTTTTGACCTAAGTATAAGAGAATATTAGCAATTGATTAATGGCTTTCAGTTATTTAGACAGAGTAAAATAACACTCAGGCTGCAACAATTCATGCAATGATACAGATAAACAAAAAGTCAATAATCAATTGACCTAACAATGAGTCATATTGCTGATTACAAGCCACCATTAATTTTTGTAGAGAATGGCTCAGTTGCTGTGAAAAATGCAGAAGTCACACCAAAATACAAGATATCCCGATATCATTTTAAAAATACTATCGTATCTTTTTCTTTACAATAAAACCATTCTTTAATAATTTATTACCAGAAAGCGCTTTTACATTTACTCGATCAACAATTTTTTTTTTTATAGAAGCTATATTTCCATAACCCTACTTCAACAAGATCTACTTCCATAAGCTCAATCAGAAGAAGTTATACCAAACAAATCGTAAAACCTGTATCCCTACAAACTGTATGCATAGATCAGTAAAATGGAGCTCCATCATGTTTAATAAGTGCTGTAAAATTCTGTTAGTGACTAAACAACCTACCTTAGATGGTTACTTCTCACACTCATTTTAATATGGAAGACTACAACTGGAAAGTGCATAGAAAACAAGAAAAATCTTCAACAGAAACTTGAACAGAATTTCAGGTTTTGTGTCATACATTTGAATATATCACCAGGAACATCCTTAAATTGAACGCGTATCTCTGCCTTCCTTGAATTCAATGCCTTTCCTGCCTTTAATATGAAGGGAACACCTAAAATCAAAGATAGATAAGTAAACTAGCAGAGGCAGTGGGAAAAAATGGAGTCATGAATGTGTTAGGGTCAATTCAGTGCATTAGACATACATATATAAAGCAATCATCACTAATGTGCTCGTGCAGAATAAGAAGCAAACTTTTAAAATAGAAAGTTCAGAACGTATTTCCAGTGAACTGCATTAAGTTCTGAAAAGGACAAAAAGGTAGACTAGAAATTCATAATACCTTCCCATCTTTCATTATGTATGCGCAAAACAACAGTAGCAAATGTTGGGGTATTTGAGTGCTCAGGAACTGTTGGATCATCCCTATAGCCATCATATTGTCCAAGAACAACTTCTTCATCATTGATTGGGAGTACAGATTGGAGAACCTGAGTTTCACATAATAATCAGCAATATTATGGCAGAGATATAAATATTATGGCAGAGATATAAATGGACTATGATCATAGAAATTAGAATCCTGTGAAAACTTAAAGAAATCTTAGGGGGACACATCAATCATTACATATATGTACTGCTTGTAATCAGAAACCAAAAAAAAATCACCTCATTTCTTCTGTATATCATTACAAAAGGAAAATGGAATAGAAATGATGAAACATCTAGGTTTAATAAAAATGATAGAGGCCTTTGTAGCAGAAATATTAATTGACGACAGAATATATGTTTGTAAATGCTTTTCAATAATGAAGTAAAAAGTTACAAGTTACACACCTTCACTTTCTCATCCCGGATGTACTCAGGTTTCAAAGAGACGGGCTTTTCCATTGCAACGAGACATAGAACCTGCAGTTTGTGGAATACTAAAATATTTATAAAAAATAGAGAAATGTAAATATAACCTTTCCTTCCTCCTTATACATGACATTGAATAATCAAATTATATTCTCACTTCTGAATGTTCCAGCATTAAGAAAAATTATCAAATATGAAGAAAAAAAATCATTGATACAAAGATGACTTGTTAACCACACAAAAAACTTTTTGATTCAATATATGGCCTACCTGCAACAGATGATTCTGAATGATATCACGGATAATCCTGTAAAACATAAACATAGATACAATTAATGCAAGATTACTCATCAATTTCATGATTTTTTGACATCAGGTGGGTCATATTTTCTATATTTTTTCACAAGCAGGTCAACATTAAAAATACTAAAAAAAAATTATCTATCTGTTAAAAATTTTTTTTGTCAACATCAGCAGGATGTATGAATGAAACTAGCTTCAAAAGGATGAAAGCAATCTATAGAACTCAAGTTTTAATGTGCAAGCTACATGTCCATAAAAATACCATACAAAATTCAAACACATGATTCTTCTTATTTTTTCATTTCAAGATACAGCACAAAGAATTGAGAGTAACCATTCATCAAGCATCATACCCATATTCATCAAAATATCCTCCACGACCTTCAGTTCCAAAATCCTCCCTGAAGACAATCTGCCAAATAAACAAAGAAGATACATATTAAAATTGTAGCCTTCAGTTACTTGAAAATCCACTATCCATGTTTAGGCCAAAACAGTTCAAGCTTCTATATTTACAGTAAGCACTCATAGATACAACTGATAATTTCAACACCACCTAGAGTCCCTAACCTAGCCCTACCAATAGTAATGTACCTCTAATGCCTCAACTCAGTTAAGTCATTGTCCTATATTAATACCTAACAGCATAGCAAGATTCTCACCTGTACATTGTCAATGTTGTCACGATTCCAGAGGGGCAGAAAGAAACGATTTGCAAAGCGAAGTACCAACTGCAGGTAACATATAGAAACAAATGAGTTGAGCTTACAAAACTAGATAAACAATGACTAAGTACCTATTCGTGCATATATTTACCAAGTTTTGCACCAATTCCTTTCCCAAATAATGATCAATACGGTAAATTTGTGATTCATCAAACAACTCTCCTATCTGGGAACTAAGTTCCTCTGCTGAGTCCAAATCCTTGCCAAATGGCTTCTCAACAACAATCCGAGTCCATCCACCAAGATCAGCTGGAAAGGATTACACAAATGCAATACAGTTATTAGATCCTCAAACGCTAACATGCATTTTGAACTGACCAGCACTTCCAATCAGAACCTTAAGTTTAGAACAGCAGTTCGAATTGTTAATTAAAAGCAGTGTAGATTGTCAATGAAATACCAAAATTACGAGGAAAAACAGCTTGAAGCATTGATGCTGAAAATTGAGGTAGTAGTCAGTTTAAGTGACAACTTCCCATGCTGGATGTTGACTTGTGATTGAATCACATGTTTATGATGTAAACAGATATTCATGCAATTAAAAGTTGTCCGCTGAATTTAAGAAACAATAAGAAAGATTCTAACTCAAACACTGCCCTTCAGATATAAAACATAAATAGCAATTAACTTAGGTCTACAACTAGACTATATCATTAGAAGTCGGATACCCATATACAACCTCCAATGCCACTTACTAAGTGCTATTGTATACTAGGTAGTTGACAGGTTTCTTACTGCAGTCTGGTTTCAGACAGTGGAAACCCTGAAATACCCTACAGGATTGAAGGTGTTTTGACATTGGGATCATGAAGATTTCTGCCAGCAGACTAACACTGAAGACTGTGGATGCCTACAATGCAACCCCACTTAAGTTGGAAGCTACCACAGCCCAGAGGAATTCAGTCTTTGCATCAACTCCAAATAATAAAAAGTGTATCAGGTGAAGGACTTCTTACAGAAGCAAAGGAGAAGAACCCATAATCAACGGCGGTGGCTGTATATGCAATTATATATATTTGTTACTATATAAGTTTATTGTTGGAAGACAGTCAGCCCTCTCATAGCAGTTCCTATCATAACGGAAAGAGAGAGCTGATCTTTAATAGATCAATGCAATCATTAATATGATCTAAAGAGATTGGTTAAAGTGGAAAAATGACAGAATCACAACCTCCATATTGGAGGAAATAGAAAAAAGCACAATTTAACTCATCAATTTCTCCACAAAGGCAGTTCTAGGATATAAGAAAAAATATAAAATTTAAAGGACTTACATTTATTCATGCAACACCGCTTAATCATCCTGCATACAGATGGATATACTGACGGGGGAAGTGCAAAATAGAAAAGTCTGCGAGATGATCCTTCTACACTGTTTTTTGAGATCTCATGTTCTGAAATTTCCTTGTCCAGTAGCCGAAAACCCTCCTCGGTATCATAAGAACCACTTACATATTTAATCTACAACAAGGGTTACACCAATGACATGTTACCACAGAGCAACATAACTGAAATGATAAAAATCCAGTAGTAGATGGTAGAGAATACTAACCAGTTGCAAAAAGTCCGATACTTCCGTTTCTTTGGAACCAGTAAGATATCTGCAATTATTTCTCAAAACTCAATTAATATGAACGGTAGGAAAAAAGTCAACAGTGACACAAAAATTACTGTTTCTTCTCATAATATTAACCCAGATCATATAAAGAATGTTAAACATTTTAGGTGGGAAAGGGTTAAAAAAAAGAAATACAGAAACATCTCACCCACGAATGCGATTTCTGAGCTGATCATCAGAAATTTTAGTCCTTGCATAGCCAAAAATGTGAACATCGTTTGACGTTAAAAATCTCTGCACAAAACAACACCAAGCCCAAATTAACACACCCAGTCACCCATGCCAGATTCTTTAGAGATGTACACCAAATCAAATATTATCTTACCACATGCAAGCAAAACGTCAAGCATATATAGTAGTCCATGAGCTTACTTAAAACTGATAAAAATAATCTATAGACACTATAAATCAACGATCTCTAAATAAATAAATATAGTCAAACTATATAACCCAAAAGTATTTTAGTCACATAAACAGCAAATTTTTAACTTCAAATAAATGACCAGCTACACATCATACCAAGATTGAACAAATAAAATACCACAATATGCATAAAATTCTCGCTGAAATTGAGCATCTGATGAATAATGAGGACACTAACTAGAGGTACATGCACACACTTCAACTTTTTTTCCTTCGTTTGGAATAAGAAATTATATGATCCAAAGAGAAAGAGAGTTAGATGACGGAACCTGACGATAAAGATTGAAGAGAGCAGGGAAAGTCTTCTTTTTGGCAAGATCACCAGAAGCACCAAGAACAACAATTGAAAGACAACCAGTTTCAGGCGCATTCTCATTGTCTGACAATGAATCACCTTTGAAACTAGCCCTTTTCTCCATTAACCATTGACCTGATCCCATCTTCTAAACTCTGTATAAAAAACCACAACATCAATGCAAATAAGATCATCCATTAAATACTGTCATTCATATATCACAACAGAAAATTTAAGAAACGTAATTATCATATCCTCGGTATCATCAAACAACGAGTAGACAGTTAAACGAAAACATTAATAAAGAAGAAATCCAAATTCCAAAAAAAAAGGAAATAACTTAGCAGATCCAAACAAACGCAGAATTCGACTGGAGACGAAAAAACATGAAAAGAGAAACAGGAGCAGACGAAATGAAATCAGACCTGGTGAAGCTGAGAAAATTGAATGTTGTTTGTCAGAGAAGAGATATTAAGAGTGATTGTCTGTTTGGTGAACGATAGAAAAGCGGATTTTTATTTTTGTACTGCAAAAATGAGACAGTTGCAAATTGTTATTGTTCCACCAACTCTTGGTTATATAGCTATCCGCCTTCTGATTTGATTCTTACAAGCTGATGATCAGCAGCCGTAGTTGACACGAACACTTGTTATTCTTCGTTTTGTCCTGTTTTTATACGTATTTGTAGTTTTCCCCCAAATAAATTCTGTCTTTTAAATTCCATTTCAGATGACTAGATGAGTCATGAGATGATCATGTTGCAGTTGAACCAAATCACCAATGGACTAGTAATAAAATAATTTGAAGACGAGGGCTTAACTTGAAATACTATAAAATACTGGATTCCTTAAAAAAATACGGTCGCGCACGCTGACAAATTTAGGAGTCATTAAAGATTTCCCTCTATTTATAGCCAACTCCAAATCAGAAACATACTATATGCGTATATACCCGTAAAAATGTTCAGCTGCATGAACGACCACCGCAGTGCACTAAGAAGTAAGAACTGTCTTGTTGGACAGATTGGATGGACTAGAGTGACGACACCACCTAGCGTAATATAGAATCGATTCCAGTTCATGTCGGCTGTTCTGACTAGACGCCACGTCATCAATGATGAATAATTTCGTATCCGATAAAGATTTGGGCCTATAGGGATCGTAGTTCTGATGTATGGGGGCTTAATTTATCCACCCCCATGACAGATGATTATTGAAAAATGTTTGCACCCCCCTACCGTCAAAAAGGAGTTTAAAAAGTCAACTAAAACAAGGCTATTTTCGTCATTTCACGGAGAAAATTTATCCTGGTGGGGGTGGACAAATAAACCCGATGTTTGGATCAATGTGGACGATGAACGTGTTCATTCAATAATTCTTGTAAAATTTTGTTGGTTTCTCCATTTATTTTGTTTTATTAAATTTATATATTTAAATTGAGAATTATGGTATTGTTTCTGTCCGAGGAATGAGAAATCTCTACTTCCAAACACACCAAGTTCTAGAGTTCTTAATATGGGATAAATTTATTTTATTTCTTATGTGAATAAAATAATATATTATTCAAAGTTAACAAAATATTCTCATTTAGATGAGGAGGAGTAGACGTTTGATGTGGTTGGCGGTAGTTGTGATAACGTGATGTTAAAAGTTGATTTTTTTGTTTTGTTTGTAGGTAACCGAGTCTATCTATGTATGTTTTAATTAATCTTCGAAATTTATTAAACACTCTACAAACTTAAGAGATCAAGTAAACTACAATGTGATTAATGGTTCTAAAGTTTGAACCCAGAAACTCAAAGAATAAAACAAATCTCCTTGAACAATGTGGTTGATGGTTCTAGAGTTTAAACCCAGAAACTCAAGGAATAAAACAAATCTCTTTGAACGTTAGACCAATTTGTTAGAGTTAAAAATATTGGATATTCTTGTTTCAATTTATAAATTTTTTTATTTAAAAATTAATTATGAAAAGAAAGAAAAAGTGAGGTTTTCATGACTTTGATTAACTTTGATAACTGAAATGTAAAGCATAATTTTCACATCAGTAATGTGAATTACCTGATGCTGATCATTCTCATTCAACCCATTTTTCACAATTTTAATAAAATGATGGGTCAAATGACTTTGAATTCAAAAGGTCTAGTGTCAATGGCGATTCAATTCAATGGTGGAAATTGGAACCACCCACGTGTGAAATTTCTTAAAATATACGGCATAATTAATTTATTAATTAATAAATTACACAAAAGAGTTGATTAATTATAAGTTAAACAATGTTTCCCGGTTGTCAAAAAGAAGGGAAAGGGTAAGTAAGTTTTGATTTGAGTAGTAGTTGAACTTGAACGCACACCAGTCACCACTATCCGACAAATTAATTAATTAATTATCACAATAAACGATTTTAATAAAAGGTCACGTGGCAAGCAGATACTAGATCAGAGATCAAACTCATCTAATCAAGATTCAAGCAGGTGGGTAGGTGGAGAAGGGTTAGCTCTCACCCGATTTCGTTGTTTTCTATGCTTTATTTTTTTGTATTTTTCAAAATGGAATATTGGACCCCATCGTAATTTTTCCTTTAAAAATATGTTAATTATTAAAGGAAGAAAACACAAATAAAATATGCCTATTTCATTTTTTTTTTTTTTATTATCTTTTTAGAAAGGAAGATTCTGATAAGTTTAATTAAAGTTTCATAATACTTTAATATAATAATTCTAATTAGTTTTCCCATCCCATTATTAGAGAGAGGAGTATGGAATTCTGTGAAGGCAAGGGCCGAATGGCATGGCCATGGCAGGCCCCAGCATGAGCAAAGATTACTGGGAATTTCAAAGTCAGATTTAGAAATTAGAATGGTACAAAAACTTCGTCTTTGAAAATTGAAAATGAGCAAATGGAGCTGCCTTTAGTCTTGCGGTTTTCACAAGCTCAAGCCCAAAAGTCATAAATGGTTTTAGTTCAAGACTGTACATATTTTGACCTATAATTAATGTGTTCATATTTTGTGCTACAATATTTCGGATATTTTAATTCAATTAAACACTATAAAAATTTATTTTGAGTGAGGAATAGAAAGTTTCATAGTTATGGGTGGGCAATTAAACTTATTAGAAGAGCAATAATGGTGATTTTTCTTATGACCAGGTATGAACCAAATAAAGAAGGTAAAAATGTCAAAACAACTTCAGCTTTGGTTGGCAGGTCCTAAGTTAAATAAATTAAAGAAACAGACTGGGCCAATCCAAAATGAATATTAACTTGAAACCCAAATATGATTTCTCCGGCCTAAGCCCAAGCCCTTAACCGAAGCTCTCACAACATCAAACTGCAGTCATTCATATAATAATTCTGCATAAGGCTGTGTATGGCGAGTGATCCCAATTTTATAAATAATATCAGATCTGTGGTAGATAATCAAGCAAAATCTTACAGCTATTACATGATTAAGTGTATAAATTTATAATAGGATATTAGGATTGTAATCAATATATATTAGGAACAAATCTGTAAAATAGAAAGTTAGATTATTTGTTTCCTAGATTAGATTATTTGTTTCCTAGATTAGTTCTTTATTTGCCTATATATTGGTGTATAATTTGTCAATACAATACAAGAAAATTACAATCATTTCTCTATTTGTAACATGGTATTAGAGCAATTCTAGGTTGTTTTTCAATTTCGTTTTCTTTTCTGCTCAAGTAAGCATTATTTGTGAGTCACCCTGGAGAGTGGCCCTTTTTTTCTCACCGCTTGTCTAGGAAACAAGATAGGTCTCTTACGGCCTATTCTATAGACTTTAAAATGATATATGAAGAACTTAATGTCTTTTTACTGGTGAGTGTTGATGTGAAAGTTCAACAAACTCAACGAGAGAAAATGGCGGTTATGAGTTTCTTAGCTGGACTCCCTTTTGAGTTTGAATCTGCTAAATCTCAAGTTCTCCTCAGTTCTGAGATCACCTCCCTCCAAGACATATTTACTAGGGTTCTTCGTACAGAAAGCACTCCATCTGTTCAGTCGAGTAGTGCTCTTGTAAGTCAGAATAATGACACGTCATAATAATGATACCGGGCGTTCATATAACAGGAGCAATAATAGAGGAGGGGTTCGAATTATCGTGATAATCAGAGTCAGGAGTCAGGAGGGATTGTGTGTTACTATTGTCATGAACCTGGTCATACAAAGCGCACGTATAGAAAGTTGCAAAATAAGGCCCAAAAAAACTCAATCAGCTCATGTTGCCGCTACTGATACTTCTGAGAAGACGGTTATGATTTCAGCTGATGAGTTTGCCAAGTTTTCTCAGTATCAAGAATCATTGAAGTCCTCATCTACTTCCATCATTGCTCTCGCCGAGTCAGGTAAACCAAATACATGTCTTATTTCCTCATCCTCTAAATGGGTCATTGATTCTGGTGCCGCAGATCATATGACTGGTAATCCTAGTCTCTTTTTAACATATCAGTCACATAATTCCTCGTCTAATGTTACTTTAGCTGATGGGTCAACTTCTTGTGTTCTTGGGTTGGGTCTGTTAACCCTACTTCGTCAATTTCCCTATCCTCTGTATTGAGTCTACCACAGTTCGCTTTTACTTTAATTTCTGTGAGTAAACTCACTCATGCTCTTAAATGTTGCCTCTCATTTTTTTCCTGATCATTGCCTGTTTTAGGATCTTACGACAAGGCGGATTATTGGTAAAGGACATGAATTTGGAGGGCTCTACATCCGTGACACATAGGTGCCCAGAACCATTGCAAGTTCTAGTATTTCGACCCCTTTTGAGGCGCATTGTCGATAAGAACATCCTTTTTTACCATTGTTAAATAAACTATGTCCTTAGTTTAATAAATTATCTTTGTTAGATTGTGAGTCATGTCAATTTGCCAAACACCACCGTCTTCCTTCAAGTCCAAGAGTCATTAAACAGGCTAGTGTCCCTTTTAAATTAGTTCATTCAAATGTTTTGGGTCCGTGTTCTATTATGTCTAAACCTGAATTTAAATATTTTGTTATATTTGTTGATGACAACTCTCATGTAACTTGGCTTTATTTAATGAAAAATAGTTTTGAGTTGTTTTCTCATTTTTGTGCCTTTTGTGCTTAAGTTAAAACTCAATTTAATACTTCTATCTAGACATTAAGAAGCGATAATGCCAAATAATATTTTTCGAGTTCTTTTCAGTCTTATATGAGTCAACATGACATTCTTCATCAATCCTTTTGTGTTGACACATTATCCCAAAATGGAGTAGCTGAGAGGAAAAATAGGCACCTTCTTGAAACTGCCCGAGCCCTATTATTTCAAATGGAAGTTCCTAAACAGTTTTGGGCCGATGCAGTTTCCACGGCCTGTTTTCTAATTAACCGCATACCTTCATCTATTCTGAATGGTTTCACTCCTTACAGTGTTCTCTTCCTGGCTAAGCCTTTGTTTCCTATTGCACCAAAGATATTTGGTAGTACTTATTTTGCTCGTGATGTTCGACTCCACGTAATCAAGTTAGATCCCAAATCTCTTAAATGTGTTTTTCTAGGTTACTCTCGCCTTTAGAAGGGATATCAATGCTATTGTCCTAGTCTTAATAGATATCTGGTGTCACCTGATGTTACTTTCTTAGAAAACACCCATTTTTTTCCTACTTCGTCTACCTATACAAGTCAGGGGGAGGATGATGACTTACTAATCTATACTGCCACATCCCTACCGGTTACTCCTACACCTGAGGCTTCTCCACCTACTGTTCCTCCTCCGACACCACCTCATGTTCGTCCACTACCTCCAATTCACATTGTCTATTCTTGTTGACATGAACCTCTTGTACCAGTCCCTTCGTCGCTAGATCCAGTCTCCAGTGATCCCGATACCTGTGTTCCTCATCAAGAAGACCCTCAGAATTCATGTCTTGCCCAAGACTCTTCGTCGTTGGATCCAGCCTTGAGTGATCTTGATCTTCCTATTGCTCTTCGGAAACGTAAACGTCAGTGTACTTATCCCATCTCTTCATTTGTTTCTTATGATCACCTGTCATCTTCTTCTTGTTCTTTTGTGGCATCACTAGACTCTGTCTCCCTTCCTGTAACTGTTCATGAAGCCTTATCTCATCCTGGTTGACGTGATGCTATGATAGAAGAGATGAATGCTTTAGATGTTAATGGTACTTGGACCTTGGTTGACTTACCTAC
This sequence comes from Pistacia vera, assembly GCF_008641045.1. Lineage (NCBI taxonomy): Eukaryota > Viridiplantae > Streptophyta > Magnoliopsida > Sapindales > Anacardiaceae > Pistacia > Pistacia vera. Next base: position 555,319 of record NW_022196226.1, read on the forward strand.
TGGAAAGAGACCTATTGGATGCAAATGGGTGTTTGCTATTAAAGTAAATCATGATGGGTCAGTGGCTAGGCTTAAAGCTCATCTTGTAGCTAAAGGCTATGCTCAAACTTATGAAGTGGATTATTCTGACACTTTTTCCCCTGTGGCTAAATTGACTTCTGTTCACTTATTTATCTCTATGGCGGCTACTCATTCTTGGCCATTGCATCAGTTCGACATAAAAAATGCTCTTTTACATGGTGACCTTCAGGAAGAAGTCTATATGGAATAACCACCTGGGTATGTTGCTCAGGGGGAGTATGGGAAAGTTTGTCATCTTCGCAAATCGTTATATGGTTTGAAACAGAGTCCACGTGCTTGGTTTGGAAAGTTTAGTCAAGTAGTTAAAAAGTTCGGAATGACAAAGAGCAAGTCTGATCACTTAGTCTTTTACAAACAATCGGCAGCTGGCATTATTTTTCTTGTCGTATATGTTAACGACATTATCATCACTAGGAATGACACTATAGGGATTTCATTACTTAAGTCATTTCTTCACACCCAGTTTCATACAAAAGATTTAGGAGTGTTGAAGTATTTCTTGGGGGTTGAGGTAACAAGGAGCAAGAAAGGCATATTCCTCTCTCAAAGGAAATATGTATTTGACTTATTAACTGAGACAGGAAAATTGAGTGCTAAGCCATGCAGTACGCCAATGTTTCCTAATTTGCAACTTACCAAAAATGGTGAAATGTTTGAAGATCCTGAGAGGTATAGAAGACTGGTTGGAAAGTTGAACTATCTAACAGTCACTCATCCTGATATTGCGTACTTTGTCAGTGTAGTAAGTCAATTCATGTCTTCTCCTATGGTTGACCATTGGGCAGCGTTAGAACAGATTTAATGTTATCTGAAAGGAGCTGTAGGATGTGGTATTTTTTACGGAAATCATGGACATAATAATATTGAGTGCTTCTCTGATGCAGATTGGGCAGGTTTCAAGATAGATAGGAGATCCACTATGGGCTACTGTGTTTTTGTTGGTGGAAATTTGGTCTCATGGAAAAGTAAGAAGCAAACTGCTGTGTCCCAATCTAGTGCAGAATCAGAATATAGGGCTATGGCCCAATCTGTGTGTGAAGTAATATAGATATATCAATTTTTGACTGAAGTTGGTCTTATGGCCTTTTTGCCAGCGAAATTGTGATGTGATAACTGATAACCAAACCGCCCTTCATATTGCTTCTAATCCCGTATTTCATAAATGAACTAAGCACATTGAAATTGATTGTCATTTCATTCGTGAGAAAATACAGCAATGTTTAATCTCTACAAAATATGTGAAGACTGGAGAGCAACTAGGAGATGTTTTCACTAAAGCTTTGAATGGGGTTCGGATTGATTATATTTGTAACAAGCTGGGCATGATTAACATCTATGCTCCATCTTTAGGGGGAGTGTTGTAGATAATCATGCAAAATCTTACAGATATTGCATGATTAAGTACATAAATCTATAATAAGATATTATAATTATGATCAATATATATTAGAAACAAAACTATAAAATAGGAAGTTAGATTATTCATTTCCTAGATTAGTTCTTTATTTTCCTATATATTGATGTATAATTTACCAATACAATACAAGAAAATTACAATCAGTTCTCTGTATGTAACAAGATCAATTAATATAAAACACTATTCGGAGTTTACACTAAGGATTTGTGAGTTAAATGATAAGAACACTGACATCTTATGGGTCAGATTATGCAGTTGAAAAAAGGTGGTCATGTAGAAAAGGAAGCACAACATTGATACATATAAATATTCACACATGACCGACTGTAGAAAGATTAACAATAACAATGTGCAACAGTTGCGAAAAGAACTGATTCCCATAGCAGTTAGACCCTTTACAGATGAAACAAATTCTAGTTTTGGCTGAAATTTTTCTATAAATAGTAAGATTTGGAGAGCAGATGTTTTAAGTTCATCAGCAGCAACCAAGGCTACAATCAGACTCAGCACATTAAGATGGCGGATAACCCCAGTCAAGGTGGACCAAACAGTCAAACCAGCTATGAGGAGCTCACTTGCAGGATGCCATCACATTTTCAGCCACTTTGGCTTGACAGGCTTTTTCTCAGCAGATTTCTGCTCTTGAACAGAAGGATGGGGAGAGGCTACTACAGGTTCTGGTGCAGACTGAACAGGCTCTGGCTGCTCATCAACGATTTCCAAATCTTTCAAAGACAAAATATCTTCTTGAAGGAATGAGTCTGAATTAACAGCTGCAGTATCATCACCTGACCATAAGAAAAAGAATGAAATGTAAGTTATTAGTTATTGTTTCATATTCATTGCACAAAGCAAGTCAATCTTAAATCAATAGACTAAAGATAGCAGAGTTGGGGTACTGTTCATTCATAAAGATTCACCAAAAGAATAATTGGGTGAAAGTAACCAGCATTTGCAATAGAAATCGAAAATTTAGCATTGGCATACACCAAAATTCACTTCAAGCATTTCTCAAGTGAGCAAATGGGATGGGAAGAAGGAAATAGCAGTAGCTCTCATTTAACAAATATCAGATCATCACATTTTCCAATAATGCTACGGACACCGAGACTGTTCACCGAATTCTTACACCGAATTACGTGTCATGTGACTCAAACCAACCACGTATCTCGTTAACAAATATTTTGCGAGTGAACGAATATTCATCAACTATGGACGGTCGTTCACTGTTATTAGACAGGAGTCTATTATATGTGGACGTCCGTCCATGTGAAATGAACGATAGACTCATGTCCATATTATATGGACGGAAGTCCATTTACTATGGACGGGAGTCCACATATAATGGACGCCCGTTCATACTTTAAAAAAAAAAAAGAAAAAAAATTGTATATAAAATGCAGGGACGCCCTTTCATCACTTATGGACGGCCGTCCCTGAATTTTGGACCCCTGTTCACATTTAATGGACACCCGTCTATACTGTAAAGTTTAAAAAAAAATTAAAAAAAATTATGGACGCCCGTCCATTTCCATTATTCAATGGACGGGCGTCCATTATTAAATTTATGACAGTTTTTGAAAATAAATAATCCAAATACCGTACAGTCAGTCAAACATTTAATTGCACCTAAAAGATTTCAATCAAACATTTAAACAAACATGTTATTGCTTTATAAGTTTCCGCACAAATATATTCAAAAGCAAGCAAAACTGATTAAACAGAGTACCTCAAGAGCCCATTTGTTCAGTTTAAGCAGTGAGGGACGCCCGTCCACTGAATAATGGACGGGCATCCATAAATTTTTTTTAAAACTTTCCAGTATGGACGGGTGTTCATTATATGTGGACGCCCATCCAAAATTCAAGGACGGCCATCCATAACCGATGAACAAGCGTCCCTTCATTTTATATACATTTTATTTTTTTAAAGTATGGACAGGTGTCCATTATATGTGGACGGGGGTCCAAAATTCAAGAACAGTCGTCCATAGTTGATGAACGGCCGTTCGCTCACAAAATATTTGTTAACGGGATACGTGGCTGGTCTGAGTCACGTGACACGTAATTCGGTGTAAGAATTCGGTGCACAGTCCCGATGTCCGTAGCATTATTGCACATTTTCACACATAAGTATATAACATCAAGTTGTTATGATTAATCTTAAAAAAAGAGTGCACACTTAACACACGTCACTGATTAAAAGGATTCACAGGAGAAACCTTGGAACTAAACTCCAGCAAAAACTGGTCTAAAGCCCCATTCAAATAACAAGTAAAAATAACAGTGGCTCTGAAACTAAAGCATGGATTACTAAGGATCCATGCTTTAAGGAACAAATGTAAGTCACCACAAGCAGAAAACAATAAAAGATCACATTACAAATGATACAACGAAACAATATAAAAATGATCTACTGTTATATAATATATATAGAAAAAAATTAAAGCATACAAGAGAATTATAGCATCTGAAAGCACACTCTAACCTTTAGGTGGATCATAAGAAAAATACACAATAGCGCCAGGAATAAAGCCAGCCGCAAAAAAATCTTGCGACAAGTCTTTTATTACCTTCTTTGGGGGAGTTGTATCTGCAAAACAAGCAATTGTTAGACTTTACAACATTAGTTTCATAATGTAACATGTCTCTTTGATGATTATAACAAAAGTTTAAAATTCAAATACATTACATAAATGAAATGGTAGATCTGGTCGAGCAACCACTTTCATAAGAAGATCAACTAAGCTCTGAATTGTTTCTGATGGATGGAAAGTGGCCTCCAGTGTATGACCATCAGGAAAGCGGATCCTAATTACAGCCTGCATACAAGAGCAAATGAACTTCATCCATGGGTTATAAACTTATTAACCTGACCTAGTGTTTGGAATATAATATGCACCAAAATTTCACAATAGCTTATTATGTTTCTCCCTCCAGCAACACAAGAACAAATTAAAATTTCAAAAATGGTACGGCGAGCACCTTCGTAATTTTTGACCTGCGAGCCGCTTCTTCTGCCTCTCGGATTTTGCGTGTCTTTAAGAATTTATCTGTTCATAATTTCATTTAGACATCATAAGAAGTAGTAAACAACCTGTAAAAAATTGTTTATTGTACATGTAAATCAATACAAGTGTCTTTATGTTTACTCCAAACCCTAATAAGAGAGTGACTAAGATGTGAGATCTCTAATGCCAACAAATCTAACTAGCTAAACTAACTAACACTCGCAAGTTAAATTTTATTCATTCCCCATATACCTTAAGTATGTACAAATACAAGAAAGCAATACAAATCCACATTCACAAATAATGGCATGGGCAAATGATACCTAACACGAAAATATACAAAAATGGATTCCTTGTTGATATATATATATATATATATATATATATATAACATGCTATATCATACATGTCCAACCCACTAATTCCTAATTTTACAACTCAAAAGTTGTACATTTATATATCAACCGTCATCCACTATCAACCACAAATATGGATTCAAGAAGATGTTGAGCAGTTCTCCCAAAATCCAATTCTATATAAATGATGCACACTCGAAGAACAGCCTTCTCCTTTTGTCTGTCATAATTACATTATATATTATGGCCGTGAAAAAAAAAATTACCTTGCTTTTTAGTTGCCAGAAGTCTGTAATAATCTTCTGCAGTGAACTCGTAAAAGTCATCCGTCTCCTCTGGCCAAAAAGTAAACAAATGCTTCATCAAGACATTACCAGTGCAGTAGTCAGCACATTTCACCTAAATAAGGGGTTTTGGACTCGAGGTTATTCTTACCAGTGGTGGAAACTGCAGTTGACGATGAAGAAAGTCCAGGTGTTTCAAACACACGAATTTCTCGTCCATACTTCTCTTTGGCAGCTGCAAGCTTAGCCTGATAAAATTCAGCCAAAAACAATCAGAACAACAGCACTGCAAAGACAACCTTATAAACCATCAAACAAGAGCCATTGACATTGAAGAATCTATATGTAAAAGCGTTCAACAATGTTTTTAACTTAAAATCATGTTGATATAAAGTACAAAAATCAAACAACTCAATGAAACTTTAACAATAAGCATCACTTTACATATCGAAAGTAACAATAATTTATCTTTACATGTTAAGGAGCTAGTATCTGAATCCTATATATCCAAACTTGTTATCCAAGAATTCAGTTTTCAAAACTGTGACCTTTAATTGTTATTATTTCTTCAAAATTCATATCAAATTTAACTTAAAACAAAAGAGCACATGACCCAGATAAAAAATCAAACTACAAAAGCATAAAAAGCGGTCTTAGACAGAACCCAGATCGAAAGACGAGCAAAAACCGATAAAAATTATGATGAAAATTGGTGATAAAGAAAGTGACCTTAGCTGATTCAAGTTCCATTGGATGAATGTTGATGTGTCTCCTCCTCTTCAAAGGCACTGGCGAAGAACCATCAACTAACATCAGCGAAAGAAGCAGAGTCTTTGAGTCTTGATCTTTAAGTTCTTCTCATTTTACGATTGGGACTGCTTAAATTTAAGTAATTCCTTTCTTCTTTCTGCAAGTCGGCGCTTGTACGTAACAAGATGAAACGGGTTTCTCTTCTAATTTGGGCCGGTTCGGTGCTGTAAAAGGGCCGTGGCCCGTTATGACTCTCTTTTGTATTCTGGGCCTTCTTGTCGTTTTCTTTTGTGTTTTGGGTCTTTCAACAATTTGACCCAATATTGAAGTCCGATGGGCTTTTAATTGTTCGACCTGTCATTTCCTTCTGCAGACTCTTAATTGAACTTCAATTAGGTCCTCTTTTTTTTTTTTTTTTAATCAGGGTGTCCGACGACCTTATGTACATCTTAACTAATCTCTGAAATTCATTGAATATCCTACAAACTTAATATTTTAAGTAAACTATAAATGTGATAAGTGACCTCAAAGTGGTTTGAATCCTGAAAATCAACGAAGAGAACAAACCTTCTTGACGATTAGGAATTGGGTTCATGTTATTATACCACAATATTCTAACTTATATAAAAGCAGTTATATTGGACCACTATTACTATGAATAATTAACAAGTTATATATTTAGAATTCAAGCAAAAACAATTGGATTACTTTTGTTAGTGGTTCCTTTTCGGGAAAATAAAAGTTGTTAACAATGATGATATATTAAGGAGGTTCACAACGTGGTCCAATGCAACTATTCCTTAATAGTTACCTTTCTATTTGATTAACAATAGTTGAGGAATAGAAGTATCACGAATAACTTACTAATTTGTTCACTTCCTATATAAGACCACCGCGAGATTAATGGATAGCATTATTAAATCGATAATAGTCATTTTCGCTTAAATCGAAAGATATACATCATCATTATAGAATAATCAAACAATTAAGACTATTTTTTTTTTTTATATAATATGTGCCAAATGAAGAACATAAATCTCTAATACTCGCCGATTCAGGGTAGGAATCAGGAATTCCCGAGCCTGGTTCTGATTCCTATAGTGTTGGAATCGGAAACCATAATCGGAATCGAGGTCTAGGTACCCGAGTAGAAACCAAGACTAAATTGTAATCTTTGTAGACTGTTGGGAGTGTATTTGTCATTTTTAAGGGGTGTATTTGTCATTTTTTAAAAAGTTGGGAGTAATTAAAATTTGCTTAGGTACCTGGAACCGAAAACGGAACCAATGTTTTAGGTTTTAGTCTCGATTCCAAATCTTAGGAACTGGTCGATTAGGGTTCTGGTTACTTAAAAAAAGTTGGGTACATGGAACCGATCACCCATAGTTCAAATCACTTTGGGGCCACCAACCACATTTATGGCTTGCCTGAAATATTGGACTTATAGAATGTTCAATTGGGCTGGGGGATTAGTTGAGGTTGAGCTTGTAGGGTATTTAATGAGCTCGGGGATTAGTTGAAGTTGGGCTTGTAAGGTGTTCAATGCATCTCGAGGATTAGTTGAGGTTGAGCTTCTAAGGTGTTCAATGGGCCTGGTGATTAGTTTAAGTTGGACTTATAGAGTATTCAATGTGTTATGGATATTAGTTAAGGTTGGTCTTATAGGGTGTTCGATGGGTCTTAGGGATTAGTTGATGTTGGGCTTGAAAGGTGTTTGATGGGCCTTGGGGATTAATTGAGATGTCCAAAAACTGACTCGGATTATCAAAGAAAAATATATATAATAGGCATTTGGGATTAATTGAAATTAAACTTGTAAAGTGTTCAATGAATTTTAAAGATTAATTGAGATACACGCAAGCTGGCCGGATTATAAAAACAAAAAAAATATCAATAATATGACTTGTTACCCTTTGTCCATTTTTTAAAATAATTGTAAATGGGTGGCCGGCTGGGTGCATCATTATGTTGGTGAAAAGATAGAAAAATGACATAAATTTAAGTAGTAATAAGACAATCACAAATGAAAATAAATATCACTTATCCAAAAAATCTTTTTGTCTTATAGTTATATGTGTTATGTTATATTAATATATACCATTTCCTTTAGTCACCTCGCCCTTTACCATATCCCAAGTTACATCTTATTAAGGGATAATTTGGCACTTAAGCTAAGCAAAAAAATATGTGCACCTTAACTCACTCTTATTTTAAGCATCACTTACCCATTTGTAATAAATCAAATCTTATCCATTTCAACACTCATTTTTCCCTTTTTGTCCTCATCAAATCCCAATTCCTCATCTTATAATATTTTCTTCATTACACTTTTTTAACATAATACAAACAAATGTAGTTAATTATTTAAAATAATTCTCTAGCTAAAATGTCTTGATATAATTTTATTAGGATTATAACATTAGGTTTTAATTCAATAAATAAATCCACAAAATATATAAATATAGTCAATGAAATTCGACCAGAAAACGAAAAAAATTATATATTTATTAATATCGTATACGCATTTATTTGATTATTTTATTTTTCATTTAACTTCATACAATTATAATGTTGGGATGAATCAAAATGCATTTGTTTTGGGTGACTTCGAATGAATGGATTGCTACAGTGAACCCGCGAAACATTGTATTATAGCCTCCAACCGAAACCTTGATGACGCCACCTAAGCAATTCAAATCCGGCCGGCAACAACATCACCTGCGCACGTTAGCATCGACTCCCCATTTCAAATCCTTTCATTCGTCCAAAAGGACCAAAATTTCCCCGCTCGGCCCCACTAACTTTTTCAAAATTAAAAAAAAGCTTCATATCCGAGGTCTGTTTCACAATTATGAGAATCCCTAGGGACTTACATTTAAAAAACAACGAATTAAAATTTTAAATTAATAATAAAAAAAACCAACCAGAACGGAAAGCAACTGAGAGAGAGAGAGAAAGAGGAGAAAGAGAAGAAATCTCGATAGAGAGAGAGAGAGAGGGAGAGAGCGGTGGTGGTGGTGGTGATGACGATGGACAGAGAGAAGGAAAGAGAGATAGAGCTAGAGAGTGCAATGTACACAAACTGTTTGTTATTAGGTTTAGATCCATCGATAATCGGGCTCGGAGCATCCAACGGCACTCCTCGGGTCGGACTCTTCCGTCACTCCAACCCTAAATTAGGCGAACAGCTTCTGTACTTCATCCTCTCATCTCTTCGCGGCCCTACTCAATCCGCCAAAGTAACATCGTCTCTTTATCTTTTTGTTTTTTTCCAAAATGCAATGCATCATTCATGATTTAATTTTCTTGTTTGTGGATCTTTCAGGATTTCGATAAGGTCTGGCCGATTTTCGATTCGGCGCAATCGCGTGATTTTAGAAAGGTGATTATCTTTTGTTTTGTTTTGTTGTCGTTTTTTATTTTGAATTTTTGGTACTAATGGGTAATGTTATGTGATACTTAGGTTGTGCAAGGGATAATTAGTGAGCTGGAGTCTCAAGGGGCATTACCGAGGAGTAATTCGAGAGTTTCGTCACTCGCTACGTGTTGTGGACCGAGGTTGGTTGCTTAATGTATTCTGCTTTTTCTCTGGTGTTTGAGTTTTTTGAACTGAATTTGTGTTTGGTTGATGAGAAAACTGAGGAAAATAATGCCAATTCAGTTTATATTTTATCTGTTCACTTATATGTATTCTGGCGATATGCGAGGTTGTAGATGTATAATTCAAAAGTTTGAATTATTTATTTTCCAGATTGGGAAAGATAAGAAACAAGAGACTGAGCTTGCTTTTATTTAGGTGGTAATTCACAACTGAACTAGGGAAGGGATGATGGGAAACTTTCGTGTAAGAGTTTCTTTAGTATTCTGGAATACATTTTTTAAGCTGTATTACACAATTGATCAATTGTAGTATGATTTCGTGAAAGTTACTTCTTAATAAGTTTTAAAATGCTGCCATCTAATGTGTTGTGGCGCCTGAATGTGATTGTCATTGGTTTACATTTTTCTGTGTGAAATATCACATGTTGGTTAAGGTTTGTAATTTTGATAGTGAATAGTAAGTCTTTATATTTAATTTTGTAGGACTTTTTTTTTTTTGGGTTTTGGTAATGGGGGGTCTATTTAAGTGGTTAATAGGTATAATAATTTGATCCACAGGGTTCCTTTTGGGCATTAATGATATTTGTCTTTTAATCATTGAAAGTAATTTCATTTTTTGACAGATTTGTTGAACTTCTGTGGCAACTTTCTTTGCATGCTTTACGTGAGGTTCATAGACGAACATTTCCAGCTGATGTAGCATCTAACCCACTCCCGGCCTCTTTAACGGATGTTGCCTTTTCACATGCGGCTACACTACTTCCAGTTACTAAGGTATTGGTGATTTACATCATATCCAGCAAAGATAATGTCACAGTCTCTGGTGTGGGGTGCCTTATAGGGGTTTTCAAATTAGTGAAATACATGATGGTAGTCAGGCCATGTTAATATGGATAGGAATTTGTTGACGTGAGTATAAATGACTACATTCGAAGAGAAGTTAATTAATATTTCATATTTGAAGACTCCATTTAATTCATATCTGAGTTAGTGTCATGTGATTATTCGTTTGAATTTATGATGGCAATATACGATTGATTAGAACAGTTTCAGTGTTCCTTGTCTGGTTTTGAGAAAAAGACTGTAGTTTTGTTTATATGTTGCCTTATCTTCTGCTTGTTACTGTACTCTATGCTTTTAGCACCTGTTTGAAAGTTGATTAATTTCTTCTAGAGTAGCTTTGATTTTAGCTTCTCATCTTAAACAGGCAAGAATAGCACTTGAAAGAAGGAAGTTTCTTAAAAATGCAGAGACAGGAGTGCAGAGGCAGGCAATGTGGTCAAGCTTAGCTCATGAAATGACTGCAGAGTTTCGTGGTCTTTGTGCAGAAGAGGTAAAGGGGGTTACTGAGTCACATTCTTTCAGGCATTTAAGTTCCATTCTTTTGTACAAGGCTTTACATTCTTTCAATTTTCTTTGGAAACTTTGGATCTCAGGCATACTTGCAGCAAGAGTTGGAAAAGCTACATGACTTGAGGAACAAAGTGAAGTTGGAAGGGGAGTTATGGGATGACCTTGTATCTTCTTCCAGTCAGAATTCCCATTTAGTTTCAAAGGCTACTCGCTTGTGGGAGTCTATATTAGCTCGTAAAAGTAAGTTCAAAAGATTACGGTCTCATAAAGATTTGAAATTTATTGACTTTAATGTTGCCATTCTCCTGAATTTTGTATGTTACAAGATCTCTTAGGAAAAAAAAAAAACAGTTGTTTTGATGGACTAACCCTTTTGTGTGAAAACTGTATGCCTTTTCTTAACTGCAGTTAATATATCAGGCATTTTTTCTTATTTATTTTGTTTCTATTACTTCTTTGGTCTTGTATTGATATTTCTATGTTGGAGTTTAAGCTACATGGACTTTGTTTATACAGTTGCGGCATGATGTCTGTGCCTACAAAATGCATTTGATTTAGCTTGCCATTCCTTTGAGTAGCCTTATATAATTCAAATTTCCTGCTATATTTCTTGGTGCTCGTGAAAGAATACCATGACTACTGTTAACTATGGGGATCATCAAAAGAATGTTAGGTTTTTTTTATTCAGAGAAGTGCTACTTCTATGACCTACTGTTGACATTTCCAATATGGTTTGGATTTTTCAAGGTGTGAAGAAAAAGGAACGGTTTGAATTGTTTAATGACCTGGTGCCTCTTTATTACTCATGACCTGTTTACCTATGTGATTCATTTGCTTTTACTGGTTATTCAATCTTGTGTAGGGATCTACTTATGTTAGAAATATACTGGAGCTTTTCCGTCCATGTTTTCACTTCTATGCCTTTGCAAGAAATTGTGCTGTTCTTCTAATTATTAAACATTCAAACATTGTTTTCTCTCAATGAATTCAATTGATAAACCATTACAACTGGAGATTGTTTATAAAATCCAGGGCTAAGTTTGCTTTTACCTTGTTTCTCATTTTCAAATAAGTGTAATTGATATTGCCAATTCCTACTTTATTTTTATTTTTTCATGTCTGCTCCATTTAACAACCTTAATACTCTATATACAGATCAACATGAAGTTCTTGCTTCAGGCCCTATTGAGGACTTGATAGCTCATAGAGAGCATAGGTAATTTACCATCACGTATCATTTTGGGTGCAGAGATGCCAATGACTCAATTTCCTCATTTATAGTCTTCTGTTAACAGGTACCGCATCTCTGGTTCATCTTTGCTCGCAGCTATGGATCAGAGTTCTCAGGTACAGTCTGGTGATTTGGATGAGAAAGAACATGGTGATGGATCGTCCTATTCACAAATTAGTGATGAGTCTCTTTCTCGAGTGGATGATAGGGGTGGAAGAGTTCACCCAACTGTTGATGTGGCAGAAATTATTAGGCGTTGGACGCATGCCTTACAACGTATACATAAACAGTCACTACAACTGGTATGCTATTTATTTCCTTTGTTATCAGCTGTCCAACACAAAATCTTCTTTTGTCATTTTCTGTTTAGATTAGTAATTAGTATAACTAGAGTCTCATGGTTATGGACTCTGAATGTGGGTTAAGGTGATAATATCCTTCCCATAGATTAGAAAACAACTATGCAACATGTATATGTACCTAAAAATCATATATTAACCAAACTCAAAACCCTTTATCTGTTTCATTTTTTTGATAAGAATTTATAGATTTTGTATTAATTGTGAAAACATCTATTTGTTGTATTTAATAACTGCAGCTAAATTATGTGGTGTTTATAACGAAACAGAAAATTAGAAAATTTCAAATCAAATTATTACAGAATTAATGATCTCACACATTTTCTGACATGCTGAAATGCTATGTAATAACTTTTCCATAGGCAAAAGCTAATGATGGAAACGGTCCAGATATTTTACGAAGTGCACAAGAGGGCTGTACAAGTGGCCATGCTGAGTCTTTAGCCTCAACGCTTACTGAACATCAGCAACACTTGGCCAGCTTTCAGGTAAGTAAATAATCTTTATAGATCAAGTCAGTAGCTTTCAGCTAGGCTGATGTACTCCCATGTCAACTTCAAGCATGAGCACTTTCAGCTCTTCCATAATGCGTTGGTGACTTATTATATGCATTTTATGTAGTATCAGATGCCATGTTGAAGATATTTGTCATAATGTGCAGGTGCTCATTAATCAACTGAAGGAAGTTGCTCCAGCAATACAAAAATCAATATCAGATTGTACAGAGAAAGTAAATGGTATTTCCTCTACTCTGCCTCCAATGGCTAAACATCGTGGTCGAGCCACTTCACCCATACAAGCCCAGAGCAGTGGGAGGACATTGGTAATTATTCAAGCAGTCTTATTTTTGTACCAAATGTTTGTACGTAATACCTACTTTCAAACATTGAATAATGAAGTGAAGGCTTATTTCTGTTTATCATACAGGAAAATAGCTCTGATGATATTGCTGAGGTGACTTCAAAAATGTCGAGTGTCCAGCTTGACAAGGTTTTGGCTAGTCCACCCACTTTAAAGCTCCCACAGCTATTTACTTTGACCCCAAATTCTTCTGGAAAAGGTGGAAATGTTCAAAAGCGTCACACTTTAGTCCCTCAAACCAACCAAATGGAAAGTTTTTCTGAAAGAAATTCCCTGGACCAGCCTCTGTCAAATAATCGCTTGGATAACCCACCACAAGGTTTGCCATTTCTGTTTCATGCCATTTTGCATATATAATCGGCTAGCTGAAGGAATTTTATTCTGTGATTTGCATAGAAAATTTGGTCTTTGAACATCTTTATGTCGAGATCTTGATTCTTAGTATATTGGTTGCAGACAGTGATATTTCTTATGTTCAATACTTAAAGAGATCTGTAAGAGAAGCAGCTCTATCAGTGCGATCCAGCAATTCAGAATCATCACGAGACAGTCACTCTGATGAAAGCTCTGAACACTTCTTTGTGCCTCTTTCAGCAGCTGGGTTTTCTCGCCTTGGCCCAGAAAACAAAGCATCACCAGTAAGGAGTAAGAGATTATTCACATCTCAGACAGACACTTCCTTGCTCAATAATTGTGCCCCTGATGGTCATGTTGGGAGCAAGTATGATGATATACCAGACATGTTGAGTGAATTGGATTCACTTCGTGATTTTGATAAGGTAAATGGTTTTCTCTCAGCCACTGGTTCAAATGGTGCAATTTCTGAGACACGGAGGTCATTCTATGACATTGATGAAGCTCAGGATCAGGTCTTCTCACCACCATTACTAATGGAAACATCCCTGCTGGCTGATACTTATGAAGACTTACTTGGTATGTTTGTCTTGACAACAAACTCTTCCTGTAGTAGGAGGCTTCCATGGGGTTAATCTATTTTGCCTATAATAAGTTCATCACATTTTATTAAATGAAGTTACTTTTGCATATATTTATCCAATACAATCACGTGGCGAGGCAAATTCGTAAGCTGATGCTGGCAATTTTCGTGTCTAGTCATCAAATTTATTTATTCTTAAAATGTTTTGGGGTTTGAAAGCTTGTTTAATTCTTTGCAGCTCCACTTTCGGAAACTGAAACCGCCTTGATGGACCATTAGAACGAAAGTCTAGGCAATGCCTGCTCTCATAGTCATGAGAATATGACTAGATCATTTTGGTGGTATTGTTTTCATATATTGGTTGGGATATTCTCCACTCTCCACTAATTTCTTTTTGCATGATCCGATGCTTGTATGTATTCCTTCTTGGTCTTGAGTACCTTATTGCTCTCCGGTTCAGCACGATTGATATTTTGTTGTCTGGGGCAAGGGAGAATATGAACCTTCTTGGCACTGCTGTTGTACATGCTTGTAACATACCTGAAAACCCAAGATGAAGTTTTATATGCCAAGTCGGATCTGGATCTTTGAGGCCAATATTTATAGCCCAATCAGATTGGTACGACCAGAAATTCATGATTAGAAGAGAATTGCTTTGCTTGCTAGTGTGATTTTCAGCCCAATGGATTTTAGGCGTCAATACTGAATTTCTCAAGATTATTTTTGAAGGACTGATTTTAATGTATCTGATAGATGTGTATTTTGATAGTGTATTATGCTGACAGATCAGGAATGGAAGAAATTGCTATCTGAATCTTCGGATTTTTTATTATTTATTTATTTGTATTCTTTAAATAGGAGTGTGCTTTTTATGGTTTTTCAATTGATTTAAGTGTGCAGTTGTTGTTGCTGCTGAAATTAGTTCATAACTTTCTCAAGACGGTATTATTGTTTGTTGAGTGATTGTGAATTTGTGATCATCTGAGGCTTGCGTATAAGCTTTGGACCGTAACTTTATGACGTAGTGGTTGGTTTCATTGATTTTATGACTTTTTCAAAGTAGTACTGTGGTTCCTGGAACAAATGAATAGAGTTAAATTGTGCCCAATTTAGTTAAAGCAGTAGAGGGGAATCCGTCTTTTGAAAGAAGCTTGTTGACTGGGTTTCTATCTTTAATTACACCCTTGACACGTTTTTTTTGGAAACGACACATTGACATTGACCTTTTCTGGGCTAAGGTCTCAAAGGATTGGACTGTCATTCATTTTCAAAAAACACTCGATGTGGGATGAGTTATCTTGATGTGATCCTCCACCAAATTTGTTTTGGATTCAACTTGTGCTTTCTTCTGACCTTAAAATTAAAAGACAAGGAAAAAGAAAGACTGTCTTATTTTACCGGCCCTGTTTTGAACAGAAATAAATTAATATTCCTTTCACATTTCTAAATCATACGACAAAATTTTTATCCCGATAATGTTGCTTTCACATGCCACGGGTCTCTTGACTATATTTATAGATTTTATAATAA
Organism: Pistacia vera; assembly: GCF_008641045.1. Classification (NCBI taxonomy): domain Eukaryota; kingdom Viridiplantae; phylum Streptophyta; class Magnoliopsida; order Sapindales; family Anacardiaceae; genus Pistacia; species Pistacia vera. The sequence goes on from NW_022196226.1 coordinate 571,088, forward strand.
GTTATAAATTATGAATATTAGTTTATAATATGTAACGCGGAAGTATGGCGCCAAAAATGCTCGGATATATGGTGGTCAACCAATTTATTTGTCCGCCTAATTTGAACAGTTCTTATAAGCAACAACAATTTATATAATAAATACATACAAATTGGAGGGTGGAAACAGAACAATATTGTATGAAAATGGAAGATCAATTTGTTTATATGGGTGCAAATCTTTGAAAGGGTCAAATAAACTTTTGCAGCCTCTTTTTTTTTTTTTATTTATCATCAGGGGTATTTAAACCAGCTCACACGTATTTCAATTAATTTTTCGAGACCTTAAAACTATCAGTCGGGTAAGAGTTCCAATTGTCACCCCTATTAAGGTTTAGGGAGACTCAAACTCTGAAGCTTATGAAACATCATTTTGCTATTTTACTATTTTACCATCAGACCATCCAGTAGTGATTAATTTACCTTACGTCTCAGTGTGTGACAATTGATAATCGATTACGTATTGTAAACCTAGTAAAATAATAAATAAATTGAGAAGAGAGGTACCATTTTATTAAAAAAGAAATTCAAGTTGTAAAATGAAAAACATCCAATGGGATTAAACCTTTTTTTTTTTTTTTTTTTAATTTCTGCTATTGAATTTGAAAGTCACGTTAGAGGAAAAGTGTGTTAGCTTCAATGGAGATTTACCCAACTTGTAATCAAATAATATTAGAATTCAAGGTTGTAATGATCTTATTATATTCTTTTACAGCTTATAAAGATGCGTCTTTTTGTGTTATATAATTCAAAGAATTGCTAACATCAAAGAGAAACACGCGCGTCAGAGTACGTGGGATTTTTTATTCAGAAAATTTTAAAATTTTAAGATTATATTATTATTAATATAATCTAAATAAACATTAACATTTCCTAATGTTAAAAATTTGAACAAACTGATTTGGAATGAATTTTAATAATTTAAAAAAAATTAAATGTTTAATTAATTCTAAGATTGTCGATTTAAACGATGTTTAAATCCTACTGTGGAAGTCTGTGACTCTGTGTTAATATAAAAAATATTGATAATAAAATACTTAATATTTTAATTATGTGATTAAATTAAATATGTCTGGAACCGGACATACTTTACTATGATTGAACAAATCCCACTCACGGTCGAATGGCGCGTGTATTTGGCAATTCCGATCAGCCGGTTCGAAATCTCCATTTTAACCTTTCGCTTTTCCGTGGATGACCGTAGCCAGGAAGTCTATTTTGGTCAAAATGGTGTCATCTCTATCTGAAGAAAATCTAAAAGTGAAAAAGAAAAGAGGAAAAAAAAAAAAAAATTCCAGGGAAAGTTGAGAATAGAAAAGAAACTCAGAAAGAAAGAAAATGAAAAAGCAACAAATTAACAACAGTAAAATTGGCTAACAAAACACCACCACCACCACAACAACAACAGGAACGAAAGATTTGATTTTTATTTGTTGTTTAATCCCATCATTGTTTGAACTGAATCTCAATCTCTCTTTTTCTGTGAGAGAGAAATGAGTAGCTCAACTGTCGTTGTAAGTGTAGATAATACTCTTTAATCATTCTGTTTAGTTTCTTTGCGATTTGATTTTGCTTGTTTTGTACTTGTTAGTCTAATGTTGTTCTTTTACTTTTTGTGTTTGCATCATGTTGTTGTTGTGTAGGTTGAAGTATTGTTGATGGAGAATGTTATGTGGAGTTTCTAGATCATACTCAGATCTTGTTACTTTTTGATCCAGCTGAATAGTTTGCCAATCTTGGAGAAACACATCAAGGGAGAGAGGTGAATATTCACTGTACCTTTTTCACTTTTATTAAGTCAAAGTTTGGGGAGTTTTAGTTTTATTTTCAAAATCAGGGAGGTTGTTGGATACTTCTTGATTCTCAATTGTTTTGTGCATCTGGGTTTCTTAAATTAAGTCAATACGTTGGTGGGTTTTGTTTTTTGACATGAGAATGGCTGACCAGGGACTTTTTATCTTTCTGTTAATTGGTTTCAAATTCCAGTGTTTTTCTTTTTGTTTTTCATTGTATGAAGTGGGTTTGATGTTTCTGTTCAGATAAGCGAGGGATTTTCTTTATCATCTTGAGTCAGAGTGGAACATTTATTGAATTAAGTAAAGATGACCATTTTACGATAATGAAGAAGGTTAGAAGCTTTAGGGGTGGATTTCGAATTATGACTCCATATTGATTGATGCATCCTGGTTTTCCCAGTTAGAGTGAATTGTGCCCTTTGACTATCATTCATGCTGTTTTGGCTTTGAAGGAGGAACAATTAGGTATTGGATTCTCAAGTGCATGAGATATTGATACCATTGTACAGCTTGAGTTATGATCAAACAGATACTTAATAGGTTCCCTAGGAAGCCATCTAAATCGTCTGACAGTCGTGAAGGTGGGGCTACCTCTACCTCATCTTCAAATGTTTCAACCAGTTCAAGAAACAGTGATTCCGGTAATCGCTATGGCAATCAGAACAGTGCATCTCATCCTGGGAACAATTTCAACGCTAATGTAGGGGCCAATCATGGGAATAAGTTTGCCCAGGTTGTAAATTCAAAGCTTAATGGGAATTCCTTGGTTTCTTCTTATGAAGCTTTGCCTAGTTTTAAGGATGTTCATAGCTCTGAGAAGCAGAACTTGTTTATCAAGAAACTGAGCCTATGTTGTGTTATCTTTGACTTCACTGACCCAACAAAGAATCTCAAAGAAAAGGACATCAAGCGACAAACACTAGTAGAGCTTGTGGATTATGTTTCTTCTGCAAATGGAAAATTTCCAGAAACTGTCATGCAGGAAATGGTAAAGATGGTGTCCCTAAATTTGTTTAGAACCCTCACTTCTCCACCCCGTGAAAATAAAGTTTTAGAAGCCTTTGATTTGGAAGAGGAAGAGCCCTCAATGGACCCTGGATGGCCTCATTTGCAAGTAGTGTATGAATTTCTTTTGAGGTTTGTGGCATCACCAGAGACAGATGCAAAATTGGCTAAGAGGTACGTTGATCACTCTTTTGTTCTCAGATTGTTAGACCTTTTTGATTCAGAGGATCCAAGAGAGAGGGAGTATTTGAAAACGGTTTTGCACCGAATCTATGGGAAATTCATGGTCCATCGTCCCTTCATTAGGAAAGCAATCAACCACATCTTTTATCGTTTCATTTTTGAAACCGAGAAGCATAATGGGATTGCAGAATTGTTAGAAATTTTGGGAAGTATAATTAATGGGTTTGCTCTGCCGTTGAAAGAGGAGCACAAACTCTTTCTTGTTCGAGCACTAATTCCACTTCATAAACCAAAATGTGTAGCCATGTATCATCAGCAGCTATCTTACTGCATTACACAGTTTGTGGAGAAAGACTGTAAGCTTGCTGACACTGTTATACGAGGTTTGCTAAAATATTGGCCAATTACAAACAGTACTAAGGAGGTCATGTTCTTGGGTGAACTGGAGGAAGTGTTAGAAGCAACACAACCTGCAGAGTTTCAGCGCTGTATGGTACCCTTATTCCGCCAGATTGGCCGTTGCTTGAGCAGTTCACATTTTCAGGTTGGTAGTCCATTGGCTTCACCAGTTCTGTACTTGAAAATTTTCTTTACTTTTGTTTTCTATATCAGCTGTAGGAAAAAGGAAAAGAAAAAGCTTTATTTTTTTTAAACTAAAACAACAAAAGATAAATTCTGTGGCTTTATTTATATTGTTGTAACTGAAAATTCATTTGGTACGGTTTTCTTCCTTCCACCTTCTCCGCATGATAAAAGTTATTCCTTTTGGTCAATGTGGTCTAATATATGTTTAACTGAATATTTGAATTTTATATTTCAATACAAAGGTTGACGAAATTAATAATCATTAGTATGCAACACCTAAAGATCTGGACTTGTACCTGTGATCACATATACCTAAGGGGCACTAACATCATCAAGTATGATGTATTGTGATTCTAATCCTGGACCAATTTTGAGCACATAAGACTGGTTGTTGAATATTATTCTGTATCTTTTAGGACTATATTCTGGAACGTCAACTCCAAAGAAGGCTAACTGGAGTCTGCCAAATGAAAGTTCATGTTGAACTTTGGCATTGAAATGATAATGACATAAGACAATGGCCTTACAGAATTGCTCATAAGCTTTATGATAGGAACCCACTCCTATAACTTAATAATTTGGACTGGGCCATGGGTCTTTCATGGGCTTGGGTAGAACTCTCCTTGGAAAACCGGTTTGCCAAGGGAGGGTGCCCAAGCTTTTATAACCCACATGCCCACCCTTTTCCCTTTCAATGTGGGATCCTAACACTTTAACTGGCCAGCTTTAGAAAGTGAACAGGTGTACTGACAAGCGGACTAAGTTAGTTGGATTTGCATGACTAGAATTATATCAATCTGAGATTTCTTAGTATTCAATGGTGAAAAGATGCTCATTCCAAAAAAATAATAATAATAATAAAGGTGCATAGCTGTAAATAGCCATAAAATAATAAAATAGACAATCAGGTGTTAATGACTAGTATTAAAAGCTAGAATGGAAACTGCTTATGGCTGTGAAAAGCACAACCTTGGCAAGATAAACAGGTTGTTATAGTTACAGCTGGGATCAAAATGGTTTGTAGCTTCTGTCTAAAGCCATTTGTTACAAATTCTATCAAGAAAATCGTTAACTGGCTTCAATTTATGTATTCTGATGATTACTGTTCAGATTTTGAGTGATACATTGCATATTATTTTTTCCCAGATTTCAAGGATATAAGTCCTCTCTAATAGAAACTGGTGCTACTTCTATTTGGTTTTGTTTCGAAGTGAAGGAAAGCATCTATTATTTGCAATCTAATATTTGGCTATATTTTCCAGTTTCATGAAATTTGAGAAGCCTTTCTCCTGTTTTAGTTGTCTTATGTCCATCTGGATGTTGGAATATCCACCATTAGCCCTCTAATAGAAACTGTGTGGACTTGGGATCACCTAGTCAAGATGCTATTACTGTCAAGTTTGGAACATGTGGCATGCATCTGCTTACTGTCAATTAGGCCCCAGAACTAAGTTTTCAAATTTTCTTCTTCTTCTTCTTCTTCTTCTTCTTTTATTATTTAAAAAAAATTAGAAGATGTTTCCAATGGTTTTGGTTTATAGTATAATTTTCTTGGAAAATCTTAGGTTTCTTAATATTTCATGATTAATCATTGGGGACATGCTTTGCAAATATTGAGTTTCTATTATAAGAGTGTTTACTGTGTAAATATTCTATTTTAAGAGACNCAAAGCTGTAAATAGCCATAAAATAATAAAATAGACAATCAGGTGTTAATGACTAGTATTAAAAGCTAGAATGGAAACTGCTTATGGCTGTGAAAAGCACAACCTTGGCAAGATAAACAGGTTGTTATAGTTACAGCTGGGATCAAAATGGTTTGTAGCTTCTGTCTAAAGCCATTTGTTACAAATTCTATCAAGAAAATCGTTAACTGGCTTCAATTTATGTATTCTGATGATTACTGTTCAGATTTTGAGTGATACATTGCATATTATTTTTTCCCAGATTTCAAGGATATAAGTCGTCTCTAATAGAAACTGGTGCTACTTCTATTTGGTTTTGTTTCGAAGCGAAGGAAAGCATCTATTATTTGCAATCTAATATTTGGCTATATTTTCCGGTTTCATGAAATTTGAGAAGCCTTTCTCCTGTTTTAGTTGTCTTATGTCCGTTTGGATGTTGGAATATCCACCATAAGCCCTCTAATAGAAACTGTGTGGACTTGGGATCACCCAGTCAAGATGCTATTACTGTCAAGTTTGGAACATGTGGCATGCATCTGCTTACTGTCAATTAGGCCCCAGAACTAAGTTTTCAAATTTTCTTCTTCTTCTTCTTCTTCTTCTTCTTTTATTATTTAAAAAAAATTAGAAGATGTTTCCAATGGTTTTGGTTTATAGTATAATTTTCTTGGAAAATCTTAGGTTTCTTAATATTTCATGATTAATCATTGGGGACATGCTTTGCAAATATTGAGTTTCTATTATAAGAGTGTTTACTGTGTAAATATTCTATTTTAAGAGACGGGGATTGCTAACATTATTAAAAGAGTTAATTATGTGTTCAGGTGGTATATAATGGACCTACTTGGATAAAAAAATTTGTTAAGTTTTCAATGAGTGAAATTTGAAATTGAAAAGGCATGGGTAATTATTTGTTTACAATTATCACAACATACTTTAGAATTTTGATGAGGATGAAATCAGAATAATGTAGATTATGAAAATTATTGGAATTTCCATGACCCTCATGAAATTACTATGACCCCTAGAATTAGCTATGCTACTGCAATCTAAAGTTAGAATGCATATAATGACTTTTTAGTCCCAAGAGGATTCTAATGAGCTGTGAGTTAGACTGTATTCTGGATTTCTTGCTTTATGTGTCTGATTACTGTATTTATTTTTAAGCTGTTGGTATGATAAAACCATCTACTTGTCTCTTAATTTTGACTTTTAAAACCAGGTACGTCTCTGACATGATTTCACCCTCTTTATTTAGGTTTTTGTTTTTGTACTTTTAGGCGTTAGAGTATGGCACTGGTTTTGTAGAATAAGATGTGTGGAGATGGGAGGTTGCAGTTTAATGTCTGGCAATGGTCATTGTGGACTTAAAATTGAAGATAATTGGCTATAATGGTGTTATGATCTAGGTGATGGGTGACAGTAGCAATGGCTGTGATGATGAGAGGTGGTTGATGGTAGTGGTAACGGGGCTGTGGTTGGTGCTGCTACATTTGGTTTTTCCCCTTTGTGATGCCAGCAAAGTTAACTCTCAAACAATTCTTAATGGAACGAAATGGCAAAGCAATTTAAAAAATTTAAGATGAGAGAGAAAACTGAATCATGAATCGGTTATTAGAGATATTGTCCATGGTTGAAAAATAATACTTTGAATTAATGAATACAGTGGACAATTTTGGGGCATGAATCGGCTATGATTGTGTTTATATTTTAAAAAATGTGTAAAAATATTTAAAAAGAAATTTGAGGAGCACCAGGTCTGAGGTAGATTTGGCAAATGTATTGTTGTGGCTACTGCAGTAAGCTAGTGCCAGGTTTTTGCTGTGGTAGTTGGTCCTGGTGGGTTGTACTCCTTACCCTCAGTGAGGCATGGTGGTGGTATTATTATTATTATTATTTTTTTTTTTAATTTATTGTCAAAAATTACTAGAAAGTACACAGAATGAAAGGAGAAAATTTTTATTCTGTAAATGTCAATGGTGTTCATTTGTTGGCTTTTGGTGTCCAATAAGCATTGGAATCTGAAAGGCAAATAGAANTAATGTTGTGGCTACTGCAGTAAGCTAGTGCCAGGTTTTTGCTGTGGTAGTTGGTCCTGGTGGGTTGTACTCCTTACCCTCAGTGAGGCATGGTGGTGGTATTATTATTATTATTATTTTTTTTTTTAATTTATTGTCAAAAATTACTAGAAAGTACACAGAATGAAAGGAGAAAATTTTTATTCTGTAAATGTCAATGGTGTTCATTTGTTGGCTTTTGGTGTCCAATAAGCATTGGAATCTGAAAGGCAAATAGAAATCTTCTTGGATAGATTAAGAATGTGTTCCTTATAAGGAAATTCTTCTATTTTTCTGTTAGGTTTCAACTTTCTTGCTGTGATACTTGTACAGAAGTATATAGGATATAGTATAGCGGTTAGAGTCCAAATATTGATGCCGTATAATGCCTAAAGATCAAGCTCCTAAATGTCAGTTCAAGATGATAAAAGCTTTTTTTTTTTTAATAACATTCATTTCCCTCTTTGATATATATTTTCATTTGTTGCAAGATCAACTTGCTGCCTGGATAGCCAATTTTTATCTTGGGCTTGTTCTTTAGCTTTTCTGATCACCCTGGCATTACAGCTCTGCATTTGGATTTTGTTTTTTGTTTGCTGAAGTCTATAGATCAAATTCTGTATCCTTCTCAGAATTCAACTGTTTTACAGATGCAAGAATAAACATGCTAACATTGGAATAATGATTTGGCATTATTCTAATCTGAAAATTGCAAAAGTTAATGGCAGCCTTATAGTTTGTATTGAATCAAATTGCTTTGTCTGCTTGTGCATGCTGTGGCCTAATTTTTTTTTTTTTTTTTTTTTTTTTTTTCAGGTGGCTGAGCGAGCTTTGTTCTTATGGAACAATGATCACATTGAGAACCTGATCAAACAGAATCGCAAAATTATACTGCCAATAATCTTCCCTGCCTTGGAGGGAAATGCAAGAAAGCACTGGAATCAGGCTGTACAGAGCTTGACGATAAATGTCCGCAAAATCTTCTCTGATATTGACCCAGAGCTCTTTGAGGAGTGCTTGCTCAAATTTCAGGAAGATGAAGCACAAGAGGAAGAGATGAAATCGAAACGTGAAGCCACATGGAAACGCTTGGAAGAAATTGCTGCAATGAAAGCTTCAAGTAATGAACCTGTGCTCATCTCCCCAAAAATAGCTACACGCCCACGATCCGGCTAAGTAGTTAACAATGTGATTGGCAGTTGCTGGAGTTTTTGGTTTTGCAGTTGTTATGCAGACCATGGATGGATATGGTGATTTCTGGAAGTGGAAGGCCCAGACTTCCCTAGCTTTTGGTCGGATGCAGGTTAAAAGCTAGCCCCATTTTGGTCTATTATCCATAGAATGTATATTGTGGATTGGGAGAGCATAACAATTGGGTGCTGCTAAACGTGGATGTCACTGCTTGATTTTCTGAAAGGTGGCAAGAAAGTGAGAATTCCACATATTTCTGCTTTTCTTATTTTTTGAATTTGTATTACTGTAAGTACACTCCAATGTCCAGTTATATGTATCATTAAACTTTGCTGTCTCTGCTCATGGAAATTTGTTGCTCAACGTAAATTTGGTAAAGAAATTGATTGAACAACCTTCCCTTCCAAATGAAACCAATGCATTAGTTACTTTCTACATTGAATTAGATAATTGGCTTCTCTGTTAAATAAAATAAACCCACCGTCTATATATGATTAATCAGAAATTAAATAAAAACAAACTTTAAGGTTACCGAAAGTAAAGAAGACATCAGCATAGAATAGAGAATTTAGCCATTTGCAACTTTATTGTTCTTGGTTACTACTTGGTTTCCTCATTCCCGAATAGGTGCTTACTTCATATGCTTCATAAAGGTGTCTTTAGCAGTTTTCAAACTGCGAAGAGCTTCTCTGATGCTAATGCGCCTGTCGGGTGAATCTTTGGTGCAAGAAAGCCCCACTCCAATTATTGTTATCAAAACATGATTTTGTTTTTCTGGGTTTATGCTTTGGCCTTGATGTTGCAGATTGTTCAGCTCAGCGTCTAAAACTTGCATCACGTTCTCTGGAAAACTTGATTCAACCCATTTAACTAGATTTAGTTCTCCACTAAAACTCTCCTGTATTGGGCTCATTCCTGTAAAGAGTTCCAGTAACATCACTCCGAAGCTGTATACATCTCCAGAGGTTGATGGTTTCTCACCTAAACCGTATTCTGCATCATGATAATACTGTTACCAAAATAAGGAAACAATTGTGCTTTTCCAAGAAAATTTGGAAAAGTCATATATATGTAAATGAAGCAAAGAGTTGTTGTGGCACTAACCTGGAGGTATGTAACCGATGGAACCCTTTACAACAACTGTAGAGCTAATCGAAGATTGATGGCTCCTTCTTTCATGCAGCAACCGAGCTAGCCCAAAGTCTCCTACTTTCGCAGTCATTTCCTCATCCAAAAGAATGTTGCCGGGTTTCAAATCACAGTGTACAATTGGGATTTCACAGTCATGGTGAAGGTAGTCCAGTGCACTCGCAACATCGATTGAAATATTCAATCTCTGGAGAAAAGAAAGTCCCTTGCCGTTTTCATTCTTTCTCTGGCCCTGAGTCCAGTCTGCTAAGCTTCCATTACTGAGGAACTCATAAACTAGAGCCAGAAACTCCATGTTTCGGAAGTCCAGGCTTGAGCATGATGTAATCAGTTTAACAAGATTACGGTGCCTTACATTTTTCAAAGCCTCGCATTCGGCAAGAAAGCTCTTCCAGGATCCAGTCCTTTTGATGTCAAGAACCTTGACGGCAACATGAATACCTTCTATAAGATATCCTTTGTATACTGACCCAAAGCTCCCACTTCCAATCACATTTTCCTGGTTAAAATTCCCTGTTGCTTGACGGAGCTCACTATATGAAATCATTTGAGGCTTCCCATTTGATAATTCAGAAGCTCCAGTGGCCTTTGTTTTACGTCTCCTTACTACGATCACCAAGGCAATCAGAAAACAAACTGCCATTGCAGCCATGACGGCGGTGATAACATAAATTTTGTTTAGTCTTTCGTCACTCTGAGAATTCGCACATCCCAAATGCATGCAAAGCTTTTGGTTTCCTTCTAAATGGACATTAGAGATATTTTTAAAAACTCCACTGCTGGGAATTTGTCCTTCAAGATTATTGTATGATAGGTTTAAGGACCGAAGGGCTTCAAGTTTCTGAAGGTCGGAAGGAATGGAGCCAGAAAGTTGGTTTGAGGAGAGGTCTAGAACTTCCAGGCCCTTCACTTCTCCCAGAGTATTTGGAATAGTGCCTGAGAATTCATTGTTGGCCATCAAAAGTTCCTCCAAGCTTTTACAGCCTTCGAATGAACTGGGGATATTACCAGACAGGCGGTTGTGAGAGAGGTCAATGGTAACAACATTTTCTAGGACCCCAACTTCTTGAGGCAATGGTCCATCCAAGAAGTTCCTGGACAGATTTAAGATGGTGCTCAAACTGGGAAGATTTAGAATCTCTTTTGGTACGCTTTTATTGAGCCTGTTGTTGGATAAGTCCAGGGAAAGTAGACTCTGGAAGTTCTCAAAACTAGTTGGTATTCCACCCACCAACTCATTTCCTGATAAATCAATCTGGTTTAGCTTTCTGAGATTACCTAGCGAATTCGGAATACTGCCAGAAATTTTATTTCCTGCCAAACCCAGGTATTGCAGTTCCTTCAATTGGCCTATTACATCCGGGACTCCACCAGAAATCGAATTGTTGTTCAAATTCAGCAATGTCAAGCTCCTGAGACGGCCAATCGAGAGAGGTATTTTACCATAAATACGATTACTTCCCATGTACAATTTTGAAAGCACCTTGGAAAGATTGCCAACGGATTCTGAAATTACACCTTCAAAAGCATTGCCATCAACGGCAAGGAAGTTGAGACGAGTACTGTTTGCTAAAGAAGTGATGAATGCAAGACCATCATCTCCAGAGCTAACAATCCTGTTGAACCCGATGTTGTACATCTGCAGGAATGGAAGATTTCCCAAACCTGGTGGCACTGTTCCCTCAAGAAGGTTGTGAGCCATGCGGATAACTTGTATATTAGTGAGGTTGTGCAAAGACCCTGGAATTTTCCCAGTGAAATTATTGAAGCAGTAATTGAAGACCAGAAGATTTGGGAGTTTATTCCCAATATCATAAGGAATTTCACCCCAAAGTCGGTTTGAAGCTAAAGCCAGATTAACCAGAGAACTCATGTTGTAAATGGATGAAGGAACAGTGCCAAAGAGATTATTTATTGTGAGATCAAGAACTTTCAGGTTTCCAAGACGGCCTAAATCACCGGGTATCCTTCCACTAAGGCTATTGGTGCCTAAATTTAAGTAGGTAAGTGAAGAAAGATTTGATAAGGATGCTGAAATTTCCCCCAAAAGACTGTTTCGCCCCAAGTTCAGAACCTGGAGCTTGCTTAGATGGCTGAGTTCTTCAGGAATTGTTCCTGTAATCTTATTTGACATCAAGTCAAGGACCTGGAGCTTAGTCAACTTGCTTATGTTGAGTGGTATCTCACCTTCCAAGCTGTTGGAGCTCAGGTTCATGACTGTCAAACGAAAAAGATTACCTATTTGGGGTGGAAGATTTCCTCTAAGCTTGTTGTTTTGGAGCTGAAGGGAGCCAAGGAAGGAAAGATTGGTAATATGGGGGCTAATGGTTCCTTCGAGTCCGAATCCAGAAAGATTGAGAGCAATGACTCTCTGGCGAAATTCATTGCAAGTAACTCCAGTCCAGTTGCAGGGAGAGGAGTTACTATTACTCCAGGAAGATAACAGAGTTGGAGGCTCCAGCTCTTTTAATTGAGACTTGAATGAAATCAAGGCCTCCTTGTCTGTAATGAGGCTTGGAGAAGCTGACTCCACTGGAAGCAAGAGGCATTTGAGGTGTAGAAGGGCAACCAAAAAGGAAAAAATCTTTGTATGGAAAAATGAGGAAGACATTAAAGTTTGAGGTAAACTGCATGAAGGGGTGTGTTGTTTTTGAATAAATAATCAGGGTGTATATAATGTTGAGAGTCAAGATTGGCTAGTTAAAACCTTCCATGTGAAGTCTAGCCTATATGTTTCAACTATAAACGCGTCAAGACTGGACAATCAGCACCTAATTAGCCGAAAGTCTATGAAGTCAGTCAATTCATGGTGGAGAAAAGTATAACCATATCCAAGTCTACCAAAGTGAACTCAGCGTGAGGCCACAATCTTCAGGGCAACAAATGCATTTACAATCAATTAATTATAAAATCTTACAATTAATACTTGTGTTAAGAATTAAGATATTAGGGTATTCAGTTTGACACGAAACAGAGAAGCTAGCTGAAATAGTCACCAGACCAGACGCGATAAATTTCTTCTTGTGTTCAATACTGTTCGGCCTGTATTGAACACAAGATATTAGGGTATGCATGACAACCGTTGAAAAACTGTCATTTTCAGTTTATTTCTCCAAGCCTCATTACAGACAAGGAGGCCTTGATTTCATTCAAGTCTCAATTAAAATTTTTTTTTTTTTTTTCAGGTGGCTGAGCGAGCTTTGTTCTTATGGAACAATGATCACATTGAGAACCTGATCAAACAGAATCGCAAAATTATACTGCCAATAATCTTCCCTGCCTTGGAGGGAAATGCAAGAAAGCACTGGAATCAGGCTGTACAGAGCTTGACGATAAATGTCCGCAAAATCTTCTCTGATATTGACCCAGAGCTCTTTGAGGAGTGCTTGCTCAAATTTCAGGAAGATGAAGCACAAGAGGAAGAGATGAAATCGAAACGTGAAGCCACATGGAAACGCTTGGAAGAAATTGCTGCAATGAAAGCTTCAAGTAATGAACCTGTGCTCATCTCCCCAAAAATAGCTACACGCCCACGATCCGGCTAAGTAGTTAACAATGTGATTGGCAGTTGCTGGAGTTTTTGGTTTTGCAGTTGTTATGCAGACCATGGATGGATATGGTGATTTCTGGAAGTGGAAGGCCCAGACTTCCCTAGCTTTTGGTCGGATGCAGGTTAAAAGCTAGCCCCATTTTGGTCTATTATCCATAGAATGTATATTGTGGATTGGGAGAGCATAACAATTGGGTGCTGCTAAACGTGGATGTCACTGCTTGATTTTCTGAAAGGTGGCAAGAAAGTGAGAATTCCACATATTTCTGCTTTTCTTATTTTTTGAATTTGTATTACTGTAAGTACACTCCAATGTCCAGTTATATGTATCATTAAACTTTGCTGTCTCTGCTCATGGAAATTTGTTGCTCAACGTAAATTTGGTAAAGAAATTGATTGAACAACCTTCCCTTCCAAATGAAACCAATGCATTAGTTACTTTCTACATTGAATTAGATAATTGGCTTCTCTGTTAAATAAAATAAACCCACCGTCTATATATGATTAATCAGAAATTAAATAAAAACAAACTTTAAGGTTACCGAAAGTAAAGAAGACATCAGCATAGAATAGAGAATTTAGCCATTTGCAACTTTATTGTTCTTGGTTACTACTTGGTTTCCTCATTCCCGAATAGGTGCTTACTTCATATGCTTCATAAAGGTGTCTTTAGCAGTTTTCAAACTGCGAAGAGCTTCTCTGATGCTAATGCGCCTGTCGGGTGAATCTTTGGTGCAAGAAAGCCCCACTCCAATTATTGTTATCAAAACATGATTTTGTTTTTCTGGGTTTATGCTTTGGCCTTGATGTTGCAGATTGTTCAGCTCAGCGTCTAAAACTTGCATCACGTTCTCTGGAAAACTTGATTCAACCCATTTAACTAGATTTAGTTCTCCACTAAAACTCTCCTGTATTGGGCTCATTCCTGTAAAGAGTTCCAGTAACATCACTCCGAAGCTGTATACATCTCCAGAGGTTGATGGTTTCTCACCTAAACCGTATTCTGCATCATGATAATACTGTTACCAAAATAAGGAAACAATTGTGCTTTTCCAAGAAAATTTGGAAAAGTCATATATATGTAAATGAAGCAAAGAGTTGTTGTGGCACTAACCTGGAGGTATGTAACCGATGGAACCCTTTACAACAACTGTAGAGCTAATCGAAGATTGATGGCTCCTTCTTTCATGCAGCAACCGAGCTAGCCCAAAGTCTCCTACTTTCGCAGTCATTTCCTCATCCAAAAGAATGTTGCCGGGTTTCAAATCACAGTGTACAATTGGGATTTCACAGTCATGGTGAAGGTAGTCCAGTGCACTCGCAACATCGATTGAAATATTCAATCTCTGGAGAAAAGAAAGTCCCTTGCCGTTTTCATTCTTTCTCTGGCCCTGAGTCCAGTCTGCTAAGCTTCCATTACTGAGGAACTCATAAACTAGAGCCAGAAACTCCATGTTTCGGAAGTCCAGGCTTGAGCATGATGTAATCAGTTTAACAAGATTACGGTGCCTTACATTTTTCAAAGCCTCGCATTCGGCAAGAAAGCTCTTCCAGGATCCAGTCCTTTTGATGTCAAGAACCTTGACGGCAACATGAATACCTTCTATAAGATATCCTTTGTATACTGACCCAAAGCTCCCACTTCCAATCACATTTTCCTGGTTAAAATTCCCTGTTGCTTGACGGAGCTCACTATATGAAATCATTTGAGGCTTCCCATTTGATAATTCAGAAGCTCCAGTGGCCTTTGTTTTACGTCTCCTTACTACGATCACCAAGGCAATCAGAAAACAAACTGCCATTGCAGCCATGACGGCGGTGATAACATAAATTTTGTTTAGTCTTTCGTCACTCTGAGAATTCGCACATCCCAAATGCATGCAAAGCTTTTGGTTTCCTTCTAAATGGACATTAGAGATATTTTTAAAAACTCCACTGCTGGGAATTTGTCCTTCAAGATTATTGTATGATAGGTTTAAGGACCGAAGGGCTTCAAGTTTCTGAAGGTCGGAAGGAATGGAGCCAGAAAGTTGGTTTGAGGAGAGGTCTAGAACTTCCAGGCCCTTCACTTCTCCCAGAGTATTTGGAATAGTGCCTGAGAATTCATTGTTGGCCATCAAAAGTTCCTCCAAGCTTTTACAGCCTTCGAATGAACTGGGGATATTACCAGACAGGCGGTTGTGAGAGAGGTCAATGGTAACAACATTTTCTAGGACCCCAACTTCTTGAGGCAATGGTCCATCCAAGAAGTTCCTGGACAGATTTAAGATGGTGCTCAAACTGGGAAGATTTAGAATCTCTTTTGGTACGCTTTTATTGAGCCTGTTGTTGGATAAGTCCAGGGAAAGTAGACTCTGGAAGTTCTCAAAACTAGTTGGTATTCCACCCACCAACTCATTTCCTGATAAATCAATCTGGTTTAGCTTTCTGAGATTACCTAGCGAATTCGGAATACTGCCAGAAATTTTATTTCCTGCCAAACCCAGGTATTGCAGTTCCTTCAATTGGCCTATTACATCCGGGACTCCACCAGAAATCGAATTGTTGTTCAAATTCAGCAATGTCAAGCTCCTGAGACGGCCAATCGAGAGAGGTATTTTACCATAAATACGATTACTTCCCATGTACAATTTTGAAAGCACCTTGGAAAGATTGCCAACGGATTCTGAAATTACACCTTCAAAAGCATTGCCATCAACGGCAAGGAAGTTGAGACGAGTACTGTTTGCTAAAGAAGTGATGAATGCAAGACCATCATCTCCAGAGCTAACAATCCTGTTGAACCCGATGTTGTACATCTGCAGGAATGGAAGATTTCCCAAACCTGGTGGCACTGTTCCCTCAAGAAGGTTGTGAGCCATGCGGATAACTTGTATATTAGTGAGGTTGTGCAAAGACCCTGGAATTTTCCCAGTGAAATTATTGAAGCAGTAATTGAAGACCAGAAGATTTGGGAGTTTATTCCCAATATCATAAGGAATTTCACCCCAAAGTCGGTTTGAAGCTAAAGCCAGATTAACCAGAGAACTCATGTTGTAAATGGATGAAGGAACAGTGCCAAAGAGATTATTTATTGTGAGATCAAGAACTTTCAGGTTTCCAAGACGGCCTAAATCACCGGGTATCCTTCCACTAAGGCTATTGGTGCCTAAATTTAAGTAGGTAAGTGAAGAAAGATTTGATAAGGATGCTGAAATTTCCCCCAAAAGACTGTTTCGCCCCAAGTTCAGAACCTGGAGCTTGCTTAGATGGCTGAGTTCTTCAGGAATTGTTCCTGTAATCTTATTTGACATCAAGTCAAGGACCTGGAGCTTAGTCAACTTGCTTATGTTGAGTGGTATCTCACCTTCCAAGCTGTTGGAGCTCAGGTTCATGACTGTCAAACGAAAAAGATTACCTATTTGGGGTGGAAGATTTCCTCTAAGCTTGTTGTTTTGGAGCTGAAGGGAGCCAAGGAAGGAAAGATTGGTAATATGGGGGCTAATGGTTCCTTCGAGTCCGAATCCAGAAAGATTGAGAGCAATGACTCTCTGGCGAAATTCATTGCAAGTAACTCCAGTCCAGTTGCAGGGAGAGGAGTTACTATTACTCCAGGAAGATAACAGAGTTGGAGGCTCCAGCTCTTTTAATTGAGACTTGAATGAAATCAAGGCCTCCTTGTCTGTAATGAGGCTTGGAGAAGCTGACTCCACTGGAAGCAAGAGGCATTTGAGGTGTAGAAGGGCAACCAAAAAGGAAAAAATCTTTGTATGGAAAAATGAGGAAGACATTAAAGTTTGAGGTAAACTGCATGAAGGGGTGTGTTGTTTTTGAATAAATAATCAGGGTGTATATAATGTTGAGAGTCAAGATTGGCTAGTTAAAACCTTCCATGTGAAGTCTAGCCTATATGTTTCAACTATAAACGCGTCAAGACTGGACAATCAGCACCTAATTAGCCGAAAGTCTATGAAGTCAGTCAATTCATGGTGGAGAAAAGTATAACCATATCCAAGTCTACCAAAGTGAACTCAGCGTGAGGCCACAATCTTCAGGGCAACAAATGCATTTACAATCAATTAATTATAAAATCTTACAATTAATACTTGTGTTAAGAATTAAGATATTAGGGTATTCAGTTTGACACGAAACAGAGAAGCTAGCTGAAATAGTCACCAGACCAGACGCGATAAATTTCTTCTTGTGTTCAATACGGTTCGGCCTGTATTGAACACAAGATATTAGGGTATGCATGACAACCGTTGAAAAACTGTCATTTTCAGTTTATTTCTCCAAGCCTCATTACAGACAAGGAGGCCTTGATTTCATTCAAGTCTCAATTAAAGAGGTGGAGCCTCCAACTCCGTTATCTTCCTGGAATAATAGTAACTCCTCTCCCCGCAACTGGACTGGAGTTACTGAAAATGACAGTTTTTCAACGGTTGTCATGCAGGTCATGCGGCGACGTAATTTCTTCAATGCCGCGGCATCTTCTTCTCTGGAATTTCTTCGTGCCTTCAAGACTCTTCATGCCAAACTTGCAGCCAATCTTGCTGCCAATCTTCATTTTCTACCAAAAAGATTCATTCTTCAACAATAACTCTGCCAATCGCCGTGATGAAAAAGTACTGAATTTGCTGTTTACATAAGGGACGGCCGTCCGTTAAGTGCGTCCATTAGTTACGGACGCCCGTCAACACTTCCAAGTTTTATTTTGTATTTTTAAAACCATAAAATCATAATAAGGTGACGGACGCCCGTCCACAATTTATGGACAGGCATCCAAATTTTTTATTTTATTTTTTAAATCAAATTAAGTTTGGATGGGTGTCCATTCCTTATGAACACCTGTCCAAACTTAATGGACGGGCGTCCCGTATTTACGGACGCCCGTCCAAGATGAAGAGACGGCAGTTCACAACCTATGAACGGCCGTTCTTAATTTTTATAAGAAGTTTTTATTCTATTTTACTGATGGGGACGTCCGTCCGTAGTAAATGGACTCCCTCCATATAATATGGACGGGAGTCCATGTAAGTAAACGGCCGTCCATCTTCAATGGACGGTCGTTCACCATAAAAATATTTATTATTTAATTACGCATCTGAATTAGTGATGTGAGTTAGGAGGACACATAGACCGGTACACATTTTTGGTGTAAAATCCCCGGTGTCCGTAGCTTTATTGGGGCATTCAATTCGACACAAATTAGAGAAGCTAGCTGAAATAGTCATCAGACGCGATAAATTTCATCTTGTGTCCAATACAGTCCGGCCCATTTAATGATAACTGTATATTGTATTGAGTCATTGACGGCCCATTAATTTTCGATCCATTAAACACCAATCTGTGGTTGATCTTGGGCTGGCCTAGATCTTTTTTTTTTTTTTTTTTGGTTATGCATTTGTAGTGTTTGAATTTGAACTTGATTGCAAACTAGTGTTTTAAAACTAGGCCCAGCCTGGCCCACCCTGTTAAACTGAGACTCAGGACCTTTACCAGGCCGGGTTAACAATTTTCCTATTTACCCAAAACCCTAGAATTTTGGATGATGATCGGAAAACAATTGAAGGCAAGGACTTAGGGTTTTTTAAGAGAAAGTTCGGTGAGTGCAATGATGAACATAATTCAATTTTGGTGAGTTAATCAACCATAAATAAAAAAACCAACGATTGGCGTTGAACAAGATGGGGTGAGTGGGTTTTCATCAAGAAGCTAATGAGAGTATTTTAGCAAGATGGGGAAGGTTGTCGACGCCGAATCGTTGAAATCGTTGATTTCAGCCAGATCTTGGTAGATTTATAGGCTCAAGGGATGACCGAGATTGTCCTTGGTTGTCACGCTGCAACTAGTTGACGACAATTTGTATTTGAGTGTGTTTGTTAAATTTTAACCTATACACTTCATTGTATTTTTATGGATGTATTTCTTATTTAAACTTTTTGACAGTCAATTTGCTGACAGGTCAAACATCAACTCGGGATAGTCAATTTTGTTGGGTTTCACTCTGTTTGGTTATTAAACATTGATACAAACAAATAAAATTAAAAAATACGCTAGTATTAAAATACGTTTGTGTGAGATATCAAATAATCATAAAACTGGAGTTACCTAGAAATATGACAATTATTGGTGCGTTGGTTTTATTTTTGGATGATTTTAAGGGTAGTATTGGGTTATTGGATATGGGAGTATTACGAGGTAAATTTTAAAAATTTATAAAAAAGCCCTTAGGTTTACTAATTTAACTAAAGACCCTAACATGTAAATACAAAACACCCCCACCACTGCAGTGTCAGATTCCGGCCACCACCGCCGGAATCGACCGGAAAATTTCGTTACGGCACAGACTTGTCGGATCGTGCCGTAACACTCGTTATGGCCTTTTCCGGCTAGATCCATGGTAGATCTGGCCGGAAAAGGCCAGATCTGGTTGTTTTGGCCGCCGACGGCCGGAAAAGGCCAAACGCGGCCAAAGATGTGGCCGTCGTTTTCGATCGACGACGGCCAAGATTTGCCGTCGTTGACCGTCAACGACCCATTTCTTTGGCCGTCGCTGACGGCCAGATCTGGCCTTTTCCCGGCCAGATCCGTTGTGGATCTGCCGAAAAGGCCACAGCGTTGAACTTCCGGCCATTTCTGGGTCGAAGTTTGGCGGTGTACAGATTCCGGCTATCACCGACGGTGGTTGCCGGAATCTGACAAGTTGGGTTGTGGTGTTTTTGTTAATTTTAAACTTTTTTTCAGGGGGTATTTAGTGAAATTAATAACCTTATGGGGTTAAAATGAATTAAAAAATAGGGTAATATTTTGAGAATATTTACCAAACGCGATTTGAAAAATAGGATCCAGAATAGGGATAAAAATATTAACCAAACGCATACTATATTACTATAAATTCAACAAAATCCAATTACGTTTGCATCTTCTTGAATTATAGACGTATGTATTAATCGATGTAACATAACAAAATATTACAACGACATCTACGCATTATTTAATCAAGTATCCTTACGTGACTATCTTATAATGAATCTATTCACATTTTTTGCTTTTGAAACCTAATACTGTCCTAATTCCAACCATAATATTAAAAAATTTAAACCTCAATTAAATACTTTCATATATTAAAATCATTGTTATAGGAAACTCAAATTACACGAGCAAATATTAATATTAATACATATCAACACCAATATCATATATTATCAACCATATAATTGAAAGACTTTGGATTATATTTTATTAATGAATTTTTTTTTTTTTTTTGAAATATACATCGTGTGACCTAATCTCGGGTCAATAACTGCTACAAGATTTTAAACAAAGGGCTAATGGGTTAGACGCATAAACAAAACTTTGTCTTAATTCAATAATTGTCTCAAAACACAACGGACAACAGGTTTGAGCTTCAATATCAATATCAATACCATTTCCCGAGTAAGCCTGTAGTGTTTCCTTATTAAACCCAGAGCTAAAATTACACACCATCAATTTCACTTGCAATCCCTCGCTCCACCGCTGATTCCACTTGTACCTTGAGAATACAAGGACAAAATTTATCCAAATAGTACAGCCATCAAGAGCACATGTTGCCTAAAATCTGATGCGTCTACCACACAACAACATATTTCAAATACAAAAGCACATCATAAAGTTGCATGTATACTAATCACCACCTCAGCCCATCTCTCTCTCTTTCTTTCAATATTTTTTCGCCATTGAAACATCATCATCAAATTCAAGTAATCTCCAGATTGCCCAAACCCAAATCTGATGTGATCCGTTTTCAGAAAACGAAAAAATAAAAACCCTTAGTTCAACTCCGAAATCATGAATTTATAAAACCAGAAAAAAAACGAAACACGATTCGACTTGACACGCCGCCGTACCCAACGTAGCATATTTGTGTAGAGTTTCAATTTTGTTTTGAGTGAGGGGAAAAAAAAAAGAGAAATGCCGAGCGTAGCTGTGAAGCTATACAGTGTATTCTTCAAGTTCCTCCTGAAACACCGACTACAAAACCGGATCCAAACCCCGTCCGAAGAATCCAGCCCGTTTGGGGTCACGACCAGACCTGAAGAATCTGTGGCCGCGTCCAATCCTTCATTCTCTGATGGAGTTGCAACAAAGGATATCCATATCGATCCTTTTACTTCTCTCTCGATCCGGATTTTTCTACCCGAATCCGCTCTCCATCCACCCGAACCCGATTCCAAACTTCAATCGAAAACTAAAGTCCGTTTGAACGTGGGGAAAGCCGATCTGGAACAGAGCGAGTCGCTTTTACGGAGGAGCAGTTACGGCTCATCGAATGTGGGGACCACGACAACGAGACAGGAAGAGTATCGGAGAAGCAGTTACGGTGGTCATGGTAGTGACGTGGAGGCTTTGAATTTGAAATCCGACGCATATAGAGGGTACGCTCCGGTGGATGTAAACCGGAGGAAATTACCGATAATGTTACAGTTTCACGGGGGAGGGTGGGTGAGCGGGAGCAATGATTCCGTGGCAAACGATTTTTTCTGTCGGCGGATCTCGAGATTGTGTGATGTGATTGTTGTGGCGGTTGGGTATAGGTTGGCGCCAGAGAATCGGTACCCGGCGGCGTTCGAGGATGGGCTCAAAGTGTTGAATTGGTTGGGGAAGCAAGCGAATTTGGCGGAGTGTAGTAAGAGCATGGGGAATGTGCGTGGCGGTGTGGAGTCGAAGAAGGCGGACAGTAATCGACAACATATTGTCGATGCGTTTGGTGCGTCTATGGTGGAGCCTTGGTTGGCTGCTCATGGAGATCCTTCAAGGTATTTTGATGTTTGTTGTAGTTTTGATTATCATTATTACTCATGATTGCTTATTTCTATGCTTACGGAATACTGTGGAGTCTTATATATTGCAATGTTGGAACACATATACCACATGTTTAGTTCTTAAGAGCAATGGTTACTATAACATTGAAAATATTGATCACATGGGTAATTCTTCTGGCCAGAAGTTTATCATTTGTCTCCATAAGAAGGACAAACACTTGTTTAGTTTGGGAATTATTTACGTTTAGGGAGACCGAAAAACTTTGAAGCATTGCATTTCAGTTTGGGAATTACTTTCTGATTTCAGGGTTTAGTTGTAAAGGTAATTGCAGTTCTGTTGGTTTAGCTCATTCATATTTAATAGTCTCTTAAAACCTAAAAGCATAAAAATTCAGGTACAGTGACCTGCTTCTTCCCACATCTCGGTTTCAACTAGTTGCCAGAAATAAAAATTTTTGGACCAATAGTGTAAAACTAATATGCTCGTTCTTGAGTGTTAGAAGAACTACAATTTAGTTAGTGCAGCCAACATTTAATGTGATGTATGGTATGAAGACCTGGATCTGAGTATTGTATTACGACATAGGTGGGGATGTCAGGCATGGGATCTTTGAAAAATTTAGACATAATAACCATGGCTATACATGTTTATTATAAAGTACATATACGATATTGAGTACCAAACCATAATTTTGTGTTTATTTACTCGTAAATAAACCATACAAAGTAAAATGGTTATTTAACTTGCTAGCATGTGAAAGTTTCATGATAAATTTGTGTAGCATCTACAAAATTCTGCATATGTTTAGGCAAATCTTGGTGAATTTTACCCATATGAATGTCAGACACAAAATGTGGACAGGTGAATTATATTACAGTTTTTTTATACGACAGTTGTCTGCAAATCATAGATTGTGGTGAATTTGTGTATGTGCAGGTCATGGGGCTAATTTATTGTTAGAGATACCTTTTCTCCTGTTGTGCATAAAAATGAATAATGACTTAGTATGGAACTTTTAGTGTATAGGGACTAGAGTAATGTTACTTTGCTGTAAACTAGGTTGCTGGATGGTGGAAGTGGTCACAGTGGTAACTCTGTATAATTTTTGAATCCAATGCATTGAGGATGCATTCTAAGTATTTGAAGAGCAATTATATTGGAATTGAGAATTAGAATTGTGTGCTTTGGATTTCATTTGGTGGAGTTTTGATACTACTGTAGTGCTGAGCGTTTAGAGTTTATTATGTGTTCTACTGTTATGATTGCTATCTTTTATTAATTGCTAAAAGTTTGGTGTATGAAAGAAGAGTCCTACCAATTTTCTTGATGTGCATTATATCTATGGAGGCTGGAACACTAATGTAGAAGCACGGATTCATTATTCTATTTTTTCTGTGCAAGGTGCAGAACAGCTCATATTATTTGCTCTTTCTTTTCACTCGTGGCATTCTTGGTTGGTTACTATTCTTGGTATTCTATCTTTGCTTGCCTGTAGTTAAGCTGAGATCTATTTATAGTTCAGTACAGTTGGCATCTTGTCCTATTCTTTTTTTGTAGATAAAGGTAGAGCTGGCAAAATATAACAAGTCACTCCTGTTTACATTGACCTGGGAGTGGGTTTTAGCTGTTTGTCCTGAAATGAACCTGGTAACCAATAACTGTTGTATGTAGTGATAATTGAAATTTTCTTTTGAAAGCTTGTTCTTTGCAAGCAACTTGGAGGGTTCGGTTATGGAGTTTTAAGCAATACAAACCTGATTGTTGTGGATTTGTGGTATGTTTTACAGATGCATTCTACTTGGGGTGAGCTGTGGTGCAAACATTGCTGACTATGTGGCTCGGAAAGCTGTCGAGGCAGGAAGGCTTCTGGATCCTGTCAAGGTCGTTGCACAGGTTTTGATGTACCCTTTCTTCATTGGAAGTGTTCCCACACATTCTGAGATAAAGTTGGCAAACTCCTACTTCTATGACAAGGCTATGTGCCTACTTGCATGGAAACTTTTTCTTCCCGAGGAGGAGTTCAGCTTGGACCACCCAGCTGCTAACCCCCTAATCCCAGATCGAGGGCCGCCTTTGAAGCTCATGCCCCCAACACTGACAGTAGTTGCTGAACATGACTGGATGAGAGATAGGGCCATCGCTTACTCAGAGGAGCTGCGGAAGGTAAATGTTGATGCACCTGTACTTGAGTACAAGGATGCAGTTCATGAATTTGCAACACTTGACATGCTTCTGAAGAGCCCACAGGCCCATGCCTGTGCTGAGGACATTGCCATCTGGGTTAAGAAGTACATCTCATTTCGAGGCCACGAGTTCTCTTATTAAGTTGGAGATCTTAACCCGTAAAAAGTTCCAGAGATTCCTGATATATGCTTTGTTATTCGATTGGAAAGAGAGTTTCTAATTGTTGCCATTGCATTGCGATGAGATTTGCAATATTTTGCATTAGCTTTCTCCAGCTAATCTAGCTGTTGGGTTGTTCATCAGTTTACATAGTTTTCCACACCCTATTTTGTTCTTTTTGTAATATAGAGAACTTCTCAGAGTAGAAAATTAGTGAGCTATGAGATGATATTACATCCTGTTTGAGTATTGTGCGCCACATTGGGACGTTGCCACTTGCCAGTAACAAATTTTCCTGTGTATTAAAGTGTACTACCTCAGTATCTACCGTGAATAGAGTTTATTTGAAAGAAAACTCTTCTCTGTCTCTCACCCTTAATTTACATTTAGTATGTCTGTTTTGCTGCATTTTCTAGCATGTTCTAACTTTTACATTCAAAACAAGAAAATGCTTATATAAGTATTAAGTAGAGTTATCTTTAATGGTTGTCGATAGGCTTGTTGACACCATAATTGGATTGAATCAAATGCAGACACTACCCTATTTTTATAAATTGAAAACGACAATTGAGTTGATCCCAGCAATGCATATTGTGAGTTGCGACCGCCTAGGGTGGACAGATTTTGGCAGTGAGACAAGTTTTGTAAATCCAAAGCTTATCCATCAAGATAAACTTTGTATCTGCATGAATTCTTAGTGCACTTTTGTATCGCCCTATGCTATGTATGTTTATTCCTTTGAGACCACTAATTTTTATTGTTTTATTTTCTTGTAATCTCCTTGGAACTGAGAGCACCCATGTATAAATCTCCCATTTCATGGCAGGTGAAATCCCTGGGCATATGTTAGACAAAGCGTCAGCCTCACTTTGGTTCACATCCTCTCTCAGATTGGACCCAGGAACCATGAAGAGGCTGAACAGGTGAGTTTTGCAATGGAAGTGGCTTTGTTTCTTGGTTTCATACTCATTCAAGCCCTTGCCTTTTGACTAACATGCCCCAATATTGGAAGCATTTGAGGGAAGCGAGTTCGGGTTTGTGTGGTCAGCCGCGAGCCTAGCCAATAGCCTTGGCCTCCACTGGCTGAGGTTGATCAACCACCCCACGGCACAACTGGTTTTGCGATTCATGTGGACTACAGCCTTTTGTAGTTGGAGCAGAGAATTTTGAAGCCTGCCAGCTACATGGGGAAAGCCTTACATGATATATAGTTCCTGTACTATCAAGCACCTAACGTGTGCTTGTCACTGCTTAATAAAACAACTCCTCTCTTTGTTTTTACTACTTGCTTCTCTTCTGGTATGAATATCAATTTTTTGCATATCTGTCAGTATCACTACCATTATCAATGTAGTTTTAAATAAATACATGAGTAAAAGACATATTCCCACCCAAGGTTTGACGAGATCTCAAGTTGGTATCCCAAGTTTCATTTATTCCAGATTCACACCCTTAAAATAACATTGTTAACAATTTTTAGGGTAGTGAGGGTGCAATTACCATAATGCCCTTAACCCTAAATTAATAAATTATTTTTAACCCCTAACTTACTAAAATTATAAAATTAACCATCCTATTTTGAAATTACTTCAATTACACCCTTAGTGATTGCGCACTGTCTCGGTTTTCATCGGATCTGGGCTGTTTTTGATGGCGGCGAACCCCCTAGTCACCTCCATCACCTTCTCCATCGTCCGTAGTCCAAAAACCCTTTAGTTCCCGACTCATTGGGCCCTCCAATCGCCGGCGTCGTCAGGCTTAGGTTTTCGTCGTTCTTCGCTGGATTCCGGTGACAAAAATCCAATTGAACATCACCACTGCAACTAATGTCTCCAAATTTACAAAACCCCTATGCCCCCAGCAACCGTTTAGTGGTCATTCGCTGGTGGAGACCGATGAAAACCAGTCGCATGTGGCGGCTATCGTGGCTGGCGATTGATGAGTGATGAGAGGTTGTGAAGGGTAAGGTTTTGTAGAGGGGAGGATGAGGGTTCGAATGGTGGTAACAAGGGTCATTTTGGGTGGAAGAATCACCGAAAAAGGGCGAAAAACATCGGCGGTGATGTTGGCTAACGTGAGTCGAAGCTTTGTTAGAGGCGATGATTTGCTAATATGTGCCTCCTCTGCGAAATGACCGATTTACCTCTGAGTCGTTATATCTAACCATTTTCCGTTACTTTAAGGGTGAGAATCCGGAATAAATGGAACTTGGGGTACCAAATTAGGTTTTGTCAAACCTTGGGTGAATATGTCGTTTACTCTAAATACATATATAATAAGCTCACCAAATGCCTTGTATGTCGCTACTAGCTATGATCTTATGGAATTTGTTGCTAAATTGCCAGCATTTCTTTCTCAGTATTTAATATTATACTAACATAGAAGTTGGAGACTTTTGTTTATATTCTATTAATCTATCAAAATTCATAACTTAAATTTTATAACTTTTATTTTAGTTTAACCATTTGTAAATTGGAACAAATTTTAAAAATAATTACATTTTGAGGACTCTTTGAAAAATAAACTTAATATTGGATATCCTAAATAAACACATTTACACCTCTCCCATAGTCTTATGTGATCAGATGATAAACTCTTTAACTATTTGTGTTAGTTATATCCTTGGGTTTTATCATTTGACTCCCAGGAGAGTTGATTAGAAACTAGAAATTAGAATCCTAATCGGCTAGACAAGAAAAAACAGCCTTTTTCTATTTTTTCAAAAATCCCCAAATTTTGTCTGTATTTTTTTCTTTTGAATTTTTTATTCTAATAAGTTTTCACCTTCTCATACTTGGGCAAAAACTCAACCCACCCTTTGACCGGAAAGAAAATCGAGGAACAACCCGTGTAGCAAGCCCGAATACCCGATTATATATATCGTTCTTTAAAATGTCTCTCTTTTAAGAGCGAACAGAAACTTTCACGGATCTCACTGATTCCCTTTCATCACCGCTCTTACAAGCTTCTCAACCAAGCTTTCCGAACGAGGTACGCTTTCACATTTGTAGTATAATTTGGTACTCAATCAAATTTGAACGGTCTTTTTTTGTTCAGCTTTAACTCTCTGTTGTTTCTTTTCGCCTTCATTCGGATACATCTCTTCTGTACTGTCGCCAGTGATAAATCTACTGTCAAAGTTAACTTTATGAAACAGATCTACGAAGAATCTGCTTTTTGTGGTTACACTTTTGTTGCTTCTTGCGATTATTGTAAAGAGACTTTTGATCCTGTTGTTGCTAAGTTGATGAGCTACTCTTTCTTGGTAGGGTGATGGTTAAAGACAGAGTGGTTTACTGAGTTCAGTGGAGTAGATATTGTTTGTCGATTCCACGATGAGAGGTTTTCGAGCGACTTTGAGAGTTGCAGCTACTGTAATTTTAACTCTGTGGATTGGCATTGCTGCTTTGTATCATTTGTTAAAGCCGATTTCGAATGGATGTGTTATGACCTATATGTATCCTACATACATTCCGATTTTGTCAACTGAAGGAGCTTCGTCGATGAAGTATGGGTTGTATTTGTATCATGAAGGTTGGAGAAAAATTGATTTTAAGGAGCATTTGAAGCAGCTTAATGGTGTACCGGTTCTTTTTATTCCCGGGAATGGTGGTAGCTACAAACAGGCAAGGTCTTCCTTATTCTTTATTACTTTTGATTGTTATTCTGTTGTTTATTTAATGTTCGTTTTATATGATCAGTGTTTTTTTGAATTAGAGGAGCATTTTTAGATTTAGTCTAGCAATGCTAAACCGTGCTTCTTTAAGTTTTCTTTTGGCTGGAGATTTGTTTCGCAAGGTGTTGCAAAAACTAATTCAAGTTGGAACTTATGTAGAGATTTTTTCTTTCGAGGGAATACGAATGGAAGAGTTGGGGAATAGATTTAGGGCATTGGAAGCAAGAACTCTGTGGTATGATGCAAGATTTATAGTTGTTGCGTTAAGAGTTTTGAACGTTTGCCTATCGAATATGGAAGAGTTGATGAATGGAAGCTCTGTACTCTGTTAAATGGGCTTAAGTGACCTGAGATGAAGACTTTTAGTAAGGGTCTAATCTTAGCATCAATTTTTTGTCTTTTGTATTTTTAAGATGTTGAAACCAGTGAATTTGGCTGAGTTGATGGCTTAGTTGGAGCTTTGCTTATTGTGGTAGCCAGTAAGGCAGAGGTAGTTATTTCAGTGTAGATTGGAAGAGGCTTATGTTTCAGTGTAGATTGGACGGTGGGTTTGCTTCATGATTTTAATCGGCCATTTTTAGTAATTGTTTGTGTTTTGATAATTTGTTAACAATCTGAATTTTATGAGTCCTGTTGGAATAAAGAATTTTTTTTTGCCAATAAAGTGATCCAGTCCATCAAATCCAGAATATGCATTACATATTTCATTATGCATTAATTTTTGAAAATTTTGGTAAACAATTTGCACCGAAGATAATATTATATATAATGTCATATCATATAGTGAGCCTCCACTTGAATTGTGTAGCTCTCTTCATAGAAAATTGAACAGCTTCATACTTATCTCAGGTTCGATC
This sequence comes from Pistacia vera, assembly GCF_008641045.1. Taxonomy (NCBI): domain Eukaryota; kingdom Viridiplantae; phylum Streptophyta; class Magnoliopsida; order Sapindales; family Anacardiaceae; genus Pistacia; species Pistacia vera. The sequence goes on from NW_022196226.1 coordinate 599,990, forward strand.
GTTAGCAGCCGAATCTGATAGGGCATATCAAGGAGGTTCACTTGAACATTCATTTTATCAAGAAGTGTTCCTGACTTCTGAGGAAGGCGGTGCAGATATGAACGCATCTGGCTTTCAATTACCCAATCAGTATTCTTGCAGACTGGACTGGTTTGCTGTGGATCTTGAAGGTGAACATTCTGCAATGGATGGTCAGATACTTGAAGAGCATGCAGAATATGTTGTGTATGCCATCCACAGGGTATCACTTAAACTTTTTTGATTGTGTTAATGTCCTCAGCACAAGTAAATATTTTTCTAATGTCAATCAAATTGAAATCTTTGATGTTCAGTATGGTGACTTTTGAGATCATGCTTTGTGTTATTATTAGTATTACACCAGGAACCTTTTTTTTTTTTTTTTTTTTTTTTGGTTTAGAAGCTTTATCATAGAACTTGGAACTATTTCTAAATCTGGAATTATATTGGAATGTAGTTCAAAGTGCCTGCTTCATATTGGAAGGGGGTGGTATGAGGCTACACAATGAAGGTCCAAAAAGCCCTTTTCTTGTCTCAATTTGATGAAGCATCATCCTACAATTTTTGGATTGGCTTCTGTAATTCTATATTATTTTTATTATTACCTATAAGTACATGAATTGGAAAAAGTTGTCTGTTTTTATGCTTTTCCAGCATGGCCTCAAACCACTTTCCCATTTTTTTTAGCCCTTCAAATTTTATTTTTTCATAGCCTCAAACCAATTTTCCCTTGAGTTTAACTTTTGACTTTTGTCTTTGTAGTACAATCAACTTTGATAAGACCATACCTTATTGATACAATAATAACACCAAAATTTCCATCAAATGATGCTGCCTTTAAGTTCTCTCAGACTGATTTAAGCTTGAAGAGTTTCTTGTTTGCTAGAGTGTGGTTTCTTTTGTCTGTGACTTTTCATTTATGCCATTGATTAATGTCTGGGAATATTTGCAGATTTTAGATCAGTATAGAGAATCTCATGAAGCTCGAGAGAGAGAAGGTTCTGCGGCGTCTGGGAGTTTGCCTAAAAGTGTGATATTGGTTGGTCACTCTATGGGTGGTTTTATTGCTAGAGCTGCTATTATCCACCCACTTTTAAGGAAGTCAGCTGTCGAGACTGTACTCACGCTTTCAAGCCCACACCAGTAAGTTTATGGCTTCTTCAATGTCATTGGTTTTAAAATTTTTTATTGATTTATTGGCTTTCTTATGAGATTTGCCTGTTTTATCCAGATCCCCTCCTTTGGCATTGCAGCCATCCCTGGGTTACTATTTTGCTAGTGTAAATCATGAATGGAGAAAGGGATATGAGGTCCATACCACTTTGACAGGACATCATGTATCTGATCCTAGACTTTCTCATGTTGTTGTTGTTTCCATTTCCGGTGGTTATCATGACTATCAGGTATATTTGTGTTGTTGAGTCTTACTCTATTATAAATGGTATATGGTTGTTTTTCTTGAGAATGTTTGCTCTATCAAATAATAAAAGCTGCTTTATATGTTCACCATTCACTAAATGAAACTAGGTCACATGCAAAATATGTTAAGATTTGCCATGAATTGTATCTGATACTTGTTTTGATCAGTTTAAATGGTTATATCATTACCTTACTTTGATTTTCAACGGAATGTTTGCATGTGCTTGATTTGGATCTAGATGTTCATGCTTTTATTTTTGTTTTTGTTCTGCTTTTAGCTTTAAATGTCTTCCAACTTTTATTTTCCCTTTTTGTTCAGGTGCGGTCAGAGTTAGAATCCCTTGATGGTATTGTGCCTTCCACCCATGGCTTTATGATAACTAGTATGGGCATGAAAAATGTGTGGCTGTCAATGGAACATCAAGCTATTTTATGGTGTAATCAACTAGTCATTCAAGTGAGTGAAACTTTCTTTTAGAATCAATATTTATTTCTACTGTGGACAGTTTTGAATATCTATCTTTTATGTAGGTCTCGCATACTCTCCTTAGTTTGATTGACTCCAGAACCGGCCAGCCTTTTCTTGACACTAGAAAAAGACTCGCAATATTTTCAAGGATGCTTCGTAGTGCAACACCTGAAAGTTTTAATTGGATGATGCAATCACACCAGTCAAATGCTCTTCCCATGAAGGATGTAAAAGATGCAGCTGGTATTAGAAAAAACAGCCTTTTTCTATTTTTTCAAAAATCCCCAAATTTTGTCTGTATTTTTTTCTTTTGAATTTTTTATTCTAATAAGTTTTCACCTTCTCATACTTGGGCAAAAACTCAACCCACCCTTTGACCGGAAAGAAAATCGAGGAACAACCCGTGTAGCAAGCCCGAATACCCGATTATATATATCGTTCTTTAAAATGTCTCTCTTTTAAGAGCGAACAGAAACTTTCACGGATCTCACTGATTCCCTTTCATCACCGCTCTTACAAGCTTCTCAACCAAGCTTTCCGAACGAGGTACGCTTTCACATTTGTAGTATAATTTGGTACTCAATCAAATTTGAACGGTCTTTTTTTGTTCAGCTTTAACTCTCTGTTTTTTCTTTTCGCCTTCATTCGGATACATCTCTTCTGTACAGTCGCCAGTGATAAATCTACTGTCAAAGTTAACTTTATGAAACAGATCTACGAAGAATCTGCTTTTTGTGGTTACACTTTTGTTGCTTCTTGCGATTATTGTAAAGAGACTTTTGATCCTGTTGTTGCTAAGTTGATGAGCTACTCTTTCTTGGTAGGGTGATGGTTAAAGACAGAGTGGTTTACTGAGTTAAGTGGAGTAGATATTGTTTGTCGATTCCACGATGAGAGGTTTTCGAGCGACTTTGAGAGTTGCAGCTACTGTAATTTTAACTCTGTGGATTGGCATTGCTGCTTTGTATCATTTGTTAAAGCCGATTTCGAATGGATGTGTTATGACCTATATGTATCCTACATACATTCCGATTTTGTCAACTGAAGGAACTTCGTCGATGAAGTATGGGTTGTATTTGTATCATGAAGGTTGGAGAAAAATTGATTTTAAGGAGCATTTGAAGCAGCTTAATGGTGTACCGGTTCTTTTTATTCCCGGGAATGGTGGTAGCTACAAACAGGCAAGGTCTTCCTTATTCTTTATTACTTTTGATTGTTATTCTGTTGTTTATTTAATGTTCGTTTTATATGATCAGTTTTTTTTTGAATTAGAGGAGCATTTTTAGATTTACTCTAGCAATGCTAAACCATGCTTCTTTAAGTTCTCTTTTAGCTGGAGATTTGTTTCGCAAGGTGTTGCAAAAACTAATTCAAGTTGGAACTTATGTAGAGATTTTTTCTTTTGAGGGAATACGAATGGAAGAGTTGGGGAATAGATTTAGGGCATTGGAAGCAAGAACTCTGTGGTATGATGCAAGATTTATAGTTGTTGCATTAAGAGTTTTGAACATTTGCCTATTGAATATGGAAGAGTTGATGAATGGAAGCTCTGTACTCTGTTAAATGGGCTTAAGTGACCTGAGATGAAGACTTTTAGTAAGGGTCTAATCTTAGCATCAATTTTTTGTCTTTTGTATTTTTAAGATGTTGAAACCAGTGAATTTGGCTGAGTTGATGGCTTAGTTGGAGCTTTGCTTATTGTGGTAGCCAGTAAGGCAGAGGTAGTTATTTCAGTGTAGATTGGAAGAGGCTTATGTTTCAGTGTAGATTGGACGGTGGGTTTGCTTCATGATTTTAATCGGCCATTTTTAGTAATTGTTTGTGTTTTGATAATTTGTTAACAATCTGAATTTTATGAGTCCTGTTGGAATAAAGAATTTTTTTTTGCCAATAAAGTGATCCAGTCCATCAAATCCAGAATATGCATTACATATTTCATTATGCAATAATTTTTGAAAATTTTGGTAAACAATTTACAGCGAAGATAATATTATATATAATGTCATATCATATAGTGAGCCTCCACTTGAATTGTGTAGCTCTCTTCATAGAAAATTTAACAGCTTCATACTTATCTCAGGTTCGATCGTTAGCAGCCGAATCTGATAGGGCATATCAAGGAGGTTCACTTGAACATTCATTTTATCAAGAAGTGTTCCTGACTTCTGAGGAAGGCGGTGCAGATATGAACGCATCTGGCTTTCAATTACCCAATCAGTATTCTTGCAGACTGGACTGGTTTGCTGTGGATCTTGAAGGTGAACATTCTGCAATGGATGGTCAGATACTTGAAGAGCATGCAGAATATGTTGTGTATGCCATCCACAGGGTATCACTTAAACTTTTTTGATTGTGTTAATGTCCTCAGCACAAGTAAATATTTTTCTAATGTCAATCAAATTGAAATCTTTGATGTTCAGTATGGTGACTTTTGAGATCATGCTTTGTGTTATTATTAGTATTACACCAGGAACCTTTTTTTTTTCTTTTAGTTGACGGTTTAGAAGCTTTATCATAGAACTTGGAACTATTTCTAAATCTGGAATTATATTGGAATGTAGTTCAAAGTGCCTGCTTCATATTGGAAGGGGGTGGTATGAGGCTACACAATGAAGGTCCAAAAAGCCCTTTTCTTGTCTCAATTTGATGAAGCATCATCCTACAATTTTTGGATTGGCTTCTGTAATTCTATATTATTTTTATTATTACCTATAAGTACATGAATTGGAAAAAGTTGTCTGTTTTTATGCTTTTCCAGCATGGCCTCAAACCACTTTCCCATTTTTTTTAGCCCTTCAAATTTTATTTTTTCATAGCCTCAAACCAATTTTCCCTTGAGTTTAACTTTTGACTTTTGTCTTTGTAGTACAATCAACTTTGATAAGACCATACCTTATTGATACAATAATAACACCAAAATTTCCATCAAATGATGCTGCCTTTAAGTTCTCTCAGAATGATTTAAGCTTGAAGCGTTTCTCGTTTGCTAGAGTGTGGTTTCTTTTGTTTGTGACTTTTCATTTATGCCATTGATTAATGTCTGGGAATATTTGCAGATTTTGGATCAGTATAGAGAATCTCATGAAGCTCGAGAGAGAGAAGGTTCTGCGGCGTCTGGGAGTTTGCCTAAAAGTGTGATATTGGTTGGTCACTCTATGGGTGGTTTTATTGCTAGAGCTGCTATTATCCACCCACTTTTAAGGAAGTCAGCTGTCGAGACTGTACTCACGCTTTCAAGCCCACACCAGTAAGTTTATGGCTTCTTCAATGTCATTGGTTTTAAAATTTTTTATTGATTTATTGGCTTTCTTATGAGATTTGCCTGTTTTATCCAGATCCCCTCCTTTGGCATTGCAGCCATCCCTGGGTTACTATTTTGCTAGTGTAAATCATGAATGGAGAAAGGGATATGAGGTCCATACCACTTTGACAGGACATCATGTATCTGATCCTAGACTTTCTCATGTTGTTGTTGTTTCCATTTCTGGTGGTTATCATGACTATCAGGTATATTTGTGTTGTTGAGTCTTACTCTATTATAAATGGTATATGGTTGTTTTTCTTGAGAATGATTGCTCTATCAAATAATAAAAGCTGCTTTATATGTTCACCATTTACTAAATGAAGCTAGGTCACATGCAAAATATGTTAAGATTTGCCATGAATTGCATCTAATACTTGTTTTGATCAGTTTAAATGGTTATATCATTACCTTACTTTGATTTTCAATGGAATGTTTGCATGTGCTTGATTTGGATCTAGATGTTCATGCTTTTATTTTTGTTTTTGTTCTGCTTTTAGCTTTAAATGTCTTCCAACTTTTATTTTCCCTTTTTGTTCAGGTGCGGTCAGAGTTAGAATCCCTTGATGGTATTGTGCCTTCCACCCATGGCTTTATGATAACTAGTATGGGCATGAAAAATGTGTGGCTGTCAATGGAACATCAAGCTATTTTATGGTGTAATCAACTAGTCGTTCAAGTGAGTGAAACTTTCTTTTAGAATCAATATTTATTTCTACTGTGGACAGTTTTGAATATCTATCTTTTATGTAGGTCTCGCATACTCTCCTTAGTTTGATTGACTCCAGAACCGGCCAGCCTTTTCTTGACACTAGAAAAAGACTAGCAATATTTTCAAGGATGCTTCGTAGTGCAACACCCGAAAGTTTTAATTGGATGATGCAATCACACCAGTCAAATGCTCTTCCCATGAAGGATGTAAAAGATGCAGCTGGTATTATCTTTCAATAATACTATACTTACAAAGAAATCTTACAAAGATTTCTATACAAAGTGAGGTGGCAAAAAATGAATGGAAGAGTGAAACAAAAAGTCAAACTCATTAAATTCACTTTTCCATTCATATTTTGCCACATCACTTTGTATGAAGATCTTTGTAAATGTAGTATTACTCATTATCTTTCTCCACATTATCTTGATAGTTTTAAAACACTGTATTTTCCATTTTGTAAATTTCCAAAATATTTATGATTTCTTTTTTCTTTTTTTAATATTTCTGAAATATTTTGTTGGAAAAAAATTGATGGTGATTTTAGCTATTATGGTTTGTGAGCTTTTAAAAACTGTCAGTTTACAAAAATACAACTTCAGGGTTTACATGTTATTTCCTTGATATCGGCAGAAACTTACCTGGAGAGCACAATTGTTTGATCCTTTCTCCCAAACAGGGCCCAAGAATCCCAATTTAATGTAATACTCTTAGTTGAAAAACTATAGGAACTTGATTCCACCTCGACATCTAGGAAGGAGACTATTTATAGGCTGTCCTTATGAGTTTAAATGTTCATTCTTTTATCTTCTCAGATTTTAGCCAAGTAATATCTGCTTCATTTAAGTATAACCATGTGTCAAATTTCTAGACTTATGACATGGAAAACCTTTTGTTCTCTTGCACTGCATAGTGTATGCTGAAATGTGTTACAAGTTTTGTACCATTTTATATATAATTAAAAGTTGTCTAATTTGTGGAATACCACCTTGCAGATTCTCAAGTGCGTACTTTTTCTAGTTGTCCCAGCTCTGTGCATTGGAGTGATGATGGCCTTGAGAGGGATCTATACATTCAGACAACTACTGTGACTGTTTTGGCCATGGATGGGAGGAGGCGGTGGTTAGACATACAGAAATTGGTAAGCTGGGCAGAGTTTTTCATCTCTACTCCAGAAACAATTTTATTCTTTTTTTTCTGATCATTTTTCTGCGGTCAGATACTTAGCATGCTGACTGTTGAGAGTTTGTTTTAACAATTTGCCCTTATTTTCATGCCTCTTGCTACCTAGCAAGGTTTGAAAGTTGGTCTCAGGTCAGGAATTCTCCTTCGAAATGCCATGTCCAGTGGGTTTAAGCTTTTTTTGGGGTTAAGATTAGTTGTTTTGGAAGTGTAGATGATGAATACTGAATAAAAAGTTTATGAGGCTTAAAATTTAAGTAAGTTATAAACCCTTAATGGGGTGTGTAAGAAAAGAGTAGATATTAACTAGTTTAGTCGGTTGGACCTCTTAGGCATGTACAAGACGTCTTGGGATCAACTCCCTGTCATGCAAAGGTGTCTTTTTTTTGGGCAGGGGTAGGGGCTTGGTTTATATTTTTAAGTTTCAAAAAAGAAGGGAAAAAAATGAGAAGAAAAAGGATCGATTTCATGGCCAAGTTAATCTTTTTTCTGATAATATTAGTTCTTTTGCATTTTATTTTTTACTTTTGAAGACCAAAACACTATGGCTTACAGTTTTCCTTGTATGTGTAGAGTTCAAACGGAAAAAGTCACTTCATATTTGTGACAAACCTTGCTCCATGTTTTGGGGTTAGAATTCATCTATGGCCTGAAAAAGGGAAATCAACTTCGGACCTGTCTGCAAGTGAAAGGGCTCTAGAGGTGACATCAAAGATGGTTCACATTCCATCACGACAAGCACCGAGGCAGGTACTAGTTGTTGTACCTATGATGCTCTATTCTCAATTGGAATAAATTGTTTGTCTTGTATAAGTGAATAAATATTGTATTGAGATTTAAGATCATGTTGCAATCAGAGCTCTGTTATATGAATAGATCTTTCACTAATTTTGTTGAGACACATTCCTGAATACGCTGTTTCTTCATCAGACTGAACCTGGCAGTCAGACAGAGCAAGTGCCTCCATCTTCAATATTTCAGTTGGGTCCAGAGGATATGCGTGGTTTCAGATTTCTGACTATTTCTGTTGCACCTCGTCCGGTATTGTTTGGTCTTCATTCTCATGAGCATTTCCTTTTTCAAATTGACAACTTCATTTGCATCAGATTTTTTTTTTGTAAATTTTCTTCCTCTTTTATAATTGTATAAATGAATGTTTTGATTGTTCTCTTGCTGACTCTGATAGTAACATGTACGCCACATGATTTGTGGTGATTTGCTGGTCCTCAGACTTTTTCAGGTAGGCCTCCACCAGCAGCTTCCATGGCAGTTGGGCAGTTCTTTAATCCACAGGAAGGGGAAATTGAATTTTCTCCACAATCAATGCTTCTATCTACATATTCTCCTAAGGTTAATATTTCCATAAGCAGCTCACTTACTTTCGGGTTATAATTCTAGAAAATTAAACCTATAACTGCTTAGATTAGTTTTGCCTGTTCAGGTGACTTGGTTTTCATTATTCCAATGTTGTACAGGAAATGTTTCTGAAGGAGGATCATCCCCTCACTTTCAATCTGTCATTTGCTATTAGCTTAGGCCTTTTGCCTGCAACTTTGTCTTTGAGAACTGAAAGCTGTGGAATAAAGAAAGCTGCGCTTCCAGATGAGGAAACTGGACACATGGAAAACAGTAGTAAGGAATTAAATCTCGCTAACTGCCTTTTCTTGTTATTCATACAAAATCTATGTATAATCTTTCAATATCATTTCTTCTTATGTGCGTTTGACTATATGGACTATGATTGACTTCAGTGTAATATTTACAAGTTTCCATGCAATGCGGAAATGCTGTGTCTGAAATGGTTAATTATGCAGGCTGTTCTAGACTATACTCTTTATTTTGTTTATGAAGTATTTATGAATATTCATATGAAAGATCACAAATATTTGAGTGCAAGAGTAAGTGGTTCCAGTGCCCAAAGTGGGATACTTTTTTCTGAAAGTTAAATCATTTTCTGACTCTGGTAACTTGTGTTGTAGGCACCAGTTTTGGTGCAAATATTTTAATATTGTTTAGAAATATTTAGCGTAGTATTGGAGTCAGGTTGACCAAGTAGTCTTATGTTTGAATATCTCCATTGCAGTAATGAAATTATAATAAGTTGTGTCTATGTTTTTGTTGTGGAATTTTATGCACTTGCATTTCAAATGAGAGGATATGTTGGAGCTGACAGTTTCTATTGTTTTTCTTTTTTCTTTTTTTTTTTTTTTTTGGGTTGACTTCTTAGTGCCACCTTATAAACTTGAGAAATTTAACCCTCTGAATATTTTGTAAGGTTTAAGTTTCTCTGTGGTTCAAAGACATCTGTCGTTTGGTAGAGACTCTATGTTGATCACATCTTGTGGCTTTTGGTCACCAAGCAATTTCTTTATAATCATAATATTATTAGTTTTTTCCTTTAAATTTCTTTTTTCTACTGAGCCAGCTTCTCGGCATTTCAGGACTTTGCAAAATGCGTTGTTTCCCACCTGTAGCACTTGCCTGGGATCCCATGTCAGGTCTTCACATATTTCCAAACTTGTACAGTGAGACTATTGTTGTTGATTCTTCTCCAGCAATTTTGAGTTTCTCACAGAGATCTGAAAAGACCACTGTTCTACTGCTGGTATGAAGTTTTCCAAAGAAGTTTGTTTTCTTGTATTATATTATTTAAAAAATTACTTCCATTTTTATTAATTTAAGGTTTTCATTTCTGCATCCTTCTGCAGGTTGATCCACATTGCTCATATAAAACTAGCGTAGCCGTTTCTATCACTGCAGCTGCCAGCAGATTTTTGCTTTTATATAGCTCACAGGTGATTAAATTCAAGATTGCAGATATTCTTGTTTATTTGATGTTGGATATAAACTTTCGTCAGTTTTCTAAAATTTATCTTTGGTTTTACCATTAATTTTAATGTTCAGCTTGGGAATGTAATTTCTGGGAGACACTTGCAACTTATGACATGGAACTTCTCAACTTTCAGCATTAGTTCAAATATTGTCCTTTGTCCAACCAATTAGTATATGTAATGGGTCTTGATGGAACAATTAGTCTATTTCACTATAGTTGTCATTAGAAGTCATTTAAACTTAAATTTTGTGGTAAAAACTGCTCTTGTTGCTGTTCATGAATAATCTTCTAGTATACAGCATTGATGCAAGGAGAGGCGCCATGTACCATATACAAAAGAAAATTCACTACTATGAATTGGTTTGAAGCTTTTTTTGTGTGATTAATTAAGAAGAGCACACAAGGGCCCCTTGTACATGGGATAAGCTCCAAAATCGTAATTCAACTGCATGGATGAATGTTCTTGTTTTTCCATGAGTCTGTAGGGACACGTTTCAGTTTTGACCTTTTTTGGCATCCAAGTTTTGATGAAATATTAGTAAGTCTTTGCAGGAAAAGGGGGAAAAAAAAACTTGTATCCAATAAAAGACGAGTAATTGTTTCTGTGCTCTCTTATTTGTTAAATTCATCTTCTGTTTCCATTGCTGATATATGTCTTTTTGTTTTTTTTTTTTTTTTTTTTCGGAATAAGATGATATAATTAGTTTTGTTCATGATATAATTTTTATGTTGTCATGCTGCTGGACTTCTCTTTTGCAGATAGCTGGTTTGTCTGTTGCTGTTATATTTTTTGCTCTCATGCAGCAAGCATATGCGTGGGATCTTGATTTGCCTATCCCTTCTATGCTGTCAGCCGTAGAAACCAATTTACAAATGCCAATTCCATTTTTGCCTTTAGCTGTTCTACCCATTCTGGTTTCCTTGATTCTTTCCTTCCTAATGTCTCAACCCTTTCCTCCCATCATGAGCTTTGCCATTGTGTCAATGATTTGTTATTTATTAGCAAATGGGTTGATAGTTCTACTGGTATTGGCTTCACAGTTGTTCTTCTATGTGGCTGCCACTATACATGTATTCATTAAGACAAGGTTGGTTGGCTCTCTCCACTTTTCATGTGGTGTAACTCAGTATTCATATAATTTGTTTTTCAGTGGTTTACAGCTTGATACTTTTGGACAAAACTGGAAAAAGAAATAATCATAAGAAAAGTATAGGAGATTTATCCCATACATCATTGAATCTTCTTCTAACCACTTTTGGAAAGTTTTTGAAATGCCATTTGCTTAGTGATTGAGAAAATTTGTTATGATTTTCTTTGAGAAATTACGTACCATTTCTTGTGATTTGATGGATATTCTATCAACTTTTCATTTTTGAATTAATGAACTTGTTATTATTTTGTTTTACTTCAAATAATTTTTAGTTTCTCCTGAGATCTTGTTGGTGGGAATTGAATTCTATGTAACCTTTTTTGGAATATGAAATTAAACTGTTTTTCTTTTTCTCCTTGCCATTTTCTTTTTCTGCAATATATTAGTTGTTCATCCTTGTGTATGTGTGTTGAAGTTACTTGTTTATAAGCTGAACAGTTGGGGTTGAATATTTCAGGTGGCAAGCATGGGAAGGAAATTTTTGCTTTGGATTCCTTCTTTGGTTTGCCAATCTTTCCTCCAGTTTCTTTTCATTAAAGGTAAATTGACCTCTTTGGTATTTGCATGATTAGTAGCTCATGATGGGTTAATGGCTGCCCTTATTTTTACTTGCATTTATTCAATTTGAGGTTAAAAGTGTGGCTAGCTTCTATGCTTCGCTTTTTTCATTTTAATAAACAATCCAGTAGGCTACAACTGAAACTGATCCTTTTAATATGTTAGACTATTTCTTTAGAAGGGGTAGATACAAATATACCACAATTGGGTACAAACTCTGGTAGAGATGTAGTTAATATCACTTACTCTTGATTGGTGGTTGAAGACTTCTTTATTCCATTTTGATCTTTTTCCAATTTTCTTTCCTATTTCATGGATGGAGATTGATGTTTGCACTCATAAACGTTTTTCTGGTTCTCTGAAAAAGCAGATGGTAAGGGTTCTAAGAGTCCATCCGTTAATTGTTACAACACTGGCTGCAATTACTTTGGTGTGCATTGTTCATCCAGCTTTGGGTCTATTCGTACTTCTCATGTCTCATGCTTTGTGTTGCCATAATTCACTGTGCAGGTATATTTTTAGTTTTAAGTCTCTTCCTTTACCATCATCTTTGTGTTCAATGCAAGAATTAATTATCGAATTAAATCTTTGGACTATGTTCATAGTGAATTTGATTCTTTTGTGGGCTTCTTGGGTCTGTAATACTTCAACCCATTATTTTTTACATGTACTTAATGTTCAAAAGGCACTTGTTTATAATTGGAGTGTAAGCATCAAACTGGTGTGGAATTTGAACTATTTATTGCGTCTAGCTGCCAACTCTTTGATTAACCAGGAGTTATCAAAAAAAATTATTCAATAAAACATTGTATTATCATGAACTATATCAAAAGCTTTATGATTAAATGCCATCAACCTTCTCGGTTGTGGGTAAGGTTATCCTAAGAGTTATTTTGTGTTTCTGTTACAGTTCTTTGACAGCTTCCTTCCGTAGCCATGTTTGGAAAACGGAACTATTTGATTACAACAGTGATGGCAATGGTCGGTCTAAGCAATTTGCATCAACACAGGATGGAAGATTCAACCATAATCTTCCATCAGAAGAGATTAACTCCAATAGTCCAAATTCAACAAAAAGTTTTAGTGACACACAACTAGAGATTTTCCATCACCGGCATGGCTTGGTGATCCTGCATCTTCTTGCAACCCTCATGTTTGTACCCTCATTGATGGCTTGGTTGCAGGTATGGATTATCCCAAAGCACCATGTTCGTAGACATAAATTAACTGGTGGAATTCATTTTATAGAAGGAGCACATGCTTTAGGAGCACTAAATAATTAAACATTGATTTTTTATCCATTTCTAATTTTCTTTTCACGTTGAATGAATCGATGTATGAGTTGAGGGAAGATATGCTTGGGTCTGGGCATCATATAGCATATGTTGAATTTGAAAGATATGTATGTATATGCATGCATGTATGTGTACGTGTGTGTATTGAATGCATGTATGATATTGAAGCTGTGGACTTGAACTTGTATTGACGTGCCTTATAACTTCTAAATAAACATATGCTCGTGCACTTATATGAGAGTTCTTCTTTGATTACAGAGAATATGGATTGGGCATAGCTTTCCGTGGTTCTTGGATTCAGTCCTTTGCATCGGTGTAATTTTTCATGGTGTTATCATCTCGAAGCCCGATTTCAATTCCTTAGTTACCTTCCCAAGCATCTTGGGTCAGGAACTGAGGCTGAATGTTGTGTACGCTGTTGCTGGATACTATTCCTTTCTCTCTGGACTGGCATTGGCGCCGTATAGGGTTTTTTATGCTATGGCTGTCATAGGGTTCATTTCAATCGCTTGTAAAATCATAAAAGGAAGAAATGGTTTCGGCAACCGGAAACATTCTCACCGACACTGAGTTAACTTATTCTTTAATCTATGTACACTTGAGTCTGAGAGTAGCCAGATCATGAGAAGGTTGTGCAATTAATTTGGTAGTTTGATGATCTGTGTAACATTAATTTGCGTCTTCCCCACCAGAATTTCACACGGGAACAATATGAGAGTGTTTACAATTACTGCAACTTATGACATGGAACTTCTCAACTTTCAGCATTAGTTCAAATATTGTCCTTTGTCCAACCAATTAGTATATGTAATGGGTCTTGATGGAACAATTAGTCTATTTCACTATAGTTGTCATTAGAAGTCATTTAAACTTAAATTTTGTGGTAAAAACTGCTCTTGTTGCTGTTCATGAATAATCTTCTAGTATACAGCATTGATGCAAGGAGAGGCGCCATGTACCATATACAAAAGAAAATTCACTACTGTGAATTGGTTTGAAGCTTTTTTTGTGTGATTAATTAAGAAGAGCACACAAGGGCCCCTTGTACATGGGATAAGCTCCAAAATCGTAATTCAACTGCATGGATGAATGTTCTTGTTTTTCCATGAGTCTGTAGGGACACGTTTCAGTTTTGACCTTTTTTGGCATCCAAGTTTTGATGAAATATTAGTAAGTCTTTGCAGGAAAAGGGGGAAAAAAAAACTTGTATCCAATAAAAGACGAGTAATTGTTTCTGTGCTCTCTTATTTGTTAAATTCATCTTCTGTTTCCATTGCTGATATATGTCTTTTTGTTTTTTTTTTTTTTTTTTTTCGGAATAAGATGATATAATTAGTTTTGTTCATGATATAATTTTTATGTTGTCATGCTGCTGGACTTCTCTTTTGCAGATAGCTGGTTTGTCTGTTGCTGTTATATTTTTTGCTCTCATGCAGCAAGCATATGCGTGGGATCTTGATTTGCCTATCCCTTCTATGCTGTCAGCCGTAGAAACCAATTTACAAATGCCAATTCCATTTTTGCCTTTAGCTGTTCTACCCATTCTGGTTTCCTTGATTCTTTCCTTCCTAATGTCTCAACCCTTTCCTCCCATCATGAGCTTTGCCATTGTGTCAATGATTTGTTATTTATTAGCAAATGGGTTGATAGTTCTACTGGTATTGGCTTCACAGTTGTTCTTCTATGTGGCTGCCACTATACATGTATTCATTAAGACAAGGTTGGTTGGCTCTCTCCACTTTTCATGTGGTGTAACTCAGTATTCATATAATTTGTTTTTCAGTGGTTTACAGCTTGATACTTTTGGACAAAACTGGAAAAAGAAATAATCATAAGAAAAGTATAGGAGATTTATCCCATACATCATTGAATCTTCTTCTAACCACTTTTGGAAAGTTTTTGAAATGCCATTTGCTTAGTGATTGAGAAAATTTGTTATGATTTTCTTTGAGAAATTACGTACCATTTCTTGTGATTTGATGGATATTCTATCAACTTTTCATTTTTGAATTAATGAACTTGTTATTATTTTGTTTTACTTCAAATAATTTTTAGTTTCTCCTGAGATCTTGTTGGTGGGAATTGAATTCTATGTAACCTTTTTTGGAATATGAAATTAAACTGTTTTTCTTTTTCTCCTTGCCATTTTCTTTTTCTGCAATATATTAGTTGTTCATCCTTGTGTACGTGTGTTGAAGTTACTTGTTTATAAGCTGAACAGTTGGGGTTGAATATTTCAGGTGGCAAGCATGGGAAGGAAATTTTTGCTTTGGATTCCTTCTTTGGTTTGCCAATCTTTCCTCCAGTTTCTTTTCATTAAAGGTCAGTTGACCTCTTTGGTATTTGCATGATTAGTAGCTCATGATGGGTTAATGGCTGTCCTTATGTTTACTTGCATTTATTCAATTTGAGGTTAAAAGTGTGGCTAGCTTTTATGCTTTGCTGTTTTCATTTTAATAAACAATCCAGTAGGCTACAACTGAAACTGATCCTTTTAATATGTTTGACTATTTCTTTAGAAGGGGTAGATACAAATATACCACAATTGGGTACAAACTCTGGTAGAGATGTAGTTAATATCACTTACTATTGATTGGTGGTTGAAGACTTCTTTATTCCATTTTGATCTTTTTCCACTTTTCTTTCCTATTTCATGGATGGAGATTGATGTTTTCACTCATAAACGTTTTTCTGGTTCTCTGAAAAAACAGATGGTAAGGGTTCTAAGAGTCCATCCGTTAATTGTTACAACACTGGCTGCAATTACTTTGGTGTGCATTGTTCATCCAGCTTTGGGTCTATTCGTACTTCTCATGTCTCATGCTTTGTGTTGCCATAATTCACTGTGCAGGTATATTTTTAGTTTTAAGTCTCTTCCTTTACCATCATCTTTGTGTTCTATGCAAGAATTAATTATCGAATTAAATCTTTGGACTATGTTCATAGTGAATTTGATTCTTTTGTGGGCTGCTTGGGTCTGTAATACTTCAACCCATTATTTTTTGCATGTACTTAATGTTCAAAAGGCACTTGTTTATAATTGGAGTGTAAGCATCAAACTGGTGTGGAATTTGAACTATTTATTGCGTCTAGCTGCCAACTCTTTGATTAACCAGGAGTTATCAAAAAAAATTATTCAATAAAACATTGTATTATCATGAACTATATCAAAAGCTTTATGATTAAATGCCATCAACCTTCTCGGTTGTGGGTAAGGTTATCCTAAGAGTTATTTTGTGTTTCTGTTACAGTTCTTTGACAGCTTCCTTCCGTAGCCATGTTTGGAAAACGGAACTATTTGATTACAACAGTGATGGCAATGGTCGGTCTAAGCAATTTGCATCAACACAGGATGGAAGATTCAACCATAATCTTCCATCAGAAGAGATTAACTCCAATAGTCCAAATTCAACAAAAAGTTTTAGTGACACACAACTAGAGATTTTCCATCACCGGCATGGCTTGGTGATCCTGCATCTTCTTGCAACCCTCATGTTTGTACCCTCATTGATGGCTTGGTTGCAGGTATGGATTATCCCAAAGCACCATGTTCGTAGACATAAATTAACTGGTGGAATTCATTTTATAGAAGGAGCACATGCTTTAGGAGCACTAAATAATTAAACATTGATTTTTTATCCATTTCTAATTTTCTTTTCACGTTGAATGAATCGATGTATGAGTTGAGGGAAGATATGCTTGGGTCTGGGCATCATATAGCATATGTTGAATTTGAAAGATATGTATGTATATGCATGCATGTATGTGTACGTGTGTGTATTGAATGCATGTATGATATTGAAGCTGTGGACTTGAACTTGTATTGACGTGCCTTATAACTTCTAAATAAACATATGCTCGTGCACTTATATGAGAGTTCTTCTTTGATTACAGAGAATATGGATTGGGCATAGCTTTCCGTGGTTCTTGGATTCAGTCCTTTGCATCGGTGTAATTTTTCATGGTGTTATCATCTCGAAGCCCGATTTCAATTCCTTAGTTACCTTCCCAAGCATCTTGGGTCAGGAACTGAGGCTGAATGTTGTGTACGCTGTTGCTGGATACTATTCCTTTCTCTCTGGACTGGCATTGGCGCCGTATAGGGTTTTTTATGCTATGGCTGTCATAGGGTTCATTTCAATCGCTTGTAAAATCATAAAAGGAAGAAATGGTTTCGGCAACCGGAAACATTCTCACCGACACTGAGTTAACTTATTCTTTAATCTATGTACACTTGAGTCTGAGAGTAGCCAGATCATGAGAAGGTTGTGCAATTAATTTGGTAGTTTGATGATCTGTGTAACATTAATTTGCGTCTTCCCCACCAGAATTTCACACGGGAACAATATGAGAGTGTTTACAATTACAGTAATACTATATTTACCGACCCAAATACCGATTTTTATATACCGACTCACTACCCAACAACCCAAATCTCAAAATTTAACTCAGAGTCAGTATATCAAATCAGTCGCTGGGTCGGTAAGCCTAGCATTACTGTTACAATTACAGGTGAAAGACGTAACTCTGAAAACAGAAAGGAAGGGGAAAAGAAAAATTGGTTGAGTGCGATTTGTAATTAGTGGCTGAGCCTTTTTGTGAACATGGCTCTCCCTGTATTTCACCTTACTAGATGTTTATGAATTTTGTTGTACAATCAAAGAGGTTCATTTTTCATTTTTGCAGCATTACAGATCAGTTTGTTAAACTTTGATGATGAAATAACAGCTTAATCTTTCAAAGTAATTAATGGACAAATACGTTCAGGGGCGGAATATAAAATGTACGACAGTCTTTGAATGAATATTTTACAGTTTGGTTTGTTGCAGACGTTTTATCAAATCTCATGTCTAATTGGCTTTTCGGAAGCAAAATGGACCACATTGCTCAAATAAACCATCCAAAGTAAAATAATAATCAAATAATGCAGGCTTGCTTTTTTCCTAGGCTTAAAAGACATGGACCTCCTTAAGTTACGGCATAATAAGAAAAATCTCTTGCTCTTAATAAAATGTTAGTAAAACATTAAAATTTACAGCGATATGAGTTAGTATTATTATTAAATTACTTCTTTAACAAGGATTTTAACACTTAAAACTTAACGATATGGAGATTTTTGTTATTTCTGAAACCTTAAGGGGGGTTTTGTGATTTGCTCAGGGATTGATATCATTAAGACATTAACTTCTTTTTCTTATTCAGGTACTGATGTATATTATTTGCTTCTTTTATTAAACAGTTTAATTCTTAATAACTTTTATATATGATTAATGCATTCTTGTTTTCATAGAAAGAGACCTCTTTTTGTTTCTTTCTTTTTGTTGTTAAAAATGACACTTATATCAGATAAATACTTACTTTTTCTTCTTGAATATGAAGAAGAAATTGGGTGGCAGATATATCTGTGACTTTTTTCTGGAACTCGTTGGTTTTGGTTTAAGATATGTTAAAAGAATTCATCATCCGAAAAAAAAAAAAAAAAAAATCAATAAACTCTTTAAGTTTCAAGCTTGTTATACATGGGTGAAAGAAGTCAAGGAAAGATGTGATGAGCATTCTCTGCATGGTGTATATCATTTCTACCATGGAGTTCAAATTCATAAGAGAAAGATGACAAACACTATTTATCTATTTCCTCCCATGTAACAAGAGTTAAAACGAACCAGAAGCATCAATAATAAAAACGTATCTCAATAGAAAACATAAACATGACCAATCCCAAATGGCTAGTAATTGAGGGAGACAACAAAGAATACCGAGGAAGCAAACAATGTTTTGCCAAACAAATGAGGGGACATGCCAGCTGCAGCAGAGCCCCCGTGAGAGCCAGCGGTAGCACCCGGCGAAGAACCAGGCGACTCACTGTGGTCATGCCCTTCATGAGACATTCCAACACCCACCAGCATTGCAAGCATCACACAAACCAAGGCAAAGGAGAACAATGACCTTCTAATATTTGCCATTTCTAAAGACTTAATTTTGATTCTCAGAATGAATGAGGATAGCCTCTAATTAATGGTTTTATATAAGTGGAGAAACAAAACGTAGTTGACGTATATCTTGGCTTAATTTAATATTTTTAATTGCTTATATTTTAGTCTCCGTACAGTTAGACTAAAATTGCGGTGGGGATTGGCTTTGAAGCCGGCTGTACTGAATTATGTACTAAGATTCATTGCAGTACAATGGGAATTAAAAATTCTTTAGCATTGAGAAAATGCTGCCCAAAATCAAGCTGACTTTCATAAAATCGTAATTAAAAATCAAGCAAGTTACGTCGACATGCTTTCTTTGTTTATGAGAAAGGGATCGGTTGCATGTTTGACAGAGTCCATTATATATACATAGATGAATCAACAGAGATACATATCTTGCATATTAAACATCATTTCTTGATTGTTATTGGAATTGACAATCTTAAGATAATCAAATTACCATCATCTTTAAACAGTCTCCACAAACAAGCAATTGGGTTATCCAAATTATGCTGGTTCATCTTTTCTATTAGATAAATCCATGAAAAGACAAGAAATAAGATAATATATAGAGGCACATGCAAGGCTGTGGCACCCCATGAAGAAAAAACTGATACGAAAAGACTGATGGTAAAGCAAGGAAGAAAAGTCCTCAATAATGGCACCCCATGAAGCTATTCCACATCTTTCCTTTTTTGCACTAAAACTAGGAACAAGCATGGTTATGAAACATAACAATCATATTTTCCTGATTAATTATCTAAAAAAAGAGAGGCGATGTGGTAACAAGAAGGCTAGTAAAGAAAATAAAGGTGTGGCAAGCATAAGTAGGATTTCCTGCACTTGTTCTAGTTGCTGGAGCCGGTTCAGGCGAGAGGATGCTTGGAGATGGAGCAGTTGCATCCGAGGACGCTGAAAACCTAAGAAAATGGAATAAATTGCCTCCCACTGACAATATCTTGGTTCTTAATCAAGAATACACACATTTAGTGAGACTAGTTTGCAAAGTTAATGGCTTTATAGGCAATGGGATTAAGGAAATTTTCCAACTTGGGTAGTTAACTTTCTGTATCAGCAGTTCAGATCTTCCCAACCCAAAATTAGTTTATTGCACACGACATCACCATATTGGTAGATCAAGTCGATTAATCTGATTTAGAGCACAATTTGTTTAATTTGATGAAGTTAGTCAAATAAAGAGAGAGAAAAAAATAAAGGAAGAAGTCAAATTGTGACAAAGAAAATATTATAATCGGTTTGGCATTTTCTGAAATGTAGATTGCATAAACTTTAATCTGTAATAAGGTATTCTTGATTAAGTTGTGCTCTACCTAATAAACATTGACTGCATAGATTTAGCTCAGATAATCTTAAGAACTTCACATTATGATCTAATATACACTTATTATAGAATAAATGGCTGGACTTATGCTTCTTTGACTCTTCCGAACAATTTTATTATACCTTAACGACGGAGACATTGTAACTGCTGAGAGGAAAACAGAGATGAATGAATATGAAGTTAATCCAATCACCATCTCAGAATCGGTATACGAAGTGGAAAGTAAAATGATATAAAATTGTGAACTAGAGTAGGACAGTTTTGATTCCCAAATTTGACAGGATCAGAATACCCAAAGGTATTGGAGACCATGTCATTCTTATGTTCTGTGAGTTTCAAAAGCTTCGCAGTCTGTAAGACCCTGTCCTTGTGATTTTAAGAGGCAGAACTTTGCTAAGTTTGGCTGCATCAGCATTTTTCATCACAGAGAGGGAAGCATACTGTCCAGTCTCCTCTAAACTAAGAAAAGATGGACGGAAAACAAACATGACTATCAAGAGTTCTCATGTAAATACTAGGGGTTCCTCATTGAGTTTCACAAGGTGATATCAGCCAGTGTTGTTTCATGCATCTAAACAATTAAATGGGCAAACAAATCTGCACCAGCTATCATGTATAGATATTTTCCATAAACCCAACGGGGAGTAATCGGGTCATGTCACATTACCTAATTTGACGAGGTTGAGTGCTATGTGAAGCCAAGCTCAAAAAGAAATGCAAAAATGTGATGGATGAAGAAATATAAGTTGTTTGCAGGAAATTCGATCAAAAGACCAACAACTTGAATGATGAATCCACAAATATTTAACTTATCAGAAGTCACATTCTCTACCTAAAAAGTAAACATCATTTGCTTCTATGTTTTCTGCAATATCTTTACACTCCTTAACATTAAGCTACAACAAGATGAACGTACATTCTTCTCACAAGTATTTTCTACAAGATGACTGAAGGATGAGCTTGTCGAACTGTGGAAGGGTGTAACCGATCATGAACAATCAAACTCCACTGGCAAAACCTCTATAACGGGCGGCCTCTCATTCGGTTATTAATTGCCCTCGATGCCATGGCTCTCAAGTTTGCTGTAGCCAAGGAAACAGATCTTCCGGATTGCTCATCATTTCCCCTGAAAGCCTCCATGAACTCTTCTCTCTGCAACCTTAGCGCTAATGCAGCATCCTCATCTTGGCTTCTTGTGCCTGTCCTCCTGACACTTGCGTCTCTACTTACCAGTCTTGCAAGATTTTCCCTTTCCATCCTTAGAACTAATGCGGCCTCCTCATCTTGGCTTGCTATCCTCCTTCTCCTCATACTTGATGCCCGCGTCCTTACATTATTATAAAATCTTAGTGGGCTATTTTCTCTCTGCAACCTTTGAGTTAATTCAGCATCCTCATCCTCATCCTCATCTAGGCTTGGTATCTCCCTTCTCCTCGTGGTTGAATCTGTGTTTGATACCGCTGACGGTCTCATACTTCGAGTCCTCACATTGTTCTGGATTCCTCTTTGTAGATTTTCATGATCAAGTTCTCGGCTACTTAAGGCTCCAGCAGCCTTTCTGGCTTCAACCTCTTGTGGAAACAGAAGCTGAATTGTGTTCCAAAGAACTGTGTTCACAGTGCAAGATCTTCCATTGCTGCAAAATCATACAAGTAGTATATAATACACTGCCTTATTATTGAAGTTGCTTGTTAGCTTAAAATTGTGGATAAATTTTACCTAATTAGCTGTCTGCACTTTGGACACTTCCTCCCACATTTATCAGCAGCAGATCTCAAACATTTCTTACAGAAACTACATACAAATACAACTAATTGTTGTAAAACAATGAAACATACAAGTACAAATGCAAGTACTTGCACTTACAAACAAAGTATTTATGTTCGTGTCCATTATGCAAATAATAATATTCCTTAACTAACTTTTATCAATGCCACACCCCACAAGCAAACCATTCAAATGCGGGAGAAGAGTATATCCTATAATTCAAATCCTCAACAGAAGAATATACCAAAAAGCATATTCATAAAACAAATGTAAATTATTGGAATATTAAACCTTTATTAAAAAAAAAAAAAAAAACATATATGTGATATTTACCTGTGTCCACAAGTGGTGGTACTAGGTTCAAAGCAGATCTCCAGACATATCTGCCAAATATACATAGTTACTAAAAATTAATTAAAACCCTGTTTTGCTTTATCATGAAAATTAAGAAACTAGTGATAAAATATGGATTCAAAGATTCTCACCGCACAAGAAAGTTCATCCCTGAGTTTATCCATGCGTTGGAGAACCGTATTTGAGCAAGAAACTCCAGAACTCTGTTCACTCAATTCATTTTCTTTTATTTTCTTCTCAACTTTCGTTTTCTTTTCTTTCAATTCTACATTCTTTTTCTCTTTCTCTGTTCAAATAATAATATATACCAAAAGAAATCATTTTCTTTACTTTTGAGCTTTCTCAGAAACCAAACTAAATCTCAAGAAATGAAGACAAAATCAATACCTTCTTTCGCAGTTTCTTCTTCATCAAGGTCTAACACGGGTATAGGAATCGACACGGGGCTCCTCCTATGAGCTCTACGTTTACTGAAAACCAATCAAATCAAAGTTTCCTTCAATTGCCAAGAAAATAAAAGAACTAACTAAAGAAACTAAATCTTTTAAAATCTGTTAGCTGGGTAAGCCCCAGTTCATTTTCAAAACCCTAAATTTTATCTTTCTCATAACCAAACACGATTATACCTTCGTGAACTGGAGTTTGGAGACTTGAATAGCGGATCTGTTCGTTTCTTGTGCTTAGACTCCCGAACAGGCGTGTCTTCGACAACAAGGGCGGCGACAATAATGGCCTCCTCGTCCCAACCAGCCATGGCAGCCACAGATTTGAATCTGGGGCTAAACAGACTCTCGGCATGTTGGCCATTTTCAGGGACTGGGTTAGTTTGTTTTGGGTCCTGGGTGCTCTGATTCGGTTCTTCACTCACCATTTTCTGAGACTCTTCTCAGTTGGGTTGGTTGGGATGGGGGGTGAGAGGAACAATCTGACTTAACGGTCGAATTCTTTTGCATTTATTTGTCTTATTGATATTTGAAACCTTCTGTAACGGCTATAATTTGGGATATGTGCAAGGGTTCCACTAATTGCCAGCGTGGCCTCTTTTAATAATAATACTTCACCTTTTACAAATAAATATATACGGCAAAAAAAAGTAAATATAAAATTTTGATTTTTTAAGTTGTAATTTCAACGCTTAATTTCTTTAATAAACTTTTTTATGTTTCAATTTAAACATACACATTAACAATAATATTACACCTTTTGCAAATAAATATATACGGCAAAAAAGAAAAAATAAATATAAAATTTTGATTTTTTGGTTTATTTATTTATTCAGTTTGTGACACGTCTTTTTGTATATAATTTTCAGTTAAATGACTATGTATAAATAGTATTACTTATGTAACAATTGTTATCATGTTCAAATAAAAAATAGAAAAGAATAATATTATATTTATTACTCAGTTGTAAACGAAACAAGACATTATTATTTCATCAAAACGATACAAAACTAAAGAGTAAAAGCTACAAAAGATGTATTCACGATTTCTTAAAATCATTCTATATTATAATCACTGCAACTTTTGATTAGTAAATTTATATATTTACAAAACGATCAAAATACACTATCTTGTATTTCTACATGTATTCCCCCCATCATAAAATTTTCATACAGTATGGTCATGACAAAATCCCATGCCTCCTTTTCTTGTCAACTACAATTCTAATTAATTCCTCTCCTTTCTCCTCTTGCCATGGCAAAAGCTGTGTCTGCGGGTTCACAAAACTTTCCAACACTCGCTCCCTCAGCCCACTGTCATTCACCTCACAGAACCGCCTCGACCAATCCTCCGGCTCCACCGCTCTCGTCCCCAACCCCGGTGCCCGATCCTTTGACCCCACATTATGAGTATCCTGCCAATCAACTACATAAGTCGCCACTCTCCTGTAAAACTTCTCTTTAAACACTTCCCACACTTGATACTTATAGTGATTAATTATCAACGTTCCTCTATCCACATTCACGTAACCAAACCCACTTCTCAGATGAAAATGGTGCACCACATTGATCAACGAAGAGTTCAACGCCTCTGGTTTAACTATACTCTTGTGCCTCTCCGAGGCAACCATTCTGCACGTGTAACCCACCATCACTCCCTCAGCCGGCACGTGCTTGAGCCCCGATGGTCCGAAACTATAACAGGAAACACGTAGCTCCGCGATTTTACTATCCGCGGAGTAATTTCCCACGACGTCGTATAGCGTTAATCCCGACGGCAAGTGAAAGAATTCATCCACGTCGATAAACCCGACCCAATCACACAACTCCCGCGCCCGTAATGCGCAGTGGGCGAACCCGGCCTCTTGTGTCTTGATCCATGGCCAAACGTGTCTAGTAATGTTATAGTTTGAATCAGATAATGACTTGATTACCATCTCAATTTCATCTTCACTGTTGTTGTCGTAAATGAACCACCGTTGGACTCCGATTTCTGCGTGGTACATCACCCATTCCTTCATAAACTTTGCCTGATTTCTCAACATGGTGCATATGCACATTTGGTGCTGCTTTCGGGCGGGCGGGTTACGATCCAACCGGCGAATCGGGCGGGCTATTGTGCGATATATACCTTTACCTTTGATCCTAATTGATACTTTGACAGAATTATCTCCTCTTTGGGGGCCGTTCAAGACACTTAAAGGTGTCTTACACCGTCCGATCTCCTGGCCGATTGACAATAGTTCTGATCTTAACAGAAACTTTGTGTTACTAAAATCCCAGCCGTACACACACTCGAATTTTGATGCATTGGACATTCTTTCTGGCCGTAGATTAAGTCCCTTAACAAAAACAACCGTGGAATTATCACGGTCGATTAAAGCTTCGTAAGCAAGTGCGTCCCACCATTGAATGTGAACGATTGGGATAATCCCATGTGGATTTAAATCAAGGGATAATATAAAGCCACGCGGGGGGATAGAACACCGTACTATCTGGTTCTCAAAATCCTCGCCGTCTATTTGAATAGGCGGTTGCTTGATGAGATTCGGCCAGGATGAGTTGGTCGACGAATAAACGCAGCGGAAGTCCTCTTTGGCAAATAACCGAGCCGACGGAGGGTATTTTAGGTAAACAAGTACCTGATCTGGAAGCATAACCGTTTCTTGTATCGAGACGGCCGGAGAAACTGGAGTTACGTCCTTCATAACTTCCAAGATCGAATTTTGCCTCGTGGACCCAAGAACTGGATGATATTTATCTGTTTTTATAAAATAGAAATAATGAATTTAACAATTTTTCAGTTAAAAATAATAATATTAAAAAAATTTAAGTAAAAAGAATAAGCAAGTATGCGTACCTGCGAAGAAGAGGCGAACTGCAGAGAAAGTGAAGAAAGAGGTGACAATGAAGACAGTGCACCAAAAGAAGTTGCTCCATGAAACGACGTCGCGCCTCCTACTACGAACCTTCATCGCTGCCATAAAGTGCTACTGTTGTCGTTGTCGAAAGAGCTAACAACAACTACAATGGCAACGAGATTAGACAGAATGACACAGAGAAATCTTCATCGTCCTCAATCATATATAAATTTGTTGTCATTTTTATTTTTAATGGAGTCGTGATGGTTCCGTGTTTCTTTTTCTTCTTCTAAGTACTCGAAACCTTTAAGCAAAGTGGGAGAGAGAAAGGGAAAGAGAGGGAACATCAAGAGTGAGAAAGAGAAAGAGACGGCTCGCAACTCAAATAATATCTTTGGTTTGGTGTTTCGACCGTTCATGTCGGTTTACAATTTTACATGCGGTCGTTATTTTGTCTCATTTGGTTTTTATCTTCTGTTTCTGTGATATTTTTTTGTCCAACTCCTTCGCCAATGACATACTACCACTTCATCTCCAAAAAGCTGAAACTAGTATTTTTATGTTGTTTTATTGAACCACGAGAAACATTGCGAGCAAGTCGTAAAATTTAATAATTACGAGACAGTTTATAATTAATTAGCACCATTTATTTAGAATTTATATAAAATTCATTACAAATGGGTGGGTTGTGAATTGTTACGTTAAAATTGTAAAAAAAGATTATTAGTGTAGTATTATTCCATCTAGAATACTTTATTTAGCTAATTATTTAAAATTAAAAAGTAAAACATTTGATCTTTTATAGGATCAATATTTCAAAAAATAACAATAATAATAAAAAATTATTAGATAACTTAATTTCATCATTTGTATATAATTTTTTAAAATATTTTAATTTTCTAAGAGAAGATTATTAATTATAACTTTCAGTTTCATTTTTTCTTCCCTCTTTCCATCTACTTCTCACTTAATTCTTTATTTATCATAATTATAGATTGAATTTTTATTTTTATTTAAGAGTGTTTTGGGACTGTAAAATTAAATGGCAAATTAATTAAAATCATTAATATTGAATAAAAATAAAATTGGACAATATATCCCTAAACTTGACAAATTTTTAAGGAAAATGATAAAGTTATCGAAAGTTACACATCGAATGACATGACAAAATTCTGATCGTTGATTAATATTAATTTATAATGAATCAACGGTTAGGATTTTATCATGTCATTTGGTGTATAGATTCGATACACACCCTTCGATAACTGCAACATTTCTCAATTTTTAAATAAAGAAAAAGGAACAGTGTATAATAAAAAGATAGAATTGTGAGTAAATGACTAAACGATCCCTTGACCTTGAGTACTACATATAGCCATCAACGTGGCGCAAACATGGGGAGGTTCACAGGGGATCTGTGGCGTTTGGTGTGAATGAGTGGATTTAATCTTCTCTGATTTAATTGATTTGGGGCCACTATTTCAAACGTGGGTCCGACTCAAGCATTACTTTCTCTACCTTTATCTTCTTTACAAAGAATAATCAGGCTTTATCAGTTTAATTAGCTTTTGTTAAGTTTAAGTTTCTACTTTCTAGATCAGTATATTATATTTATCTAAATCCAATAGTTATGAATCTTATGATGTATTTCATAAGGACAGATTTTTGCTTATTCATCAAACTTGTGATATTTTTTTGTCTAAATTACCAAAATATACTCTCAAACCTTTATATCGTGCAATTCTTTAACATACGAGGAATAATTTAGTCAATTGATAATGGTTATAATAGTATTAGCTCTAGTTACCTATACCAAATACTTTCCATCAATTGACTAAACTACCCCTCATTTTAATAAAACTACATTACGTTATGGTTTATGGGTACATTTTAATAAGAGTAAATGACATGTTCGCACCCAAATATTAGCGAGATGGTAAGTTTCCACCCCTGGTTTCATTTATTCCATATTCACACCCTTAAATTAACACTATTAATGATTTTTGTGTCCTGACACAGTATAGAGAGTGTTATTATCAAACTGCTCTTGACAAATAAATTAATAAATTACTTTTTAACCCTCAAATTAGTAGAATTAGAAAAATAATCATCTTACTTTCAAATTTGTTTCAATAACACATTCTTCTTCAACATTCCTTTTTTCCATGGCGCATTTTAGCAGGTGACGACGCACGTTAACAGTGTCGTTCTCGGTTGTTTTCTGGCACTTTCCAATGACAGAACTTGCCCCTACCCCATTTTCCGACTACCTTGCCCTTACCATCCCAACTTTTCGCCGTCACCCTTCACCTCATGTGTTACACTCCACCAACTTCTTTCCGGCCAACCCCATCACCAAAAATCTTCACCAAGCCCGCCATTTGACTCATCAAATGGCCTTATCTAGTAACCCCTTGTTTTCCATCCCTGACTGCTCACCTTTCAACGCCAATTGAAGCCCTCTCTCACTAGGGTTTTTTCGGAGTTGGTTGACGATTTGTGGTTTGTTTGTTGGTTTTCTTGTGTTATTTTGTTGGCTGCTGCCTCTTTCTCTCTTCTCTTTTCTCCTTCTCCTCTCTCTTTCTCTTTCTCATTTCCTTTCTCCATGGCAGATTTGGATTAGATTGCAGGGATTGTTGCTGTAACAGTTTTGGATGTTGCGGCGGATCTGGGTTTTTCTGTTATAGGGGTGCAGTCGACAGATTTCAAAATTGTAGGGATTGCTAGGCTATTTCTCAAGGGTGCTTGTGAGAGAAATTTGAGATGTAGAGGGTTCTTTTGAAAATTTTCTTTTCAGATTTAATGAAGTACAAATGACCACTTTACCCTTTGTCTGTTACATTGAATGATTTTCTGTTAATTTAAAGGTAATAATTTGGAATAAATGAAATCGGGGTTGGAATCTTGTCATTTCGCTAAGAGTAATGCTACATGTACAAATAAGTCTTACAAAGATTTGTGTACAAACTGATGTAGCACAAAATAAATGAAAGAGTGAATATGATAAGTTTGAGTGAATATATCATATTCACTATTTCATTCATTTTATGCCACATCAGTTTGTACATAAATCTTTGTAAGATTTGTTTGTATATCTAGTATTATTGTTTTGCCAATCTTTGGGTGGAAACATGTCTTTTATTCTTTTAAAAATTTTGCCCAAAAAGCGCCATGAATAGGTAAACCTCGGCGATATTTTATGAAAATCTATTATTGAATATTGAATGCTGTCATCCATTGCGTTTTGGTTCCTATTTTAAGTTTTTGTAACACATACACATTAACAATTATATACCATTGTTGTTGGTTTTTTTCTACTATTGCCAAACTAATTACCAAACATATTGTATTTTTATGTAAAGAGAAAACAAATTAGAGAAGGTGAATGTTATAAATTAATATAATGTTTTTTCCTAAATTATGACATAATTTGGAGATTTAGTATTTCATATATAATTAGTAGTTTTATGATTAAATTGAAACTCAATCTCATTCTAAATGTTTTATCAAATTTATTAATTTATGTACTTGTTTAATTGAACAACATTAACATACATCTTTCTTAGGATGATAGACTGTTGTTCTCATGCGTATTTTATTTTGTGAACAACAAATTCAGTGTTCTTCAAACCATATTTAAGAATACAAATGATAGGGATGAAATTAGTCTTTTAAAATAAAATAGTATTCCATTGGCCATCGTATAGAGAAGTCAAAGAAGGTACAACTGCTAAAATATGATTTTTTTTTTTTTTTTAAATAATAAAAATTAGAATTGCTATTTTAATTAAAGCTAAAAATGTCAAATTAGAAAGTGGTAACTCACCCAACGCAAATCTTTCAAATAATATTTTCAAGTGCAAGTTGGAAAGTTTTGTCAATCATTTGATGGTTGATTATATATCACTCACTAATCTGTTTAAATAAGGTAATTAATAATGTATTAATTTGTCTTTTCTTTTTAATTACCGAGTAAAAACTGAAATATATAAATTTAATCAATATTGGAAGGGTACTTCGTGTATTTTAAGGCGTTGTGCTCTTCATATAACATTGACTGCATAGATTTAGCTCAGATAATCTTAAGAACTTCACATTATGATCTAATACCTTATTATAGAATAAATGGCTGGACTTATGCTTTCTTGACTCTTCCGACAATTTTATTATACCTTACGACGGAGACATGTAACTGCTGAGAGGAACAGAGATGAATGAATATGAGTTAATCCAATCACCACTCAGAATCGGTATACGAGTGAAGTGAAATGAATATATAAATTTGTGAACTAGAGTAGGACAGTTTTGATTCCCAAATTTGACAGGATCAGAATACCCAAAGGTATTGGAGACCATGTCCTCTATGTTCTGTGAGTTTCTAAAGCTCGCAGTCTGTAAGACCCTGTCCTTGTGATTTAAGAGGCAGAACTTTGCTAAGTTTGGCTGCATCACATTTTTCATCACGAGAGGGAAGCTACTGTCCAGTCTCCTCTAAACTAAGAAAAGATGGACGGAAAACAAAATGACTATCAGAGTTCTCATGTAAATACTAGGGGTTCCTCATTGATTTCACAGTGATATCAGCCGATGTTTGTTTCATGCATCTAAACAATTAAATGGGCAAACAAATCTGCACCAGCTATATGTTATAGATTTTTCCTAACCCAACAGGGAGTCATCGTTCATGTCACATACCTAATTTGACGAGTTAGTTGCTATGTGAACCAAGCTCAAAAAGAAATGCAAAAATGTGATGGATGAAGAAATATAGGTTGTTTGCAGGAAATTCGATCAAAAGACCAACACTTGAATGATGAATCCACAAATATTTAACTTATCAGAAGTCACATTTCCTACCTAAAAGTAAACATCATTTGCTCTTATGTTTCTTCAATACTTTACACTCCTTACATTAAGCTACAACAAGTCTCACAAATTTTTTCTACAAGATGACTGAAGGTGAGCTTGTCGAACTGTGGAAGGGTGTAACCGATCATGAACAATCAAACTCCACTCAAAACCTCTATAACGGGCGGCCTCTCATTCGTTTTAATGGCCCTGGATGCCATGCTCTCAAGTTTGCTCTAGCCGGAAACAGATCTTCCGGATTGCTCACATTTCCCCTGAAGCCTCCATGAACTCTTCTCTCTGCAACCTTAGCGCTAATGCAGCATCTCATCTTGGCTTCTTGTGCCTGTCCTCCTACACTAGCGTCTCTACTTACCAGTCTTGCAAGATTTTCCCTTTCCAACCTAGAACTAATGCGGCCTCCTCATCTTGGCTTGCTATCCTCCTTCTCCTCATACTTGATGCCCGCGTCCTTGCATTATTAATAAATCTTAGTGGGCTATTTTCTCTCTGTGACCTTGAGTTAATTCAGCATCCTCATCCTCATCTAGGCTGGATCTCCCTTCTCCTCGTAGTTGAACTGTGTTGATACCGCTGAGGGTCTCATACTTCGAGTCCCACATTGTTCTGATTCCTCTTGGTAGATTTTCATGATCAAGTTCTCGCTACTAAGGCTCCGCAGCCTTTTGGCTTCAACCTCTGGGGAAACAGAAGCTGAATGTGTGTCCAAGAACTGTGTTCACAGTGCAAGATCTTCCATTGCTGCAAAATCATACAATAGTATATAAACACTGCCTTATTATTGAAGTTGCTTGTTAGCTTAAATTGTGATAAATTTTCTATATTAGCTGTTCATTTGATTGGACACTTCCTCCCACATTATCAGCACAGATCTCAAACTTTCTTACAGAAACTCATCACAGAACAATATAACTGCTTTAACATGAAACACAAAAGGACAAATTCAAGTACTGTCTTACAAACAAAGTATTTATGTTCGTGTCCTTAGCAAATAAAAATCCTTAACTAACTTATCAATGCCACACCCCACAAGCAACCATTCAAATGCGGGAGAAAGGTATATCCTATAATTCAAATCCTCAACAGAAGATAAACCAAAGCGCATTCAAAGCAAATGTAAATTATTGGAATATTAAACCTTTTTAAAGAAAAAAAAACATATATGTGATATTTACCTGTGTCCACAGTGGTGGTACTAGGTTCAAAGCAGATCCTCAGACATATCTGCCAAATATACAAGTTACTAAAAATTAATTAAAACCCGTTTTGCTTTATCATGAAAATTAAGAAACTAGCGATAAATATTGAATTCAAAGATTCTCACCCACAAGAAAGTTCATCCTAGTTTATCCATGCGTTGGAGAACCGTATTTGAGCAAAACTCCAGAACTCTGTTCACTCAATTCATTTTCTTTATTCCTCAACTTTCGTTTTCTTCTTCAATTCACATTCTTTTTCTCTTCTCTGTTCAAATAAAATATATACCAAAGAAATCATCTTTAGAGCTTTCTCAGAAACCAAACTAAATCTCAAGAAATGAAGACAAAACAAACCCTCGCAGTCTTCTTCTCACAAGGCAACACGGTATAGGAACGACACGGGGCTCCCCTATGAGCTCTACTGTACTGAAAACCAATCAAACAAGTTCCTCAATTGCCAAGAAATAAGAACTAACTAAGAAACTAACTAAACAAGCTGGGTAAGCCCAGTTCATTACAAAACCCAAATTTTATCCCATAACCAAACACAGAACCTTCGTGAACGGAGTTGGGACTTGAATAGCGGATCTGTCGTGGCTTAGACTCCCGAACAGGCGGTCTTCGACAACAAGGGCGGCGACAAGAATGGCCCCTCGTCCCAACCAGCCATGGCGCCACAGATTGATCTGGGGCTAAACACTCTCGGCATGTTGCATGGCTGTGTCAGGGATGGTTATTGTTTGTGTTGGTGTGGGTTGCTCTGATTCGGTTCTTCACTCACCATTTTCTGAGACTCTTCTCAGTTGGTTGGTTGGGATGGGGTGAGAGGAACAATCTGACTTAACGGTCGAATTCTTTTGCATTATTTTGTCTATGATATTGAACCTTCTGTAACGGCTATAATTTGGGATATGTGCAAGGGTTCCACTAATTGCCAGCGTGGCCTCTTTTAATAATAATCTCCCTTTTACAAATAAATATATACGCAAAAAAAGTAATATAAATTTGATTTTTAAGTTGTAATTTCAACGCTTAATTTCTTTAATAAACTTTTTTATGTTTCAATTTAAACATACACATAACAATAATATTACACCTTTTGCAATAAATATATACGGCAAAAAAGAAAAAATAATATAAATTTTGATTTTTTGGTTTATTTATTTATCGTTTGTGACACGTCTTTTTGTATATTTTTCAGTAAATGACTAGTATAAATAGTATTACTAGGTAACAATTGTTATCATGTTCAATAAAAAATAGAAAAGATATATAATTTATTTATTACCTTTGTAAACGAAACAAGACATATTATTTCATCAAAACTACACAAACTAAAGAGTAAAAGCTACAAAAGATTATTCACGATTTCTTAAAATCATTCTATATTATAATCACTGCAACTTTTGATTAGTAAATTTATATATTTACAAAACAATCAAAATACACTATCTTGTATTTCTACATGTATTCCCCCATCATAAAATTTTCATACAGTATGGTCATGACAAAATCCCATGCCCTCTTCTCTCTTTTCTTGTCAACCACATTCTATAATTCCTCTCCTTTCTCCTCTTGCCATGCAAAAGCTGTGTCTGGGCGATTCACAAAACTTTCCAACACTCTCTCCCTCAGCCCACTGTCATTCACCTCACCAGAACCGCCTCGACCATCCCCGCTCCACCGCTCGTCCCCAACCCCGGTGCCCGATCCTTTGACCCACATTATGAGTATCCTGCCAATCAACTACATAAGTCCCACTCTCCTGTAAAACTTCTCTTTAAACACTCCCACACTTGATACTTATAGTGATTAATTATCAACGTTCCTCTATCGACTTCACGTAACCAAACCCACTTCTCAGATAAAATGGTGCACCACATTGATCAACGAAGAGTTCAACGCCTCTGTAAACTATACTCTTGTGCCTCTCCGAGGCAACCATTCTGCACGGTGAACCCACCATCACTCCCTCAGCCGGCACGTGCTTGAGCCCCGATGGTCCGAAACTATAACAGGAAACACGTAGCTCCGCGATTTTACTATCCGCGAGTAATTTCCCACGACGTCGTATAGCGTTATCCCACGGCAGAAAGAATTCTCCACGTCGATAAACCCGACCCAATCCAACACCTCCCGCGCCCGTAAAGCGCAGTGGGCGAACCCGGCCTCTTGTGTCTTGATCCATGGCCAACTGTACGTATATGTTATAGTTTGAATCAATAATGACTTGATTACCATCTCAATTTCATCTTCACTGTTGTGTGTCGAATGAACCACCGTTGGACTCCGATTTCTGCTGGTACATCACCACATTCCTCATAAACTTTGCCTGATTTCTCAACATGGTGCATAGCACATTTGGTGCTGCTTTCGGGCGGGCGGGTTACGATCCAACAGGCGAATCGGGCTATTGTGCGATATATACCTTTACCTTTGATCCTATTGAATCTTTGACAGAATTATCTCCTCTTTGGGGCCGTTCAAGACACTTAAAGGGTCTTACACCGTCCGATCTCCTGGCCGATTGACATATTTTCTGATCTTAACAGAAACTTTGTGTTACTAAAATCCACGCCGTACACCACGCAATTTTGCATTGGACATTCTTCTGGCCGTAGATTAAGTCCCTTACAAAAACAACGTGGAATTATCACGGTCGATTAAAGCTTCGTAAGCAGTGCGTCCCACCATTGATTTGAACGATTGGATAATCCCATGTGGATTTAAATCAAGGGATAATATAAAGCCACGCGGGGGGATAGAACACCGTACTATCTGGTCCCTAAAATCCTCGCCGTCTATTTGAATAGGCTGTTGCTTGATGAGATTCGGCCAGGATGAGTTGGTCGCGAATAACCAGCGAAGTCCTCTTTGGTAAAACCGAGCACGAGGTTTAGCCGACGTCTGGAAGCATAACCGTTTCTCGTATCGAGACGGCCAGAGAAACTGGAGTTACGTCCTTCATAACTTCACGATCGAATTTTGCCTCGTGGACCCAAGAACGAATGATTATCTGTTTTTATAAAAATAAATAATGAATTTAACAATTTTTCAGTTAAAATAATAATATAAAAATTAAGTAAAAGAATAACAAGTATGCGAACCTGCGAAGAAGAGGCGAACTGCAGAGAAAGTGAAGAAAGAGGTGACAATGAAGACAGTGCACCAAAAGAAGTTGCTCCATGAAACGACGTCGCGCCTCCTACACGAACCTTCATCGCTGCCATAAAGTGCTACTGTTGTCGTTGTCGAAAAGCTACAACAACTACAATGGCAACGAGATTAGACAGAATGACACAGAGAAATCTTCATCGTCCTCAATCATATATAAATTTGTTGTCATTTTTATTTTAATGGAGTCGTGATGGTTCCGTGTTTCTTTTCTTCTTCTAAGTACTCGAAACCTTTAAGCAAAGTGGAGAGAGAAAGGGAAAGAGAGAACATGAGTGAGAAAGAGAAAGAGACGGCTCGCAACTCAAATAATATCTTTGGTTGGTGTTTCGACCGTTCATGTCGGTTTACAATTTACATGCGGTCGTTATTTTGTCTCATTTGGTTTTTATCTTCTGTTTCTGTGATATTTTTTTGTCCAACTCCTTCGCCAATGCATACTACCACTTCATCTCCAAAAAGCTGAAACTAGTATTTTTATGTTGTTTTATGAACCACGAGAAACATTGCGAGCAAGTCTAAAATTTAATAATTACGAGACAGTTTTATAATTAATTAGCACCATTTATTAGAATTATATAAATTCATTACAAATGGTGGTTGTGAATGTTACGTTAAAATTGTAAAAAAAGATTATTAGTGAGTATTATTCCATCTAGAATACTTTATTTAGCTAATTATTTAAAATTAAAAAGTAAAACATTTGATCTTTTATAGGATCAATATTTCAAAAAATAACAATAATAAAAAATTATTAGATAACTAATTTCATCATTTGTATATAATTTTTTAAAATATTTAATTTCTAAGAGAAGATTATTAATTATAACTTTCAGTTTCATTTTTTCTTCCCTCTTTCCATCTACTTCTCACTTAATTCTTTATTTATCATAATTATAGTTGATTTTTATTTTATTTAAGAGTGTTTTGGGACTGTAAAATTAAATGGCAAATTAATTAAAATCATTAATATTGAATAAAAATAAATTGGACAATATATCCCTAACTTGACAAATTTTTAAGGAAAATGATAAAGTTATCGAAAGTTACACATCGAATGACATACAAAATTCTGATCGTTGATTAATATTAATTTATAATGAATCACGTTAGAGTTTATCATGTCATTTGGTGTATAATTCGATCCACACCCTTCGATAACTGCAACATTTCTAATTTTTAAATAAAGAAAAAGGAACAGTGTATAATAAAAGATAGAATTGTGAGTAAATGACAAACGATCCCTTGAGTACTACATATAGCCATCAACGTGGCGCAAACATGGGGAAGTTCACAGGGGATCTGTGGCGTTTGATGTATGAGTGGATTTAATCTTCTCTGATTTAATTGATTTGGGCCCACTATTTCAAACGTGGGTCCGACTCAAGCATTACTTTCTATCCCGGCGAAGAACCAGGCGACTCACTGTGGTCATGCCCTTCATGAGACATTCCAACACCCACCAGCATTGCAAGCATCACACAAACCAAGGCAAAGGAGAACAATGACCTTCTAATATTTGCCATTTCTAAAGACTTAATTTTGATTCTCAGAATGAATGAGGATAGCCTCTAATTAATGGTTTTATATAAGTGGAGAAACAAAACGTAGTTGACGTATATCTTGGCTTAATTTAATATTTTTAATTGCTTATATTTTAGTCTCCGTACAGTTAGACTAAAATTGCGGTGGGGATTGGCTTTGAAGCCGGCTGTACTGAATTATGTACTAAGATTCATTGCAGTACAATGGGAATTAAAAATTCTTTAGCATTGAGAAAATGCTGCCCAAAATCAAGCTGACTTTCATAAAATCGTAATTAAAAATCAAGCAAGTTACGTCGACATGCTTTCTTTGTTTATGAGAAAGGGATCGGTTGCATGTTTGACAGAGTCCATTATATATACATAGATGAATCAACAGAGATACATATCTTGCATATTAAACATCATTTCTTGATTGTTATTGGAATTGACAATCTTAAGATAATCAAATTACCATCATCTTTAAACAGTCTCCACAAACAAGCAATTGGGTTATCCAAATTATGCTGGTTCATCTTTTCTATTAGATAAATCCATGAAAAGACAAGAAATAAGATAATATATAGAGGCACATGCAAGGCTGTGGCACCCCATGAAGAAAAAACTGATACGAAAAGACTGATGGTAAAGCAAGGAAGAAAAGTCCTCAATAATGGCACCCCATGAAGCTATTCCACATCTTTCCTTTTTTGCACTAAAACTAGGAACAAGCATGGTTATGAAACATAACAATCATATTTTCCTGATTAATTATCTAAAAAAAGAGAGGCGATGTGGTAACAAGAAGGCTAGTAAAGAAAATAAAGGTGTGGCAAGCATAAGTAGGATTTCCTGCACTTGTTCTAGTTGCTGGAGCCGGTTCAGGCGAGAGGATGCTTGGAGATGGAGCAGTTGCATCCGAGGACGCTGAAAACCTAAGAAAATGGAATAAATTGCCTCCCACTGACAATATCTTGGTTCTTAATCAAGAATACACACATTTAGTGAGACTAGTTTGCAAAGTTAATGGCTTTATAGGCAATGGGATTAAGGAAATTTTCCAACTTGGGTAGTTAACTTTCTGTATCAGCAGTTCAGATCTTCCCAACCCAAAATTAGTTTATTGCACACGACATCACCATATTGGTAGATCAAGTCGATTAATCTGATTTAGAGCACAATTTGTTTAATTTGATGAAGTTAGTCAAATAAAGAGAGAGAAAAAAATAAAGGAAGAAGTCAAATTGTGACAAAGAAAATATTATAATCGGTTTGGCAATTTCTGAAATGTAGATTGCATAAATCTTTTAATCTGTAATAAGGTATTCTTGATAAGTTGTGTCTTCATAATAAACATTGACTGCATAGATTAGCTCAGATAATCTTAAGAACTTCACATTATGATCTAATATACACTATTATAGAATAAATGGCTGGACTTATGCTTCTTTGACTCTTCCAACAATTATTATACCTTAACGACGGAGACATTGTAACTGCTGAGAGGAAAACAGAGATGAATGAATATGAAGTTAATCAATCACCATCTCAGAATCGGTATACGAAGTGGAAAGTAAAATGATATAAAATTGTGAAACTAGAGTAGGACAGTTTTGATTCCCAAATTTGACAGGATCAGAATACCCAAAGGTATTGGAGACCATGTCATTCTTATGTTCTGTGAGTTTCAAAAGCTTCGCAGTCTGTAAGACCCTGTCCTTGTGATTTTAAGAGGCAGAACTTTGCTAAGTTTGGCTGCATCAGCATTTTTCATCACAGAGAGGGAAGCATACGTCAGTCTCCTCTAAACTAAGAAAAGATGGACGGAAAACAAACATGACTATCAAGGTTCTCATGTAAATACTAGGGGTCCTCATTGAGTTTCACAAGGTGATATCAGCCGTGTTGTTTCATGCATCTAAACAATTAAATGGGCAAAAACAATCGCACCAGCTATTATGTATAGATATTTTCATAAACCCAACAGGGAGTCATGGGTATGTCACATTACCTAATTTGACGAGGTGAGTGCTATGTGAAGCCAAGCTCAAAAAGAAATGCAAAAATGTGATGGATGAAAATATAGGTTGTTTGCAGGAAATTCGATCAAAAGACCAACAACTTGAATGATGAATCCACAAATATTTAACTTATCAGAAGTCACATTCTCTACCTAAAAAGTAAACATCATTGCTTCTATGTTTCTGCAATATCTTTACACTCCTTACATTAAGTACAACAAGTCTCACAAATTTTTTTACAAGAGACTGAAGGATGAGCTTGTGACTGTGGAAGGGTGTAACCGATCATGAACAATCAAACTCCACTGGCAAAACCTCTATAACGGGCGGCCTCTCTTCGGTTATAATGGCCCTGGATGCCATGGCTCTCAAGTTTGCTCTAGCCAAGGAAACAGATCTTCCGGTTGCTCAACATTTCCCTGAAAGCCTCCATGAACTCTTCTCTCGCAACTTAGCGCTAATGCAGCATCATCATTTGGCTTTTGTGCTGTCCTCCTGACACTAGCGTTCTACTTACCAGTCTTGCAAGATTTTCCTTTCCAACCTTAGAACTAATGCGGCCTCCTCATCTTGGCTTGCTATCCTCCTTCTCCTCATACTTGATGCCCGCGTCTTGCATTATTATAAATCTTAGTGGTATTTTCTCTCTGTGACTTTGAGTTAATTCAGCATCCTCATCCTCATCTAGGCTTGGTATATCCCCTTCTCCTCGTAGTTGAATCTGTGTTTGATACCGCTGAGGGTCTCATACTTCGAGTCCTCACATTGTTCGGATTCCTCTTGGTAGATTTTCATGATCAAGTTCTCGGCTACTTAAGGCTCCAGCAGCCTTTCTGCTTCAACCTCTTGGGGAAACAGAAGCTGAATGTGTGTCCAAAGAACTGTGTTCCACAGTGCAAGATCTTCCATTGCTGCAAAATCATACAAGTAGTAATAATACAATGCCTTATTATTGAAGTTGCTTGTTAGCTTAAATTGTGGATAAATTTTACCTAATTAGCTGTCTGCACTTTGGACACTCTCTCCACATTTATCAGCAGCAGATCTCAAACATTTCTTACAGAAACTACATACAGATACAAGTAATTGCTGTAAAACAATGAAACACAAAAGGACAAATTCAAGTACTTGTACTTACAAAAAAGTATTTATGTTCGTGTCCATTATGCAAATAATAATATTTCTTAACTAACTTTTATCAATGCCACACCCACAAGCAAACCATTCAAATGCGGGAGAAGAGTATACCTATAATTCAAATCCTCAACAGAAGAATATACCAAAAGCGCATTCATAAAGCAAATGTAAATTATTGGAATATTAAACCTTTATTAAAGAAAAAAAAAAACATATATGTGATATTTACCGTGTCCACAAGTGGTGGTACTAGGTTCAAAGCAGATCTCCAGACTATCTGCCAAATATACATAGTTACTAAAAATAATTAAAACCCTGTTTGCTTTATCATGAAAATTAAGAAACTAGCGATAAAATATGGATTCAAAGATTCTCACCGCACAAGAAAGTTATTCCTGGTTTATCCATGCGTTGGAGAACCGTATTTGAGCAAGAAACTCAGAACTCTGTTCACTCAATTCATTTCTTTTATTTCTTCTCAACTTTCGTTTTCTTTTCTTTCAATTCTACATTCTTTTTCTCTTTCTCTGTTCAAAATAATATATACCAAAAGAAATCATTTTCTTTACTTTGAGCTTTCTGAACCACAAACTAAATCTCAAGAAATGAAGACAAAATCAATAACTCTTTCGCAGTTTCTTCTTCATCAGGTCAACACGGGTATAGGAATCGACACGGGGCTCCTCCTATGAGCTCTACGTTTACTGAAAACAACTCAAATCAAAGTTTCCTTCAATTGCCAAGAAAATAAAGAACTAACTAAAGAAACTAAATCTTTTAAAATCTATAGTGGGTAAGCCCCAGTTCATTATCAAAACCCTAAATTTTATCTTTCTCATAACCAAACACGATTATACCTCGTGAACTGGAGTTTGGAGACATTGAATAGCGGATCTGTTCGTTTCTGTGCTTAGACTCCCGAACAGGCGTGTCTTCGACAACAAGGGCGGCGACAAGAATGGCCTCCTCGTCCCAACCAGCCCTGGCAGCACAGATTTGAATCTGGGGCTAAACAGACTCTCGGCATGTTGGCCATTTTCAGGGACTGGGTAGTTTGTTTTGGTTCGTGGGGTTGCTCTGATTCGGTTCTCACTCACATATTTCTGAGACTTTCTCAGTTGGGTTGGTTGGGATGGGGGGTGAGAGGAACAATCTGACTTAACGGTCGAATCTTTTGCATTTATTTGTCTATGATTTTGAAACCTTCTGTAACGGCTATAATTGGGATATGTGCAAGGGTTCCACTAATTGCCAGCGTGGCCTCTTTTAATAAAATACTTCACCTTTTACAAATAAATATATACGGCAAAAAAAAGTAATATAAAATTTGATTTTTAGTTGTAATTTCAACGCTTAATTTCTTTAATAAACTTTTTTATGTTTCAATTTAAACATACCAATTAACAATAAATTACACCTTTTGCAATAAAATATACGGCAAAAAAGAAAAAATAAATATAAAATTTGATTTTTTGGTTTATTTATTTCAGTTTGTGACACGTCTTTTGTATATAATTTTCAGTATGACTATGTATAAATAGTATTACTTTGTAACAATTGTTATCATGTTCAAATAAAAAATAGAAAAGAATAATATTATTTTTTCAGTGTAAACGAAACAGACATTATTATTTCATCAAAACGATACAAAACTAAAGAGTAAAAGCTACAAAAGATGTATTCACGATTTCTTAAAATATTTATATTATAATCACTGCACTTTTGATTAGTAAATTTATATATTTACAAAACGATCAAAATACACTATCTTGTATTTCTACATGTATTCCCCCCATCATAAAATTTTCATACAGTATTGTCATGACAAAATCCATGCCTCTCTTTCTCCTTTTCTTGTCAACCACAATTCTAATTATTCCTCTCCTCTCCTCTTGCCATGGCAAAAGCTGTGTCTGGGATTCACAAAACTTTCCAACACTCCCTCCCTCAGCCCACTGTCATTCACCTCACAGAACCGCCTCGACCAATCCTCCGG
This sequence comes from Pistacia vera, assembly GCF_008641045.1. Taxonomy (NCBI): domain Eukaryota; kingdom Viridiplantae; phylum Streptophyta; class Magnoliopsida; order Sapindales; family Anacardiaceae; genus Pistacia; species Pistacia vera. Next base: position 641,585 of record NW_022196226.1, read on the forward strand.
CTCCACCGCTCTCGTCCCCAACCCGGTGCCCGATCCTTTGACCCACATTAGGTATCCTGCCAATCAACACATAAGTCGCCACTCTCCTGTAAAACTTCTCTTTAAAACCTTCCCACACTTGATACTTATAGTGATTAATTATCAACGTCCTCTATCGACATTCACGTAACCAAACCCACTTCTCAGATGAAAATGGTGCACCACATTGATCAACGAAGAGTTCAACGCCTTGGTTTAACTATACTCGTGCCTCTCCGAGGCAACCATTCTGCACGTGTAACCCACCATCACTCCCTCAGCCGGCACGTGCTTGAGCCCCGATGGTCCGAAACTATAACAGGAAACACGTAGCTCCGCGATTTTACTATCCGCGGAGTAATTTCCCACGACGTCGTATAGCGGTAATCCCGACGGCAAGTGAAAGAATTCATCCACGTCGATAAACCCGACCCAATCACACACCTCCCGCGCCCGTAAAGCGCAGTGGGCGAAACCGGCCTCTTGTGTCTTGATCATGGCAAACGTGTCTAGTAATGTTATAGTTTGAATCAGATAATGACTTGATTACCATCTCAATTTCATCTCACTGTTGTTGTCGTAAATGAACCCACGTTGGACTCCGATTTCTGGTGGTACATCACCCATTCCTTATAAACTTTGCCTGATTCTCAACATGGTGATATGCACATTGGTGCTGCTTTCGGGCGGGCGGGTTACGATCAACAGGCGAATCGGGCGGGCTATTGTGCGATATATACCTTTACCTTTGATCCTAATTGATACTTTGACAGAATTATCTCCTCTTGGGGGCCGTTCAGACACTTAAAGGGGTCTTACACCGTCCGATCTCGGCCGATTGACAATAGTTCTGATCTTAACAGAAACTTTGTGTTACTAAAATCCCAGCCGTACACACCTCGAATTTGATGCATTGGACATTCTTCTGGCCGTAGATTAAGTCCTTAACAAAAACAACCGTGGAATTATCAGGTCGATTAAAGCTTCGTAAGCAAGTGCGTCCCACCATTGAATGTGAACGATTGGGATAATCCCATGTGGATTTAATCAAGGGATAATATAAAGCCACGCGGGGGGATAGAACACCGTATATCTGGTTCTCAAAATCCTCGCCGTCTATTTGAATAGGCGGTTGCTTGATGAGATTCGGCCAGGATGAGTTGGTCGACGAATAAACGCAGCGGAAGTCCTCTTTGGTAAATAACCGAGCCGACGGAGGGTATTTTAGGTAACAAGTACCTGATCTGGAAGCATAACCGTTTCTCGTATCGAGACGGCCAGAGAAACTGGAGTTACGTCCTTCATAACTTCCAAGATCGAATTTTGCCTCGTGGACCCAAGAACTGGATGATATTTATGTTTTATAAAATAGAAATAATGAATTTAACAATTTTTCAGTTAAAAATAATAATATTAAAAAAATTTAGTAAAAAGAATAAGCAAGTATGCGGACCTGCGAAGAGAGGCGAACTGCAGAGAAGTGAAGAAAGAGGTGACAATGAAGACAGTGCACCAAAAGAAGTTGCTCCTGAACGACGTCGCGCCTCCTACTACGAACCTTCATCGCTGCCATAAAGTGCTACTGTTGTCGTTGTCGAAAGAGCTAACAACAACTACAATGGCAACGAGATTAGACAGAATGACACAGAGAAATTTCATCGTCCTCATCATATATAAATTGTTGTCATTTTATTTTTAATGGAGTCGTGATGTTCCGTGGTTCTTTTCTTCTTCTAAGTACTCGAAACCTTTAAGCAAAGTGGGAGAGAGAAAGGGAAAGAGAGGGAACATCAAGAGTGAGAAAGAGAAAGAGACGGCTCGCAACTCAAATAATCTTTGGTTTGGTGTTTCGACCGTTCATGTCGGTTTACAATTTACATGCGGTCGTATTTTGTCTCATTTGGTTTTATCTTCTGTTTTGTGATATTTTTTTGTCCAACCTTCGCCAATGACTACTACCACTTCATCTCCAAAAAGCTGAAAACTAGTATTTTATGTTGTTTATTTGAACCACGAGAAACATTGCGAGCAAGTCGTAAAATTTAATAATTACGAGACAGTTTATAATTAATTAGCACCATTTATTTAGATTTATATAAAATTCATTACAAATGGGTGGGTTGTGAATTGTACGTTAAAATGTAAAAAAAGATTATTAGTGTAGTATTATTCCATCTAGAATACTTTATTAGCTAATTATTTAAAATTAAAAAGTAAAACATTTGATCTTATAGGATCAATATTTCAAAAAATAACAATAATAATAAAAAATTATTAGATAACTTAATTTCATCATTGTATATAATTTTTTAAAATATTTTAATTTTCTAAGAGAAGATTATTATTATAACTTCAGTTTCTTTTTTCTTCCCTCTCCATCTATCTCACTTAATCTTTATTATCATATTATAGATTGAATTTTTATTTTATTTAAGAGTTTTGGGACTGTAAAATTAAATGGCAAATTAATTAAAATCATTAATATTGAATAAAAATAAAATTGGACAATATATCCCTAAACTTGACAAATTTTTAAGGAAATGATAAAGTTATCGAAAGTTACACACGAATGACATGACAAAATTCTGATCGTTGATTAATATATTTATAATGAATCACGGTTAGGATTTTATCATGTCATTTGGTGTATAGATTCGATACAACCCCTTCGATAACTGCAACATTTCTCAATTTTTAATAAGAAAAAGGAACAGTGTATAATAAAAAGATGAATTGTGAGTAAATGACTAAACGATCCCTTGAGTACTACATATAGCCATCAACGTGGCGCAAACATGGGGAAGTTCCCAGGGGACTGTGGCGTTTGATGTGAATGAGTGGATTTAATCTTCTCTGATTTAATTGATTTGGGGCCACTATTTCAAACGTGGGTCCGACTCAAGCATTCTTTCTCTACCTTTATCTTCTTTACAAAGAATAATCAGGCTTTATCAGTTTAATAGCTTTTGTTAAGTTTAAGTTTCTACTTTAGATCAGTATTTATCCTCTAATTAAAATTTTAAATAATAAATACTGATATTTTAGCATATTATCTTACCTAAATACAATGGTTATGATGTATTCATAAGGAACATATTTTGCTTATTCATTAAACTGTGATATTTTTTTTATCTAAATTACAAAATATACTCAAACCTTTATATCGTGCAATTCTTTAACATACGAGGAATAATTTAGTCAATTGATAATGGTTATAATAGTATTAGCTCTAGTTACCTATACCAAATACTTTCCATCAATTGACTAAACTACCCTCATTTTAATAAAACTACATTACGTTATGGTTTATGGGTACATTAATAAGAGTAAATGACATGTTTGCACCCAAATATTGAGGAGATGGTAAGTTTCCACCCTGGTTTCATTATTCCAATTCACACCCTTAAATTAACACTATTAATGATTTTTGTGTCCTGACACGTATAGAGAGTGTATTATCAAACTGCTCTGACAAATAAATTAATAAATTACTTTTTAACCCCAAATTGTAGAATTGAAAAATAATCATCTTACTCAAATTTGTTTCAATAACACATTCTTCTTCAACATTCCTTTTTCCATGGCGCATTTTAGCAGGTGACGACGCACGTAACAGTGTCGTTCTCGGTTGTTTTTGGCACTTTCCAATGACAGAAATTGCCCCTACCCCATTTTCCGACACCTTGCCTTACCATCCAACTTTTCGCCGTCACCTTCACCTCATGTGTTACACTCCACCAACTTCTTTCCGGCCAACCCCATCACCAAAAATCTTCACCAAGCCCGCCATTTGACTCATCAAATGGCCTTATCTAGTAACCCCTTGTTTCCATCCTGACTGCTCACCTTTCAACGCCAATTGAAGCCTCTCTCACTAGGGTTTTTTCGGAGTTGGTTGACGATTTGTGGTTTGTTTGTTGGTTTTCTGTGTTATTTTGTTGGTGCTGCTCTTTTCTCTCTCTTTTCTTCCTCTCTCTCTCTTTCTCTTTCATTTCCTTTCTCCATGGCAGATTTGGATTAGATTGAGGGATTGTTGCTGTAACAGTTTTGGATGTTGGGCGGACTGGGTTTTTCTGTTAAGGGGTGCCGTCGACAGATTTCAAAAGTGAGGGATTGCTAGGCTATTTCTCAAGGGTGCTTGTGAGAGAAATTTGAGATGTAGAGGGTTCTTTTGAAATTTTCTTTTCAGATTTAATGAAGTACAAATGACCACTTTACCCTTGTCTGTTACATTGAATGATTTTCTGTTAATTTAAAGGTAATAATTTGGAATAAATGAAATCGGGGTTGGAATCTTGTCATTTCGCTAAGAGTAATGCTACATGTACAAATAAGTCTTACAAAGATTTGTGTACAAACTGATGTAGCACAAAATAAATGAAAAGGTGAATATTAGTGTGAGTGAATATATCATATTCACTATTCATTCATTTTATGCCACATCAGTTTGTACATAAATCTTTGTAAGATTGTGTTGTATATCTGTATTATTGTTTTGCCAATCTTTGGGTGGAAACATGTCTTTATTCTTTTAAAATTTTGCCCAAAAAGCGCCATGAATAGGTAAACCTCGCGCTATTTTATGAAAATCTATTATGAATATTGAATGCTGTCATCATTGCGTTTTGGTTCCTATTTTAGTTTTTGTAACACATACACATTAACAATTATATACCATTGTTGTTGGTTTTTTTTACTATTGCCAAACATTACCAAACATATGTTATTTTTATGTAAAGAGAAAACAAATTAGAGAAGGTGAATGTTATAAATATATAATGTTTTTCCTAAATTATGACATAATTTGGAGATTTAGTATTTCATATATAATTAGTAGTTTTATGATTAAATTGAAACTCAACTCATTCTAAATGTTTTATCAAATTTATTAATTTATGTACGTTTAATTGAACAACATTAACATACTCTTCTTAGGATGAAGACTGTTGTTCTCATGCGTATTTTATTTTGTGAACAACAAATTCAGTGTTCTTCAAACCATATTTAAGAATACAAATGATAGGGATGAAATTAGTCTTTTAAAATAAAATAGTATTCCATTGGCCATCGTATAGAGAAGTCAAAGAAGGTACAACTGCTAAAATATGATTATTTAAAATAAAAAAAAAAAATTAGAATGCTATTTTAATTAAAGCTAAAAATGTCAAATAGAAAGTGGTAACTCACCCAACGCAAATCTTTCAAAAAATTTCAAGTGCAAGTTGGAAAGTTTGTCAATCATTTGATGGTTGATTATATACACTCACTAATCTGTTTAAATAAGGTAATTAATAATGTATTAATTTGTCTTTTCTTTTTAATTACCGAGTAAAAACTGAAATATATAAATTTAATCAATAAGGTTAGAAAACCTTTTACAAATCTTAGTACTATTAACTAGACCTGGCAAAACAGACGGGTGGGCCAGGTACGGGCCATATACGGGTCAAGGTATATGGGTCCAAAATATTAGACCTGTACCCTATCCTATACGGGTATGGGTGGACCCGCAGGTACCCATTTTTTCAACATATAGGAGAAAGAGATGAGGTAGCAAGTAGTCCACTGGCCAGGCGAGTTAAATTCAAAGAATACCTACATACCTTGGGCATAAAAATGAATGCTATTGATTAACAAACAACTAATACTTCTTCAAATTTAAAGGAAAAATATTTATCCCCTCAATTGATGTGCCTCAATGCCCTTGAGTAAAAGATAACCATCATTCGTTAAAAACATTCAATTGGCAGCACAGAGGTGTCAAAGACTCAGAACAAGAGAAAGAGAACCACCAAATGGATTTACAAGAGAACTTAGAATTAACATTTAACACAAAAATTATCTTTGGACAGCTCTGTTGTAACATGAGAACCAAAAACATAACACAGTATGCAGTATTCGAATCCAAGCCAAAGCCACAAGTTTACAGCAATAATCAAATAAAACATAAAAGCAACAAAATAAAGAACACCAGATATATAGTGGTTCGGTAATCTTTCAGATTACCTACATCCACTCTTCAGGGCAAAAGAAATAGAATCCACTATGAGAAAAATGAGAAACCTTACAGAGATTAGGTTCAACCCCTTTACACAAGGTACAACCCGAGAAAAACCCCTCTGATTTACACCCGTACACCCAGATGCTCTCACCACTCATACATGATCAAATAGGCAGAAATTAGAGGCAAATTATACAGCAAACAAAGGGAAAACAAATAGGACAGCTAAGACCTACCATCACCGTTTGATTCTATCGACGTTCTTCGGATTTCCAGCACAGCATATTCCAACTGTTTTCTCTCTCTGTTAACCAAGAGAGAATGATCAAGAATGAGCTGCGCAAAACCTAAATCAGATTAGGTTTATTGAAGATACCAGAAAGACTGAAATGCCCCTTAAGTCAATAACAATTAACATTGACCACCCAAGGTAAAAGTTGACTTCCACGTGTGTGAATATTAAGTGCCACATCACAACAAATCTCCACCTTGGCATTTGATCTTCTCCCTTTCTTACTGCCCTGAAAAAATCCTTTAGTTCTCTTCAATATGCAGAAGGCTCTTAAAGAGCCTTAACTTGTCCAAAGTCACTAATTTAGTAAACATATCTGTTGGGTTCTCCTTTCCAGGAATTTTCTCTATCTTAATGACTTTATCTTCAATCAAGTTTATGATGAAATGCAGTCTAACATCTATGTGTTTTGACCTCTCATGAAAGACCTGATTTTTGCACAGAAAAATGGCACTTTGACTGTCATTCTTGATTGGAACTTGTTCCTGAACTAGTCCCATCTCATCAAGCATTCCCCTGAGCCACATAGCCTCCTTGACTGCCTCTGTAATTGTAACATACTCTGCTTTCGTGGTGGACAAAGTTACAATAGCCTGCAAATTAGCTTTCCAACAAACCAGATTATTCCAAATGGTAAAACAGAAACCAGTCATGGATTTCTTATTGTCTACATTTCTAGCATAATCAGCATCCACACATCCCAAGATGGGATTCTCCTGAATTTGCCCTTTGCTGTAAATAATACCAGTGGACAATGTACCCTTCACATATCTAAGTACCCATTTTACAGCTTCCCAATTAATCTTTCCAAGGTTACTCATGAATCTACTAACTGAACTAACTGCAAAAGCCAAATCTGGTCTGGTACAGACCATTACGTATATCAGACTCCCTATTGCATTTGCATATGACATACAAGCCATTTCCCTCTTTTCTTCTTTAGTTTCTGGACACTGGGTTACACTAAGTTTACAATGTTGACCTAATGTTGTTTTGACGGGTTTAGAGTCAAGCATGTTAAACTTCTTGATTAATTTTCCAGCATACTCTTTCTATGACAGTATAAGACTTGCAGTTTTCCTATCCCTTACAATGTTCATACCCAAAATATTTCTAGCTTGTCCTAAATCTTTCACCTCAAAATGTTTACTCATTTCCCTTTTGAATCTATCAATTTCAGAAAAATCCTTACAAGCTAATAGCATATCATCCACATATAGAGACAAGTATATGTAAGATTCACCATATAAACATTGAAATAGAAACAACCATCAAAACTACTTCGGGTGAAACCAGCATTCAACATAAAATAATCAAATTTCCTATACCACTGCCTAGGTGATTGCTTCAAACCTACAAGGATTTTTTCAAAAAAAAAAGACTTGGTTCTTAGGCCCCTTTTCAAACAGTTCAGGTTGTTCCATTAAAATTTTCTCTTCTAAATCACCATTTAAGAAGCTATTTTTATGTCTAACTGCTTTAGTTCTAAACCAAACTGAGCTACCAAAGATAACAGTATTCTAATGGTGGTATGTCTCACTACAAGTGAGAAAATCTCATTGTAGTCCACCCCTTCAACCTGTGTAAACCCTTTTGTCACTAATCTTGCTTTAAACCTAGGTGCTTCTACCTCTGGTATGCCCTCTTTTCTTTTAAAAACTCATTTGCATTTAATCACCCTACTGCCTTCAAGTTTGTCAATCAAAATCCAGGTGGTTTTTTATTAAGGAATCAAATTCTTCTTGCATAGCCAGTTTCCACTGCCTAGATTCTCTACAACTCATGGCTTCCTTAACAGTTTTAGGTTCCTCATCAATTTCTTCAGCAACTTAAAGAGCAAAGGCTACAAAATCGCATGTGAATACCTACTAGGTAATCTGATTTCCCTTCTTTCTCTATCTCTAGCTAGTTGATAATTTTGCAATTCATTTTCAACTCTATCATTATCACCATTATCCTCTAGGCTAGGTTCATCCTCCTGGGTTTGAACATCAATATTAGGGTCTGGACCAAGGCTGTCCAGGTTTGAGATATCTCCACCTAAATCTAGGTTAATCATTTTTGTCCTAATTGTATTGTCCTTTTCACACTCACTCAAACCATTTTGATTTAGACTAATCACCTCATCCTCATTAAACCTAACATCTCTACTGATTATACATCTTCTTCCTGCAATATCCCAACACCTATAACCTTTTATGCCATCAGGATACCCTGAGAAAATACATTTAATTGCCCTTGGTTTTAGCTTATTAGTTTTCTCATGAACATAAACAGTGCATCCAAAAACCCTAAGGCTGCTATAATCAGCAAGATACCCATACTACTTTTCCATGGGTGTTCTGAAACTAAGAGCTGAGGAAGAGATTATATTAATCAGGTAAACAGTTGTGTGAGCAACCTCTGCCCAAAACCTGGTAGGTAATTTGGAACAAGATAACAAGCTTCTAACCTTTTCAAGAATGATCCTATTCATCCTCTTTGCTAAATCATTCTGCTGGGGTGTGTGTCTAACTGTTCTATGTCTCAGAATTCCACTCTTCCTACACAGGTTATCAAACTCTTTATTGATAAATTCTAACCCAATATCTATCCTAAGTTTCTTGATTTTCTTCCCAGATTGGTTTTCTATCATAATCTTCCAATCCTTGAACTTCCTAAAGGCTTCTCCTTTAGTTTTCAAAATATAAATCCATACCCTCCAAGAAAAATCATCTATGATGCTAATGAAATACCTACATCCTCCCAAAGATGGATGTTTGGTTGGCCCCCACACATCAAAATAAATATAGGCCAAAATACCTTAGAACAGTGGTTTCCCACACTAAACCTGATTATGCTCACCTTCCCATAAACACAGTGATCACAGAACTCTGGCTTCTCAATTTTATCCCCTCCTAAGGCATTCTGCTTACTTAACTCTATTAGACCTCTTTCACTAATGTGTCCCAACCTTTTGTGCCAAATAGAAGTCTTGTTAGGTTTTTGTGAGGTCACTGCTGCTGTTCCAGCAACAATGGATCCATTTAAGACATATAAGCCATTCTTTTTCTCTCCTTTCATAACCACTAAAGACACTTTAGTAACCTTAAGCACTCCACCTTGAGCCTTGTAACTAAACCCATTTGAGTCTAAGCTACCTAAAGAAGTAAGATTCCTTTTCAACTCAGGTACGTACCTAACTTCTAAAAGGACTCTTGAACTGCCATCATGAAGACTTAACCTGACATCCCCAATGCCTAAGACACTACACACTGCATTATTCCCCATTATAACCTTGCTAGATTCTATTTTCTTAAAATTCATCAGTGAACTCCTATTTGGAGTCATGTGGAAAGTGCAACCAGAATCCAAAATCTACTCAGATTCAGATTCTCTATCAGAAGCTACTAGGACATTAGAGCTTTCATACCCATCTGAAGCTATATCAACACTGCTACTAGCCTCTTTCTCCCCTGATCTTTTCTTCCTATCTGGACAATCTCTTTTAAAGTGCCCTTCTTTATGACAATGAAAACACTTCCTTACAAACTTTGATTTAGACTTAGATCTACCCCTAAAGTGACCTTTCTTTGACACTTTTTTTCTCAGATCTACCTCTGATATTTAGACCTTCTCCATCTAACTTACCCTCCTTTTTAAACTCAGCATCCTTAGTAGTAATGGCTACTACTACTTCATCTAGTTTAAGGGTTTGTCTACCATACTTAAGAGTATCCACAAAATTTGAGAAAATTTTAAGGAGAGAATTGATAAGGATCACAACTTGATCCTCATCCTCATCCTCAACTTTAATACTCAGACTTTCTAAATCCTGTACAAGTTTCATAAAGTCATTCATATTGTCCCCTAATATTTTGTTTTCATCCATTTTAAAATTGAAAAATTTCTGTTTTAAAACTAACCTATTAGGAGAAGACTTTGACAAGTATAGTGAGTCTAACTTTTCCCAAATTTCTGCTGGTGTTTTCATCTTCTTAACCTCTCTTAGGACTTTATCTTCTAACCCTAGAATTAAAGTACTGTAAGCTTTATCTAACAGATCTCTCTTCTCCTTCTCGGACAAAGACTCTGGTAAGCTATCCTCACCATCTAAGGTATCAGACAATCCATCCTTAACTAAGACAGCCCTCATCTTCATTTTCCATAACCCATAATCATTATCTCCTGTAAATTTTTCTACTTCAAACTTAGTCATTTCTAGGTTTCAAACCCTCCTAGATACTTAGAGTATAAAAGCCCCAATTTTAAAGACAAATTGAAAACCCTAAGTTAAAGGAATAGACAACTGTAAAAATAGTCAAACCCTAGACTACTGCAAAATCGTAAACTGGATGTCACAACCTAGAATAAGACCTAGGTGCTCGAAAACAGAGCTCTGATACCACTTGTTGTAACATGAGAACCAAAAGCAGAACATAGTATACAGTATTCGAATCCAAGCCAAAGCCACAAGTTTACAACAATAATCAGATAAAACAGAAAGCAAGAAAATAAAGAACATCAGATATATAGTGGTTCGGTAATCTTTCAGATTACCTACATCAACTCTTCAGGGCAAAAGAAATAGAATCCATTATGAGAAAAATGAGAAACCTTACAGAGATTAGGCTCACCCCCTTTACACAAGGTACAACCTGAGAAAAACCCCTCTGATTTACACCCGTACACCCAGATGCTCTCACCACTCATACATGATCAAATAGGCAGAAATTAGAGGCCATTTATACAACAAACAAAGGGAAAACAAATAGGACAGCTAAGACCTACCATCACCGTTTGATTCCATCGACGTTCTTCAGATTTCTAGCACAACATATTCCAACCGTTTTCTCTCTCTGTTAACCAAGAGAGAATGATCGAGAATGAGCTGCGCAAAACCTAAATCAGATTAGGTTTATTGAAGATGCCAGAAAGACTGAAATACCCCTTAAGTCAATAACAAATAACATTGACCACCCAAGGTAAAAGTTGACTTTCACGTGTGTGAATATCAAGTGCCACGTCACAACAAGCTCCAATCAGGAAACCAATTAAACAAATAATAATAAAAAAAAAAAAAAAAAAGAGAGAAAAACCTCACAATAAGATAAGCTTTATGAATTTTCATAATAATTAATTTAAATACAAAAATTACAATCAAGATTAATCAACAACTTAATCAACAAAAAATAGAACCCTTCATGGACCCATTTCTCACCACTCGAACCCTCTCCATTACTCCTTTCACTCTTCTTGCTGTTTACTGCTATCAAAATCTTTGTAATCTTTACAAAACCTTCATTTAAATTGAACTTCACTCGATTGTTAAATAATAATAATAAAAAAATCATTAAATGAAACGCTAGAAAGATTAAAACAAGTTAAATGAAGAGAGGAAGATTGCGTACTCGATGGGAGAGGGAGTAGGGAAAAACTGTTGTTGGAGAGGAAGGAGTAGAGGAGGAGATGGACGGTGGAGATTGCAGTAGAGATGAAGCATTTTGAGTTTGATTTTGAAACCCTAAGGAACTGGAAAGAGGAAAGTGAACTGTGAAGGTTTCGTACCAATACCAACAGCTTAAACATGAAACCCCAGTTATAGATTAATAAAGAAACAAGATTACAAAAACCCCAACAAAACAAGATCACAATCATACCCTTTCGGTGAGTTGCAACGGTGAGAGAGAGGAGATGGCAAGTGGTGAGGTGACTGTTAGAGAGAGGAGATGGCGACAATGAAAGAGAGGACTGAGGCGATAGTGAGTTGCGATGGTGAAACTTGAGAGAGAGGAGATTAGAGATGGCGACGATGGGATGAGAATGAGATGAGAGTTAGAGACTTACTTGAACTGTCGAAGTGATTCTGAAATTTAGGGATTTCATTTTCAAATCCCCCCCCCCCCCCTTTTTTTATAAACCGGTACCCGCGGGTTGACCCGTATAACCCTTTAAATATACGGGCCAGGCCAAGTACGGGTCCAATACATTAGACCCGTACCCTATATTTTTTATCCGAATACGGGTCGACCCGCGGGTTTGGATCCATTTTGCCAGGTCTACTATTAACCCTTAAATAATGAACTCAAATAAATCATTAGGTTATATCTATCTTTGAATGGTTAATTTTACCGTTTAAATGTATTTTAAATAATTGATGATTATAAATCAATTTCTTTCCAAATAAAAATCATTTATTCAAACGTATCATCAAATATTATACCAAAAAGTGGTTTATTTTTCAAAATCCTTCTTTTGTGGATGAAAGCACTTACAAATACATGTTTAATTTTAGCGATGAAAATTAATGCAAAGACTAACTAAGCACACTAATCTTTAGTTAGTGGAAGTTTACTTTTTTAGGCAATTGGGTGCAATAATTCACATGGAAGAAAATTAGCCTCTCAAATGCTTCACCTTACTCTGCTGCGTTTTGTACATTTTTTTTAATAGTATTTGTAAAATCCTATTTTGAATACATTTTAGGATAGGATTTTGAAAATATGTTTCGTACATTATTAAAAAACATTTTTTGAAAATATTTAGATTACTTTTTAACCCTCTTATATTTGTTAATTTAGCTAAACACCCCTCAATAATAAAAGTTTATAAATTAACAAAAACACTCTCATCTACCTAATCGACTTTCGGCAGCTAGCCACCATTGTCGAACGGTGGCCGTCAGTCGCTGGAATAGCGCACGATCAGCTAACTCTGGCTAGTTGTGCATCGATCTGACCTTTTTCGACCAGATCCACCGTGGATCTGACGTTAACGGCCAAAGTCTGGCCATCGTCAATGACCAAATCTTTGGCGTTAACGGCCAAATCTCTGGCCGTTTCTAGCCAGATCCACGACGAATTTGGAAAAAAGGGAAGATTAGCACACGACCAGCCAAATTCAACTGGTTATGCGTCGTTCCGAAGCCAGCAACCGACGGTGGCTTCTTGTGGGTGATAGTGGCTTAGGTGGATATGGGTATTTTTGTTAATTTATAAACTTTTATTGTGAAAAGTAATTGTTAAATGTTTTGAGTTGAATCGAATATGATTAGATTGTAAAAAATATTAAAATAAACACATTTTTCATTTTTTAAAATATAATAAGGAATAGGATAAGGTGAGAAAAGAGTACCAAACGCAGCCATATGATTTACACCTAATAACTTCTTGTATTTAATTAAGTTTTTATTTGTCACAAAATGGTAATCTAATGGGGTGACTGCTGTTGGGTCAGCGAATAACCATTTGGGTATGATCTTTTCAGATGCTAAGACCATCTCCTATCCATTACACCAATTTAGTGTAAATTTTAGTATAAAATACTATTTCATCTCTAACTCACAATACCAAATATTACACTAAAATAATATTTTTTAAAATATTCTTTTATTGTAATAATCAACAATTAATCTATTTCACTTATTATTTTTTTATATATTAATTAAATATTGATAATAATATTTTTATTAAATAATAATTATTTTAAAAATTATACTAATTTAATAAAATTAAGCATTTATTTAATCAAATAAACATTACATTTAATATAGAAAAACATTACATCTAATATAAAATGATACAAAAAAAAAAAAAAAGACAACAATACAAAGCTAAAATTCCATATTGATAGTAATTTAATTTTCCGAATTAGTATGTTCTTCCCACAAATGATCAATTAATGCATTTCGAAGAGTATAGTGAGCCTCTATATCCTTGATTTGTTTATGTTGAGTAAAAAAATTTCGAAATCGGACATTCTCATCTACGACAATTTCAACTTCAGGAGTTGGCGCTTCCATCTGATTCTCAATTGATGCATCAACATTACGTTCATCCTGGATCCAGAACTAATCTACCGGAATACTAAATTGTTATTTTAGTTTATGTTGTATTTTCTTTTAATTTTAGTATTTTTAAATTAGTGTTAATTTTTATTTTAAATTATTGTAGTTTAATATTTGCATTGAATAAAGTTCTATTTTTAATTTTTCATCATTTTTTGAATTATATCATTATTATAAATAATAATTAAATTAAATTAAATACAAATAATCAAATTTGGTGTGATTTTTGGTGTAAAATTTAATAATCAAATTAACTTAACAAAATAAAAAAAAAGAAAAAAAATATTTGTGCTACAGTACACACCATGTAAAAAACACTAAAATAGCGTGGGTTGGAGATGCCCTAAGGGGGTCTGCACATGAGCATCCTTGTTGCGGTGTAAAAAGGGTGTTGATACATGCTCATTGCAACACTAGTTTGTGTCTAAGGGAGTTCAATTCCTTCTCCCAACACTAAATGGCCATCCTAGAATTTCTGGAATTATGCTATTGCGATCAAGGCACTGATGCCGGGAGGGTGTTACTACAACGAGCATTCCTCAACAACGTTTTTCTTTGCGTCGTTGTACAGCTACGATGACATAAATTGGTAAGGCCAAATTTATGCGTCAGTAGAAAGTGTTGTAAGAGTTTGGGCCTGCTGTGCTGATGGATCCATACCCAAGTCTGGTAATGTAAATTCTTAACTAGATTAATTTTTAATTTGCGTTTCTTCGAATTTAAATACAAATTAGTGATGTTGCCCACTAAAACTTTTTCGGTTAATCACCATAGCATGATTATCTCCTTCATCACGTGAATGTTCCAAATAAGATTATATAAAGTTTGGTAAGCTAAACTTGAAATTCTATACAAATGTTTTGTTTTTATATTTTCGTAAGCTCAATGGTCAATAAATATTCAACAAAACAGTATCGTTGATTTTCTCTAGCTTATCTTTTGCTTGTCTTCTTCCCCCGTCTGTTTCCCACTCACCATTATCATTATCAATTTCTCATGAAGCAATTTTCTAACAGTTTTAATTGGCTGCTGCGGTTTTTCTAAACACCAGCCAAAATTTCTCACCAACCTTCACTTATTTTCTCAACTGATGTCATCTCTTGTGATTGCTCAAATAATTTCGTGACCTATTATTGTATATGTTGTTTTATTGAACCCGAGAAACATTGCGAGCAGGTCGTAAATTTAATAATTACGAGACAGTTTATAATTAATTAGCACCATGTATTTAGAATTATATAAATTCTTACAAATGGGTGGGTTGTGATTGTACGTTAAAATTTTAAAAAAAGATTATTAGTGTATAGTTCCATCTAGAATACTTTATTTAGCTAATTATTTAAAATTAAAAGTAAAACATTTGATCTTTTATAGAATCAATATTTCAAAAATACACTAATATAAAAAATTTTATAACTTAATTTCATCATTTGTATATATTTTTTTTAAATATTTTTTTTCTAAGAGAAGATTATTAATTATAACTTTCAGTTTCATTTTTTCTTCCCTCTTTCCATCTACTTCTCACTTAATTCTTTATTATCATAATTATAGATTGAATTTTTATTTTATTTAAGAGTGTTTTGGGACTGTAAATTAAATGGCAAATTATTAAAATCATTAATATTGAATAAAAATAAATTGGACAATATATCCCTAAACTTGACAATTTTTAAGGAAAATGATAAAGTTATCGAAAGTTACACTCGACATGACAAATTCTGATCGTTGATTAATATTATTTAATGAATCAGTTAGGATTTTATTTCATTTGTGTATAGATTCGATCACACCCTTCGATAACTGCAACATTTCTCAATTTTTAAATAAAGAAAAGGAACGTGTATAAAAAAAGATAGATTGTAGTAAATGACAACGATCCCTTGAGTACTACATATAGCCATCAACGTGGCGCAAACATGGGAAGTTCACAGGGATCTGTGGCGTTTGTGTGAATAGTGGATTTAATCTTCTCTGATTTAATTGATTTGGGCCACTATTTCAAACGTGGTCCGACTCAAGCATACTTTCCTACCTTTATCTTCTTTACAAAGAATAATCAGCTTTATCAGTTTAATTACTTTTGTTAAGTTTAAGTTTCTACTTTCTAGATCAGTATTTATCCTATTAAATTTTAATCATAATCCTGATTTTAGCTATATCTTACTGAAATCATGTTGATGTATTTCATAAGGACAGATTTTTGCTTATTCATTAAACTTGGTGATATTTTTTTTTCTAAATTACCAAAATATACTCTCAAACCTTATACGTGCAATTCTTTAACATAGAGGAATATTTAGTCAATTGAAATGGTTATAATAGTATAGCTCTAGTTACCTATACAAATACTTTCATCAATTGACTAAACTACCCCTCATTTTAATAAAACTACATTACTTATGGTTTATGGGTACATTTAATAAGAGTAAATACATGTTCCACCCAAATATTAGCGAGATGGTAAGTTTCCACCCTTTCTTTATTCATTTCACACCCTTAAATAAATATTAATGATTTTTGTGTCCTGACAGTGATGTATTATCAACTCTCTTACAAATAAATTAATAATTACTTTTTAACCCTCAATTAGGAATATAGAAAATATCACTTATTCAAATTTTTCAATAACACATTCTCTCACTCTTTTTTCCATGCCATTTTAGCAGGTGACGCGCACGTTACAGTGTCGTTCCAGGACCTTTTTGTTGGACTTTCCAATGACAGAATTCCCCTACCCCATTTTCCGACTACCTTGCCTTCAACCATCCCAACATTTTTCGCCGTCACCCTTCACCTCATGTGTTCACTCCACAACTTCTTTCCGGCCAACCCCATCACCAAAAATCTTCACCAACCCCCATTGACTCACAAATGGCCTTATCTATAACCCTTGTTTTTCATCCCTGTGCTCACCTTTCACCCACCCATTGAAGCCCCCTCTCCTCTAGGGTTTTTTTCGGAGTTGTTGACATTTGGTGGTTTGTTGGTGGTTTTCTTGTGTTATTTTTGTTGCTGCGCCTCTTTCTCTCTTCCTTTTCTCCTTCCCTCTCTCTTTCTCTTTCTCTCTTTCCTTTCTCCATGGCAGATTTGGATTAGTTGCAGGGATTGTTGTGTAACAGTTTTGGATGTTGCGGCGATCTGGGTTTTTCTGTTTAGGGGTGCAGTCGACAGATTTCAAATTGTAAGGATTGCTAGCTTTTCTCAAGGTGGCTTGTGAGAGAAATTTGAGATGTAGAGGGTTTTTGAAAATTTTCTTTTCATTTAATGAAGTACAAATGACCACTTTACCCTTTGTCTGTTACATTGAATGTTTTTCTGTTAATTTAAGGTAATAATTTGGAATAAATGAATCGGGGTTGGAATCTTGTCATTTCGCTAAGAGTAATGCTACATGTACAAATATATCTTACAAAGATTTGTGTACAACTGATGTAGCACCAAATATAATGAAGAGTGAATATGATAAGTTTGAGTGAATATATCTATTCACTATTTCATTCATTTTATGCCACATCAGTTTGTACATAAATCTTTGTAAATTTGTTTGTATATCTATTTATTGTTTTGCCAATCTTTGGGTGGAAACATGTCTTTTATTCTTTAAAAATTTTGCCCAAAAGCGCCATGAATAGTAAACCTCGGCGATATTTTATGAAAATCTATTATTGAATTTGAATGCTTGCCTCCATTGCGTTTTGGTTCCTATTTTAAGTTTTTGTAACACATACACATTAACAATTTATACCATTGTTGTTGGTTTTTTTCTACTATTGCCAAACTATTACCAAACATATTGTATTTTTATGTAAGAGAAAACAAATTAGAGAAGTGAATGTTAAAATTAATATAATGTTTTTTCCTAAATTATGACATAATTTGGAGATTTAGTATTTCATATATAATTAGTAGTTTTATGATTAATTGAAACTCAATCTCATTCTAAATGTTTTATCAATTTTTAATTATGTACTTGTTTAATTGAACAACATTAACATACATCTTTCTTAGATGATAGACTGTTGTTCTCATGCGTATTTATTTTGTGAACAACAAATTCATTGTTCTTCAACCATATTAAGAATACAAAGTAGGGATGAAATTAGTCTTTTAAAATAAATAGTATCCCATTGGCCATCGTATAGAAAGTCAAAAGAGGTACAACTGCTAAAATATGATTATTTTAAAAAATAAAAAAAAAATTAGAATGGCTATTTTAATTAAAGCTAAAAATGTCAAATGAGAAAGTGGTAACTCACCCAACGCAAATCTTTCAAATATATTTTCAAGTGCAAGTTGGAAGTTTTGTCAATCATTTGATGGTTGATTATATATCACTCACTAATCTGTTTAAATAAGGTAATTAATAATGTATAATTTGTCTTTTTCTTTTTAATTACCGAGTAAAAACTGAAATATATAATTTAATCATAAGGTTAGAAAACCTTTTACAAATCTTAGTACTATTAACTAACCTGGCAAAGACGGGTGGGCCAGGTACGGGCCATATACGGGTCAAGGTATATGGGTCCAAAATATTAGACCTTCCCCTATCCTATACGGTATGGTGGACCGCAGTTACCATTTTTTTCAACATATAGGAGAAAAGAGATGACAATTCCACGGGCCAGGCGAGTAAATTCAAAGAATACCTACATACCTTGGGCATAAAAATGAATGCTATTGATTAACACAACTAATACTCTCTTCAAATTTAGAAAAATATTTATCCCCTCAATTGATGTGCCTCAATGCCCTTGAGTAAAAGATACACCTCATTCGTTAAAAACATTCAATTGCGGCACAGAGGTGTCAAAGACTCAGAACAAGAGAAAGAGAACCACCAAATGGATTTACAAGAGAACTTAGAATTAACATTTAACACAAAAATTATCTTTGGACGCTCTGTTTGTAACATGAGAACCAAACACTAACACGTATGCGTATTCGAATCCAAGCCAAAGCCACAAGTTTACAGCAATAATCAAATAAAACATAAAAGCAACAAATAAAGAACACCAGATATATGTGGTTCGGTAATCTTTCAGATTACCTACATCCACTCTTCAGGGCAAAAGAATAGAATCCACTAGAGAAAAATGAGAAACCTTACAGAGATTAGTTTTCAACCCCTTTACCACAAGTACAACCCGAGAAAAACCCCTCTGATTTACACCCGTACACCCAGATGCTCTCACCACTCATACATGATCAAATAGGCAGAAATTAGAGGCAAATTATACAGCAAACAAGGGAAAACAATAGGACAGCTAAGACCTACCATCACCGTTTGATTCTATCGACTTCTTCTCGGATTTCCGCACAGCATATTCCAACTGTTTTCTCTCTCTGTTAACCAAGAGAGAATGATCAAGATGAGCTGCGCAAACCTAAATCAGATTAGTTTTTTGAAGATACCGAAAGACTGAAATGCCCCTTAAGTCAATAACAATTAACATTGACCACCCAAGGTAAAAGTTGACTTCCGTGTGTGAATATTAGTGCCACATCACAACAAATCTCCACCTGGCATTTGATCTTCTCCCTTTCTTACTGCCCTGAAAAAATCCTTTAGTTCTCTTCATGCAGAAGGCTCTTAAAGAGCCTTAACTTTCCAAAGTCACTAATTTAGTAAACATATCTGTTGGGTTCTCCTTTCCAGGAATTTTCTCTATCTTAATGACTTTATCTTCAATCAAGTTTATGATGAAATGCAGTCTAACATCTATGTGTTTGACCTCTCATGAAAGACCTGATTTTTTGCACAGAAAAATGGCACTTTGACTGTCATTCTTGATTGAAACTTTTTCCTGAACTAGTCCCATCTCATCAAGCTTCCCCTGAGCCACATAGCCTCCTTGACTGCCTCTGTAATTGTAACATACTCTGCTTTCGTGGTGGACAAAGTTACAATAGCCTGCAAATTAGCTTTCCAACAAACCAGATTATTCCAAATGGAAACAGAAACCAGTCATGGATTTCTTATTGTCTACATTTCTAGCATAATCAGCATCCACACTCCCAAGATGGGATTCTCCTGGAATTTGCCCTTTGCTGTAAATAATACCATGGACAATGTACCCTTCACATATCTAAGTACCCATTTTACAGCTTCCCAATTAATCTTTCCAAGGTTACTCATGAATCTACTAACTGAACTAACTGCAAAAGCCAAATCTGTCTGGTACAGACCATTACGTATATCAGACTCCCTATGCATTTGCATATGACATACAAGCCATTTCCCTCTTTTTCTTCTTTAGTTTCTGGACCCTGGGTTACACTAAGTTTACAATGTTGACCTAGTTTGTTTTGACGGTTTAAGTCAGCATGTTAAACTTCTTGATTAATTTTCCAGCATACTCTTTCTATGACAGTATAAGACTTGCATTTTTCCTATCCCTTACATGTTCATACCCAAATTATTCTAGCTTGTCCTAAATCTTTCACCTCAAAATGTTTACTCATTTCCCTTTTGAATCTATCAATTTCAGAAAAATCCTTACAAGCTAATAGCATATCATCCACATATAAGACAAGTATATTAAGATTCACCATATAAACATTGAAATAGAAACAACCATCAAAACTACTTCGGTGAAACCAGCATTCAACATAAAATAATCAAATTTCCTATCCACTGCCTAGGTGATTGCTTCAAACCTACAAGATTTTTTCAAAAAAAAAAGACTTGGTTCTTAGGCCCCTTTTCAAACAGTTTCAGTTGTTCCATTAAAATTTTCTCTTCTAAATCACCATTTAAGAAGCTATTTTTATGTCTAACTGCTTAGTTCTAAACCAACTGAGCTACCAAAGATAACAGTATTCTAATGGTGGTATGTCTCCACTACAAGTGAGAAAATCTCATTGTAGTCCACCCCTTCAACCTGTGTAAACCCTTTTGTCACTAATCTTGCTTTAAACCTAGGTGCTTCTACCTCTGGTATGCCCTCTTTTCTTTTAAAACTCATTTGCATTAAATCACCCTACTGCCTTCAAGTTTGTCAACAAATCCAGGTGTTTTTTATTAAGGAATCAAATTCTCTTGCATAGCCAGTTTCCCACTGCCTAATTCTCTAACCTCATGGCTTCCTTAACAGTTTTAGGTTCCTCATCAATTTCTTCAGCAACTTAAAGAGCAAAGGCTACAAATCGCATGTGAATACCTACTAGGTAATCTGATTTCCCTTCTTTCTCTATCTCTAGCTAGTTGATAATTTTGCAATTCATTTTCAACTCTATCATTTATCACCATTATCCTCTAGGCTAGGTTCATCCTCCTGGGTTTGAACATCAATATTAGGGTCTGGACCAAGGCTGTCCAGGTTTGAGATATCTCCACCTAAATCTAGGTTAATCATTTTTGTCCTAATTGTATTGTCCTTTTCACACTCACTCAAACCATTTTGATTTAGACTAATCACCTCATCCTCATTAAACCTAACATCTCTACTGATTATACATCTTCTTCCTGCAATATCCCAACACCTATAACCTTTATGCCATCAGGATACCCTGAGAAAATACATTTATTGCCCTTGGTTTTAGCTTATTAGTTTTCTCATGAACATAAACAGTGCATCCAAAACCCTAAGGCTGCTATAATCAGCAAGATACCCACTACTTTTCCATGGGTGTTCGGAAACTAGAGCTGAGGAAGAGATTATATAATCAGTAAACAGTTGTTTGAGCAACCTCTGCCCAAAACCTGGTAGGTAATTTGGAACAAGATAACAACTTCTAACCTTTTCAGAATGATCCTATTCATCCTCTTTGCTAAATCATTCTGCTGGGGTGTGTGTCTAACTTTCTATTGTCTCAGAATTCCACTCTTCCTACACAGTTATCAAACTCTTTATTGATAATTCTAACCCAATATCTATCCTAAGTTTCTTGATTTTTCTTCCCAGATTGGTTTTCTATCATAATCTTCCAATCCTTGAACTTCTAAAGGCTTCTCCTTTAGTTTTCAAAATATAAATCCATACCCTCCAGAAAATCATCTATGATGCTAATGAATACCTACATCCTCCCAAAGTGGATGTTTGGTTGCCCCCACACATCAAAATAAATATAGGCCAAAATACCTTAGAACAGTGGTTTCCCACACTAAACCTGATTATGCTCACCTTCCATAAACACAGTGATCACAGAACTCTGGCTTCTCAATTTTATCCCCTCCTAAGGCATTCTGCTTACTTAACTCTATAGACCTCTTTCACACTAATGTGTCCCAACCTTTTGTGCCAAATAGAAGTCTTGTTAGGTTTTTGTGGGGTCACTGCTGCTGTTCCAGCAACAATGGATCCATTTAAGACATATAAGCCATTCTTTTTCTCTCCTTTCATACCACTAAAGACCCTTTAGTAACCTTAAGCACTCCACCTTGACCTTGACTAAACCCATTTGAGTCTAAGCTACCTAAGAGTAAGATCCTTTTCAACTCAGTACGTACCAACTTCTAAAAGGACTCTTGAACTGCCATCATGAAGACTTACCTGACATCCCCAATGCCTAAACCCTACACACTGCATTATTCCCCATTATAACCTTGCTAGATTCTATTTTCTTAAAATTCATCAGTGAACTCCTATTTGGAGTCATGTGAAAGTGCAACCAGAATCCAAAATCTACTCAGATTCAGATTCTCTATCAGAAGCTACTAGGACATTAGAGCTTTCATACCCATCTGGCTATATCAACACGGCTACTAGCCTCTTTCTCCCCTGATCTTTTCTTCCTATCTGGACAATCTCTTTTAAAGTGCCCTTCTTTATGACTGAAAACACTTCCTTACAAACTTTGATTTAGACTTAGATCTACCCCTAAGTGACCTTTCTTTGACACTTTTTTTCTCAGATCTACCTCTGATATTTGACCTTCTCCATCTAACCTTACCCTCCTTTTTAACGCACATCCTTAGTATAATGGCTACTACTACTTCATCTAGTTTAAGGTTTTTTCTACCATACTTAAGAGTATCCACAAAATTTGGAAAATTTTAAGGAGGAATTGATAAGGATCACAACTTGATCCTCATCCTCATCCTCAACTTTAATACTCAGACTTTCTAATCCTGTACAAGTTTCATAAAGTCATTCATATTGTCCCCTAATATTTTGTTTTCATCCATTTTAAAATTGAAAAATTTCTGTTTTAAAACTAACCTATTAGGAGAAGACTTTGACAAGTATAGTGAGTCTAACTTTTCCCAAATTTCTGCTGGTGTTTTCATCTTCTTAACCTCTCTTAGGACTTTATCTTCTACCCAGAATTAAAGTACTGTAAGCTTTATCTAACAGTCTCTCTTCTCCTTCTCGGACAAAGACTCTGGTAAGCTATCCTCACCATCTAAGGTATCGACAATCCATCCTTAACTAAGACAGCCCTCATCTTCATTTTCCATAACCCATAATCATTATTCCTTGTAAATTTTTCTACTTCAAACTTAGTCATTTCTAGGTTTCAAACCCTCCTAGATACTTAGAGTATAAAGCCCCAATTTTAAAGACAAATTGAAAACCCTAAGTTAAAGGAATAGACAACTGAAAAATAGTCAAACCCTAGACTACTTGCAAAATCGTAAACTGGATGTCACAACCTAGAATAAGACCTAGGTGCTCGAAAACAGAGCTCTGATACCACTTGTTTGTACATGGAACCAAAAGCAGAACATAGTATACGTATTCGAATCCAAGCCAAAGCCACAAGTTTACAACAATAATCAGATAAACAGAAAGCAAGAAAATAAAGAACATCAATTATATGTGTTCGGTAATCTTTCAGATTACCTACATCAACTCTTCAGGGCAAAAGAATAGATCCATTATGAGAAAAATGAAGAACCTTACAGAGATTAGGCTCACCCCCTTTACACAAGTACAACCTGAGAAAAACCCCTCTGATTTACACCCGTACACCCAGATGCTCTCACCACTCATACATGATCAAATAGGCAGAAATTAGAGGCCATTTATACACAAACAAAGGGAAAACAAATAGGACAGCTAAGACCTACCATCACCGTTTGATTCCATCGACGTTCTTCAGATTTCTAGCACAACATATTCCAACCGTTTTCTCTCTCTTTTTAACCAAGGAGAATGATCGAGAATGAGCTGCGCAAAACCTAAATCAGATTAGGTTTATTGAAGATGCCAGAAAGACTGAAATACCCCTTAAGTCATAACAAATAACATTGACCACCCAAGGTAAAAGTTGACTTTCACGTGTGTGAATATCAAGTGCCACGTCACAACAAGCTCCAATCAGGAAACCAATTAAACAAATAAAAAAAAAAAAAAAAAGAGAGAAAAACCTCCAATAAGATAAGCTTTATGAATTTTCATAAATTATTTAAATACAAAAATTACAATCAAGATTAATCAACAACTTAATCAACAAAATAGAACCCTTCATGGACCCATTTCTCACCTCGAACCCTCTCCATTACTCCTTTCACTCTTCTTGCTGTTTACTGCTATCAAAATCTTTGTAATCTTTACAAAACCTTCATTTAAATTGAACTTCACTCGATTGTTAAATAATAATAATAAAAAAATCATTAAATGAAACGCTAGAAAGATTAAAACAATTAAATGAAGAGAGGAAGATTGCGTACTCGATGGAGAGGGAGTAGGAAAAACTGTTGTTGGAGAGGAAGGATAAGGAGAGATGGACGGTGGAGATTGCAGTAGAGATGAAGCTTTTTGAGTTTGATTTTGAAACCCTAAGGAACTGGAAAGAGGAAATGAACTGTGAAGGTTTCGTACCAATACCAACAGCTTAAACATGAAACCCCAGTTATAGATTAATAAAAACAAGATTACAAAACCCCAACAAAACAAGTCACAATCATACCCTTTCGTGAGTTGCAACGGTGAGAGAGAGGAGATGGCAAGTGGTGAGGTGACTGTTAGAGAGGGAGATGGCGACAATGAAAAGAGGACTAGGCGATAGTGAGTTGCGATGGTGAAACTTGAGAGAGAGGAGATTAGAGATGGCGACGATGGGATGAGAATGATGAGAGAGTTAGAGACTTACTTGAACTGTCGAAGTGATTCTGAAATTTAGGGATTTCATTTTCAAATCCCCCCCCCCCCCCTTTTTTATAAACCGTACCCGCGGGTTGACCCGTATCACCCTTAAATTACGGGCCAGGCCAAGTACGGTCCAATACATTAGACCCTACCCTAATTTTTTATCCGAATACGGTCGACCCGCGGGTTTGGATCCATTTTGCCAGGTCTACTATTAACCCTTAAATAATGAACTCAATAAATCTTAGTTTATATCTATCTTTGAATGGTTAATTTTACCGTTTAAATGTATTTTAAATAATTGATGATTATATCAATTTTCTTTCCAAATAAAAATCATTTATTCAAACGTATCATCAAATATTAACCAAAAAGTGGTTTATTTTTCAAAATCCTTCTTTTGTGGATGAAAGCACTTACAAATACATGTTTAATTTTAGCGATGAAATTAATGCAAACTAACTAAGCACACTAATCTTTAGTTAGTGGAAGTTTACTTTTTAGGCAATTGGGTGCAATAATTCACATGGAAGAAAATTAGCCTCTCAAATGCTTCACCTTACTCTGCTGCGTTTTGTACATTTTTTATAGTATTTGTAAAATCCTATTTTGAAACATTTTAGGATAGGAAAACGATACAAAACTAAAGAGTAAAAGCTACAAAAGATGTATTCACGATTTCTTAAAATCATTCTATATTATAATCACTGCAACTTTTGATTAGTAAATTTATATATTTACAAAACGATCAAAATACACTATCTTGTATTTCTACATGTATTCCCCCCATCATAAAATTTTCATACAGTATGGTCATGACAAAATCCCATGCCTCCTTTTCTTGTCAACTACAATTCTAATTAATTCCTCTCCTTTCTCCTCTTGCCATGGCAAAAGCTGTGTCTGCGGGTTCACAAAACTTTCCAACACTCGCTCCCTCAGCCCACTGTCATTCACCTCACAGAACCGCCTCGACCAATCCTCCGGCTCCACCGCTCTCGTCCCCAACCCCGGTGCCCGATCCTTTGACCCCACATTATGAGTATCCTGCCAATCAACTACATAAGTCGCCACTCTCCTGTAAAACTTCTCTTTAAACACTTCCCACACTTGATACTTATAGTGATTAATTATCAACGTTCCTCTATCCACATTCACGTAACCAAACCCACTTCTCAGATGAAAATGGTGCACCACATTGATCAACGAAGAGTTCAACGCCTCTGGTTTAACTATACTCTTGTGCCTCTCCGAGGCAACCATTCTGCACGTGTAACCCACCATCACTCCCTCAGCCGGCACGTGCTTGAGCCCCGATGGTCCGAAACTATAACAGGAAACACGTAGCTCCGCGATTTTACTATCCGCGGAGTAATTTCCCACGACGTCGTATAGCGTTAATCCCGACGGCAAGTGAAAGAATTCATCCACGTCGATAAACCCGACCCAATCACACAACTCCCGCGCCCGTAATGCGCAGTGGGCGAACCCGGCCTCTTGTGTCTTGATCCATGGCCAAACGTGTCTAGTAATGTTATAGTTTGAATCAGATAATGACTTGATTACCATCTCAATTTCATCTTCACTGTTGTTGTCGTAAATGAACCACCGTTGGACTCCGATTTCTGCGTGGTACATCACCCATTCCTTCATAAACTTTGCCTGATTTCTCAACATGGTGCATATGCACATTTGGTGCTGCTTTCGGGCGGGCGGGTTACGATCCAACCGGCGAATCGGGCGGGCTATTGTGCGATATATACCTTTACCTTTGATCCTAATTGATACTTTGACAGAATTATCTCCTCTTTGGGGGCCGTTCAAGACACTTAAAGGTGTCTTACACCGTCCGATCTCCTGGCCGATTGACAATAGTTCTGATCTTAACAGAAACTTTGTGTTACTAAAATCCCAGCCGTACACACACTCGAATTTTGATGCATTGGACATTCTTTCTGGCCGTAGATTAAGTCCCTTAACAAAAACAACCGTGGAATTATCACGGTCGATTAAAGCTTCGTAAGCAAGTGCGTCCCACCATTGAATGTGAACGATTGGGATAATCCCATGTGGATTTAAATCAAGGGATAATATAAAGCCACGCGGGGGGATAGAACACCGTACTATCTGGTTCTCAAAATCCTCGCCGTCTATTTGAATAGGCGGTTGCTTGATGAGATTCGGCCAGGATGAGTTGGTCGACGAATAAACGCAGCGGAAGTCCTCTTTGGCAAATAACCGAGCCGACGGAGGGTATTTTAGGTAAACAAGTACCTGATCTGGAAGCATAACCGTTTCTTGTATCGAGACGGCCGGAGAAACTGGAGTTACGTCCTTCATAACTTCCAAGATCGAATTTTGCCTCGTGGACCCAAGAACTGGATGATATTTATCTGTTTTTATAAAATAGAAATAATGAATTTAACAATTTTTCAGTTAAAAATAATAATATTAAAAAAATTTAAGTAAAAAGAATAAGCAAGTATGCGTACCTGCGAAGAAGAGGCGAACTGCAGAGAAAGTGAAGAAAGAGGTGACAATGAAGACAGTGCACCAAAAGAAGTTGCTCCATGAAACGACGTCGCGCCTCCTACTACGAACCTTCATCGCTGCCATAAAGTGCTACTGTTGTCGTTGTCGAAAGAGCTAACAACAACTACAATGGCAACGAGATTAGACAGAATGACTCAGAGAAATCTTCATCGTCCTCAATCATATATAAATTTTTTGTCATTTTTATTTTTAATGGAGTCGTGATGGTTCTGTGTTTCTTTTTCTTCTTCTAAGTACTCGAAACCTCTAAGCAAAGTGGGAGAGAGAAAGGGGAAGAGAGGGAACATCAAGATTGAAAAAGAGAAAGAGACGGCTCGCAACTCAAATAATATCTTTGGTTTGGTCATTGGTGTTTCGACCGTTCATGTCGGTTTACAATTTTACATGCGGTCGTTATTTTGTCTCATTTGATTTTTATCTTCTGTTTCTGTGGTTTTTTTTTGTCCAACTCCTTCGCCAATGACATACTACCACTTCATCTCGAAAAAGCTGAAACTTTAGGTTTCGTTTGGCTAACATTTGGGAATACTAATAGTAGTATTCCCAATAAAGTTAAACAGTAAAATTGTAAAAACTCACAATATTATTCAATATTATTTAACTTTTTTTAAACCCTTTAAATTTGTTAATTTAATTAAATATCCCTAAATTTTTTTTAGAAACTACAAAAAAACCCCAACAACCATATTTACCAGATTCCGGCCACCACCGCTGGAAAATGGCCAGAATCTGGTATAATAGTGCACTACCGACTGAATCTGGTCAGTACTATGCCGATCTAGCCTTTTTTAACCAGATCCACAAAGGTCAGATCTAACGCCAAAGATCTGGCCTTGGTCGTAGTC
Organism: Pistacia vera; assembly: GCF_008641045.1. Taxonomy (NCBI): domain Eukaryota; kingdom Viridiplantae; phylum Streptophyta; class Magnoliopsida; order Sapindales; family Anacardiaceae; genus Pistacia; species Pistacia vera. The sequence continues at coordinate 670,158 of NW_022196226.1, forward strand.
AGTCGTCAACGACGGCCAACACATGGTCATCGTTGACCATCAACGACAGCTATATCTTTGGCCGTCGTTGATGAGCAAATACGGCCAGATCTGGCCGTCAATGGCCAGATCCAGTCGTCGATGGCTAGATCTAGCCTTTACTGGCCAGATCCACCGTAGATCTAGCATTTACCGGCTAGATCCACCATAGATCTGGCCGAAAAAGGCCATATCAGCGCAAGACCGACAAGATCCAGCCGGTGATGCACCGATACGACGACTCCGGCCACCCTCTGGCGGTGGTGGCCGACTGTCCATGTGTTGGCGGGTGGATTAGGGGTGTTTTTGTTACTTTTTAATGTTTTATTATAGAGGTTTTTAGTAGATAAACAAATATATGGGGTGTTTAGTAAATAAACAAATATAGAGGGTATTTTTATTTATTTTCAAATCCTACATCGTAATACTAAAAGTGTAAAAAAGTGAACCAAACGGAGCCTTAGTATTTTTATTTTGTTTTATTAAACCACGAGAAACATTGGGTGCAAGTACTACATCAACAACATTTCCTCGTATAACTCTTTCATAATCTGGTGTGACAGTTTATAATTGATTAGCTCATAATTAATTAGTGGAATCCATGTTAAACCCATATAAGATCCTTTATGAACTAACTAATAACAAATTCTCACGTTAAGATTATAAAAGAAGGTTATTGGTATAGTATTATTTCATATAGAACACTTTATTTAACTAATTATTTAAATTAGAAGGTAGAACATTTGGTCTTTTATAGATCAATATTTCAAAAAATAACAATAATAATAAAAAATTATTAGATAACTTAATTTCATCATTTGTATATAATTTTTTAAGAGAAGATTATTACTATAACTTTCAGTTTCATTTTTTCTTCCCTCTTTGCATCTACTTCTCACTTAATTCTTTATTTATCATAATTATAGATTGAATTTTTATTTTTATTTAAGAGTGTTTTGGGACTGTAAAATTAAATGGCAAATTAATTAAAATCATTAATATTGAATAAAAATAAAATTGGACAATATATCCCTAAACTTGACAAATTTTTAAGGAAAATGATAAAGTTATCGAAAGTTACACATCGAATGACATGACAAAATTCTGATCGTTGATTAATATTAATTTATAATGAATCAACGGTTAGGATTTTATCATGTCATTTGGTGTATAGATTCGATACACACCCTTCGATAACTGCAACATTTCTCAATTTTTAAATAAAGAAAAAGGAACAGTGTATAATAAAAAGATAGAATTGTGAGTAAATGACTAAACGATCCCTTGACCTTGAGTACTACATATAGCCATCAACGTGGCGCAAACATGGGGAGGTTCACAGGAGATCTGTGGCGTTTGGTGTGAATGAGTGGATTTAATCTTCTCTGATTTAATTGATTTGGGGCCACTATTTCAAACGTGGGTCCGACTCTAGCATCACTTTCTCTACCTTTATCTTCTTTACAAAGAATAATCAGGCTTTATCAGTTTAATTAGCTTTTGTTAAGTTTAAGTTTCTACTTTCTAGATCAGTATATTATATTTATCTAAATCCAATAGTTATGAATCTTATGATGTATTTCATAAGGACAGATTTTTGCTTATTCATCAAACTTGTGATATTTTTTTGTCTAAATTACCAAAATATACTCTCAAACCTTAATATCGTGCAATTCTTTTAACATATGAGGAATAGTTTAGTCAATTGATAATGGTTATGATAGTATTAGCTCTAGTTACTTATACAAAATACTTTCTATCAATTGACTAAACTACCCATCATTTTAATAAAACTGTATTACGTTATGGTTTATGGGTACATTTTAATAAGAGTAAATGACATGTTCCCACCCAAATATTAGCGAGATGGTAAGTTTTCACCCCTTCTATATTCTCACTCTTAAATTAATATTATTAATGATTTTTGTGTCCTGACAGTGTTATTATCAATCTACCCTTAACAAATAAATTAATAATTACTTTTTAACCCCTAAATTAGTAGAATTAGAAAAATAATCATCTTATTACAAATTTATTTCAATAACACATTCCTTTTTTCCATGTTTCATTTTAGCAGGTGACGGCGCACGTTAGCAGTGTCATCCCAGACCCTTTTTTGGGGACTTTCCCAATGACAGAAATTTCCCCTACCCCATTTTCCGACTACCCTGCCCTCACCATCCCAGCCCACTCTCCCTAAAACACCTTGAATCCCTTTTTCGCCGTCACCCTTCACCTCATGTGTTGCACTCCACCAACTTCTTTCCGGCCAACCCCATCGCCGAAAATCTTCACCAAGCCTACCATTCGACTCAGCAAATGGCCTTATCTAATAACCCATTGTTTTTCGTCCCTGATTGCTCACCTTTCAACGCCGACTGAAGCCCCCTCTCCCTAGGGTTTTTTTGGGAGTTGGTTGACGATTTGCGGTTTGTTTGTTGGTTTTCTTGTGTTATTTTGTTGGCCGCCGCCTCTTTCTCTCTTCTCTTTTCTCCTTCTCCTCTCTCTTTCTCTTTCTTCTTTCCTTTCTCCATGGCAGATTTGGATTAGATTGCAGGGATTGTTGTTGTGACAGTTTTGGATGTTGCGGCAGATCTGGGTTTTTCTATTGTAGGGGTGCAATTGATAGATTTCAAAATTGTAAGGATTCCTGGGCTATTTCTCAAGGGTGCTTGTGAGAGAAATTTGAGATGTAGAGAGTTGTTTTGAAAATTTTCTTTTCTTTTCTTTTCTTTCCATATTTAATGAAGTGCAGATGATCACTTTACCCTTTGTCTTTACATTAAATGATTTTCATTAATTTAAGAGTAATAATTTGGAATAAATTAAACCAAGTTGGAATCTTGTCATTTCACTAATCTTTGGGTGAAAACATGTCATTTATTCTTTTATAATTTTGTCTGAAGAGCGCCATGAATAGGTAAACATTGGGGGGTATTTTATGAAAATTTCCCATTTAACAATAATAGAGTGATTCATTGGGTTTTGGTTTCTATTTTAAGTTGTTGTTGTTATTTTTTTTTTTTTTTTTTTCCTACTATTGCCAAACTAATTACCAAACATATTGTATTTTTATGTAAATAGAAAACAAATTAGAGAAGGTGAATGTTATAAATTAATATAATGTTTTTTCCTAAATTATGACATAATTTGGAGATTTAGTATTTCATATATAATTAGAACTCAATCTCATTCTAAATGTTTTATCAAATTTATTAATTAATTTACTTGTTTAATTGAATAACATTAACATACATCTTTCTTAGGATGATAGACTGCTGTTTTCATGCGTATTTTATTTTGTAAACAACAAATTCAGTGTTCTTCAAACCATATTTAAGAATAAAAATGATATGGATGGAATTAGTCTTTTAAAATAAAATAGTATTCCATTGGCCATCGTATAGAGAAGTCAAAGAAGGTACAACTACTAAAATATGATTTTTTTTTTTTTTTTAAATAATAATAATTAGAATTGCTATTTTAATTAAAGCTAAAAATGTCAAATTAGAAAGTGATAACTCACCCAACGCAAATCTTTCAAATAATATTTTCAAGTGCAAGTTGGAAAGTTTTGTCAATCATTTGATAGTTGATTATATATCACTCACTAATCTGTTTAAATAAGGTAATTAATAATGTATTAATTTGTCTTTTCTTTTTAATTACCGAGTAAAAACTGAAATATATAAATTTAATCAGTAAGGTTAGAAAACTTATTACAGATCTTAGTACTATTAACCCTTAAATAATGAACTCAAATAAATCATTAGGTTATATCTATCTTTGAATGGTTAATTTTACCGTTTAAATGTATTTTAAATAATTGATCATTATAAGTCAATTTCTTTCCAAATAAAAAACATTTATTCAAACATATCATCAAATATTATACCAAAAAGTGGTTTATTTTCCAAAATCCTTCTTTTGTGGATGAAAGCACTTACAAATACACATTTAATTTTAGCGATGAAAATTAATGCAAAGACTAACTAAGCACACTAATCTTTAGTTAGTGGAAGTTTACTTTTTTAGGCAATTGGGTGCAATAAATAATTCACATGGAAGAAAATTAGCCTCTCAAATGCTTCACCTTACTCCGCTGCTTTTTGTACATTTTTTTTTAATAGTATTTGTAAAATCCTATTCTGAATACATTTTAGGATATGATTTTGAGAATGTGTTCCGTACATTATTAAAAAATATTTTTTGAAAATATTTAGATTACTTTTTAACCCCTCTATATTTGTTAATTTACTAAACACCCCTCAACAATAAAAGTTTATAAATTAACAAAAAAACTCTCACCCATCCAATCGACTTCCGACAGTTAGCCACCACTGTCAGATGGTGGCCGTCAGTCGTTGGAATGGTGCACGATCGGCTAGATCTGACTAGTTGTGCGTCGATCTAGCCTTTTTCGGCCAGATCCATCGTGGATCTGGCGTTAAAGGCCAAAGTCTAGTGATCGTCAACGGCCAAATCTCTGGCCGTTTCTAGCCAGATCCATGGTAGATTTGGCCAAAAAAGGAAAGATTAGCGCACGACCGGTCAAATCTAACCAGTCGTGCGTCGTTCCGAAGCCAGCGACTGGTGGTGGCTTCTTGTGGGTGATAGTGGCTTGGGTGAGTAAGGGTATTTTTGTTAATTTATGAACTTTTATTGTGAAAAGTAATTGTTAAATGTTTTGAGTTGAATATAATATGATTAGATTGTAAAGAATATTAAAACAATCACGGCTACGTTTGGATAATTATTTTTATCCATATTTTGAGTCTAGTTTTGGGAAAAGTGTTTGTTTTATTATCTACATAATAGAATCCTGAAAACTCTTTTTCGACATTTTACTGATAGCTTTTTGACCTTTTTGAATTTTTTCTGCAAACGCGTTCTCTTTTCTTCTTTCATGCCTTCACCTGTTTTTTTTTTTCAGTCCTTTTTCACGGTTCGTCATTTCTTCTTTCACGCTTCTTCATTTCTTCTTAGTACGAGTAATGAGCAAGTATATTGTGATCACTAAAACGGGATAGAATATGGGCGAAATGGAGAAGGACCGAGTCAACCACAATAAGGTATTATAGACAACATGACGACTGTACGGGATAACATAACGAATGCACTGTGGGCAACACAGTGGACTATGTCGCAGTTGTTAATGAAGTATACGTGTAATAATGATTGTAAGGGTTAATAATTAGTACTTTTGTCATATATGTATTAATGTAATGTTTTTAAACAGTTGGATTAGTACTTGAAATTAATATGGGTTTTTGCTTTTTAATATAAACGGGTGACAAAATTATCAATAAAATATTTAGTATTATTAAAATGTAACTTGATAAGTTTTATATATAATAATACATTATTTTAACAAAACACAATAAAATATTATATTAATAAAAAAATATATTAATCAAATATTCAACACAAATATCAAGGTCAAAATACTCTACCAAACACATATTCTACAAATCATATTCTCGTAATCATAACCCTATCTAACTATCTAATACTATCCCCAAAATTTAATCCAAAATAATAAACCAAACGCACCCCATATTTTTTATTTTTTAGGATAAGATAATAGAATATGATAGGGTGAGAAAAGAGTATCAAATGCAGCCTAATGATTTACACCTAATAACTGGTTGTATTTAATTAGGTTTTTATGTGTCACAAAATGGTAATCTAATGGGGTGACTGTTGTTAGGTCAGCGAATAACTATTTGGATATGATCTTTTCAGATGCTTTGGGGAGTCTGCACATGAGCATCCTTGTTGCTGTGCAAACAGGGTGTTGATACTTGATTCATCTCTACTGCTCATTGCAACTTTATTGCGTCGGTAGAAAGTGTCTAAGGGAGTTCAATTCCTTGTCCCAACACAAAATGGCGTCGTAGTCGGGGCAATCCTAGAATTTTTGGAGTAGAAAGTGTTGGAGAGTTTGGGCCTGCTGTGCTGATGGATCGATACCCAAGTCTGGTAATGTAAATTCTTAACTAGATTAATTTTCAATTTGCGTTTTTTCTAATTTGCATACAAATTAATGATGTTGGCCACTAAAACTTTCTCAGTTAATTATTATTGTGTGACCTGATGGTAAAAAAATAAAATAAGATTTTACGAATTTTTGAATTCGAATCTCCCAGATACTAATATAAGTGACTATTAAAACTCTTATCTATTTGTGTAATCCCTAGATAGTTAAGATTTTCCAATCAAAATTATCTCCTTTATCACGTGAATGTTTCAAATAAGATTATATAAGTTTGGTAAGCTAAACTTGAAATTCTATACACATGTTTTGTTTTTATATTTTCGTAAGCTCAATGGTCAATAAATATTCAACAAAACAGTATCGTTGATTTTCTCTAGCTTATCTTTTGCTTGTCTTCTTCCCCCGTCTGTTTCCCACTCACCATTATCATTATCAATTAGTTAATTAATTTCTCATGAAGCACTTTTCTAACAGTTTTAATTGGCTGCTGCGGTTTTTCTAAACACCAGCCAAAATTTCTCACCAACCTTCACTTATTTTCTCAACTGATGTCATCTCTTGTGATTGCTCAAATAATTTCGTGACACCACAATTAATTAATTAAATTCATTTCCCAGATTTATAATTGCTCAAACTACGACATCAATGACACAATGGTATCTAGCCCGTGCGAAAACTTGTCAAATCAAATCTTTTTTTTTATTTTAAATTCAAAAGAAGTGGCATATTTGGCTTTGACTATGATCGATAATAATTAATTATAAGAAGAGCAACAAGACCAGTACTGTCTTGGTTGCCCCCAGCACCCTTTCAATTCAAACTCAAATAGTAAGTTCATGCATTTGATCAAATGTTCAATAATCTTCAAAGAGTTTGGAATATTCGTTGTTTTATGTTCATGAACCAACACCCTAATCTTATCATTGTATTTCCGATTCTTTTGCACACCTAGAGGACATTTTCCTCCACATTTTTGTTCAGACTTTCCACTTGATTAATTAACTAACGACATTTTATTTAATTAACTTACCCACTTGATAACCTTGTTTTCATATGGTGAAGAGCCAGTGGCTTTGCTAAATTAATAGTTTTCATCTAAATTAAGTGATTAATTTGGCAGAACTTGGCTGTCTTCTATTCAATATCAGCACATTGGTAGTTCATATCATGGTTGCCCTCTAATATTACCCTTAATCTTCTTTTACTCCTTTTTCAACCATTAATTTCATCCTTTTTTTTTTTTTTTTCAATATATATTTGGCTCAGTCAAAGGAAGAAATTTTGTCTTACGTTTCTAAGTTCATTTTAAGTATAGAACTTTGGTGTTGGTTCGGCAATATTACATATTACTAGGTCAATTACAAAGCCAAAAAAAGAAAAAAAAAAAAAAATTAACCCATTTACCCATTAAATGGTGGAGTCTTTGATAATGCCCAATTAGATAGCGTTAAAAGTGTCTTCAAAAAAGCATCTGGGTTTTTCAAAGACTGCATAATAATTTGAAGACTTAATTAACAATTTGATATATGATTAGAAAAATAAGCAGTCGACATATTTCCACAAAAGTAGTTTAAATTAGATACAAGAACTAATCGAACATTATTGAAATAGACAAAAGGTAATTAAACTAAAGTACATCCAAATAACTTAGTTGGATTCCAATTTAACTTGTGTCTCGATCTTTCAATTACATTAAGACTAAAAAACATTGACCAAAACAATTTACAAATTACAAGCAATTGAATTGATTGACCAATCAAGTGAATCCATGGTGGTTCACATCAAGGGTGAAGGCATCTCTCAATCTCTCTAAAAAGTATACAAGAGTTGCATCCAACGACAAAACTGGCCAGCCTTTTAAGGGGGCCAAGGAATCATATTATTTAATTATATATCTTATAATAAAATAAATATTTGTGTTGGTTCAAAGCCAATGCCAATGGGAGAAGACTTTAGTTACAAGATTAAAAATTTGTCAACCACGTCGTCTGGTTCTTCTTTCCTTTACATTTTCGAGACTCATTCCATTGTCTCAATACGGGTGGTGGCCATTTTATTATTGCTTTAACCTCCATGCTTTTTCTAGGGTTATCAACACTTATTGCTTTTTTCCATTCAATCATTTATCTCCCCTCTTAAACTACAGGCTCTACTTTTTTTAAGTGTTGATGAACTGGCAGCATCTTTGCTTCTATTATAAGTTGTAGCTTTTTAGACATTTCCTTTTATATATTTTTGCAACTATTCCTTCGATCAAAGACTCTTGGCCATTGTCATCAAAAAATATGGGAAGGCAACCTTGTTGTGATAAGGTCGGGTTGAAGCGAGGTCCATGGACGATTGAAGAAGATCATAAGCTTTTGAACTTCATTCTCAGTAATGGTATTCATTGCTGGAGAATGGTTCCCAAGCTTGCAGGTATTTATATATATATATTTATATATGTATCATGTATGTATTCTTCAATTTGTTAATGAAGTTATTAATTAAAATGTTGGTGTTTTGCATGGTGATTTAAGGTTTGCTAAGATGTGGGAAGAGCTGCAGATTAAGATGGATTAATTATTTAAGACCTGACCTGAAGAGAGGTGCTTTTACGGAAGATGAGGAGGACCAGATTATTCAACTTCATTCTCGTCTTGGTAACAGGTACTGATTATTAATAACATTCTCTTCTTCTTTCTTGTTTAATTTCTCTCAACTAAACTTAATTAATTGTCTTCTAATTATGCATTATCTGTTGTAGGTGGTCCAAGATTGCTTCACATTTTCCTGGTCGAACTGATAATGAAATCAAGAACCACTGGAATACTCGGATTAAGAAGAGGCTGAAGCTCCTTGGTTTAGACCCGGTGTCTCACAAGCCCATTGACAAAACCGAAGAGATAATCAGTATTTCTGCAGAGGAAGAAGAGACGAAGAGCGGGGACATAAAGTCGAATGTTGATGACGATTTGATCAAGAAAGAAAATGAAGAGGTTCCAGCAGAGAAAGTACAAGTACAAGAAGAAGTGAAATCAATGACCATGGATGATACAGCTTCGCTTTTAAACAACTACGAAATGTTGTGTGGAAATTTGGAGATGGGATCGATTTTGTTTAACAACCAAGAAACCAACACAACTTCGACTACTTCAAATTGCAGTACATCCTCCTTCTCCTGGGAAGAATCAAATAATTACAACAGCAGCAGCAGCAGCAGCAACAACAACAACAACAATCCTTCACTGTGTGCGTCGTCTTCTCTACAGCATCAAGAAGACGCTTTACAGCAATGGATGGATAATGTGGATTCAATTATCTCATGGGACTGCTTCAATCAACTAGAAGGAAACCCTCTTTCTTCTTGGAAAATTATTTAACCTGATGAAAAACACATCCACAATTCTGTCTCTTAATTAGGTTCTTTCATGAGTATCCTAATCATGAAGTCATCCTATTTCAAGCAATAAATTAAAATCTGTTCAGCTAGAAAAGCCAATTACATGATGATGGTGATGACAGTTACTGCATGCCATCATGGAAACCTTTGCTTTTATTAATTAACCTTCATGTTTTTCTGTACAATATTTACCATTTTTTCATATGTTCATCAAGTTAATTACTTCAGTTTTCTGGTCTCCTTCCTTAATTAACCTAAAATATTTTACTTAATATTAAGCATCCTTATTAATTTGTTGATTTAAATAAGATTATATTCATACAAAAAAGGCCAAATAAATTATCATTTTCTAAAAACAAGTAAATTTTTTATTGTTACAAGCAACATAAAATTGGAGTTGGGGTCGTGCTAAGCACTGAAATGAATTGTTTAATTATTTACTTTTAGTGCATGCTTCTGGTGGAATTAATAAATAATAGGTAGGGCTTGGGAATCTTATCTATATTTCATAATTGAGAAGCAATGAAGTTATAGAAAATAAGAATAGAGAAATGTGTTTTAGAAAAAGCTTTGAATAGTTTATAATTCCCACTTCAGAAAAAACTCATGAAATAATTTAAGACTTTGTTTTCTATTTTTTCAACATTAGTTTATGAATCCAATACATTGCATCTCTCTTTTTCTTTTCTACTTTTTATAATCGATTTTGCTTCTTCAAGGGTCAAAGCTCATAATGCCCTTAGGTTGATGTTTGATTTTGACACCAACGATTTACACGTACAAAGTGTTAAGCGGGTTTAGAAATTATACGTGATCTAAAAATATGCAGTGAGCAAATAAATAAGAAACAGTTTTTAAAATGGTTCGGATGCTCAAAAGCGAATCCTACATCCAATGCAGTTATATTAATGGATGGTTACAATCAAGTCGCGTGTATCGAGCTGAATTACAATATTCTAGAGAGAATATAGAGAGCAGAAGAGAGAGAGTATATGCTTTTTAAGACTGAAGGTGAGTCAATCCCGTAATATGAGAGAAGAGCCCTCTATTGATAGTTGTAGGATTCAAGGCAATAATCATGAGTCGGCAGTCTGACAGGTGTAATACAATTCTTAACCCGCTTTCTATTGGTCGTCTGCATGAGAGACATCCTTGAATCACGTAGAGCTTGGGCAGGTGGACAATTCCTAGCTACTCACAAGTCTGACATTCACTTACTAAACTGACGATAACCATACCTCTTCCGTCTTTGCGCTACGTGACAGCCATTAACACCATGTTTGACTAGAAATGAAGTCATTAACAGTAAGTTTGATAAGACCTCTTAACTAACGAATAAACCTAGCTCAACTCCGAATAGATACTCTACAATACAATCAAGAATTAATTTTCTCACTTGTCAAAATGTAAAGTAATGGCTTTTAGTAACATATTTTCCCCAGATATTAATTGCAACATAAATTATGATACCACTTGTCTATATTTTAAGGCATTATTATCGACAACAACCCTATTATGTTATTTAATTTTTGTGTCTTTATCAATCAGCATTTCAGAAACATAATATATAGTATATATATATACTCCCCGTGGTTGTTTAGAAGCAATAAGATATTTATCAAAAACACCAATAAGAAATATTTTTGTGAAACATAAACTATGTTTCCAATGACAATAATATCTTAATTAAAACTTTGTATCATTAAGTTATTAACCTCTAAAATGTAAAATTGTTTTAAATTGCAATAATGTAAATGTTAATATACGAGAGAAATTTCAATTATCATCATCTGGATAAATGTTTAATTAGTTGTTTCCACTACCAAAATATCTTTCTTTCCAATTATAATCATCAGAATTTTGAACCAATGTTGACGATAATTACACTAAAATTACCTCTGGGTGATCGAATGGTTCAATAGGGACTTTTGGGTGTATTACTCAAGAGGTCATGAGTTTAAGTTATTCCTCGATTGCTAATAGGGGTAGTCACTGGAGTTTTTATCCGGTCGATAATTCTAGGGTTTCAGATAATTAGTTAAAGTATACGTAAACTGACATGAATACCTCCGGTATATAAAAAAAAAAAAAAAAAGATAATTACACTAAAACTAAAAAAATAGGCTCCGTTTGGTTCACAATTGGGTGTTTTTGGGAAAAGTTTTCTGAAAAAAGTTAAAAAAAAAGTTGAATTGGGCGGGTATTACGATGTAAGATTTATAAATTAATAAAATACCCCCTATATTTGTTTATTTACAAAACACCCCCTATAATAAAATCTTAAAAGTTAACAAAAACACCCCCAACCCAATGTCAAATACAGACAGCCGGCCACCACCGCCGGAGGGTGGCTGGGTTCACCGTATTGGCGCATGACCGGCTGGATCTTGCCGGTCGTGCGCCGATATGGCCTTTACCGGCTAGATCCACGGTGGATCTGGCCGTATTTTCTCGTCAACGACGACCAACAAACGGTCGTCGTTGATGGTCAACGACGACCGTTTGTTGGCCGTCGTTATAAACCGTTATGGCCAAAGATCTGGCCGTCAACGGCCAGATCTTTGGCCTTAGATCTGGCCTTTTCTGGCCAGATCCACCGTGGATCTGACCGGAAAAGGCTAGATCGGCGCACTACCGACCAGATTCAACCGGTAGTGCGTCATCCTAACAGATTCCGGCCATTTTTCGGCAGTGGTGGCCGGAATTTGGTACATATGAATTATTGGGGTGTTTTTGTAATTTTAAAAAAAATATTTAGGGGTATTTAATTAAATTATAAAATTTAAGGAATTTAAAAAAAGTTGAATAATATTCGGAGTAGTATTCCCAAAAATCAAAATTTTTAAGTATTTTACTGTTTAACTTTTTTGGGAATACTAAAAATAGTATTCCCAATTGGCAACCAAACGGAGCCATAATTTCTCGAAATAACTACGTAAGAATATCGGCATATAAATAACCATATTCTGACGCATTATCAGACAAAAGCACATAGCAATCAACACTAATTAGGGTTTGTTAATTAATATTAATTAGAGCATCTGGGTGCTATGTCATCACTCTATTTCTCAGGCCTACGATCGTCTCCAGCATCATCATCATTTTATGGTAATCTAATATTATACATATTACAAAGATAATGATAGGGTCTAAGTTTAATTAATTTTTTTTTCTTAATCTGTTGTTTGTATCAAAGCTTTTTAATATATGTTGTTTAATCATATAATACTTAATTAATCAACTTTGATATACACCAGATTAATTAATTAATTAAAAATTAAAAAAGATGATGATAGACATAATGATAAGTTTATGTTCTTTAGTTTTATATTTATATTAAAGCAAGTGTTGGCTAAAATAAAAGCAAGTTGTCTTTAAATAAATGACCTTATATTAAGCTAAATAATTATTATAATTAAGTGATATGTACAAAATACTTACCAAAAACAAAAGCAAGTTGTTTTTAATTAAATAAATTATCTAAGATATATATTTCAACAAACATAAAGTTTGATTAATTCAGAGAAAATACTTATTATATACATTAAACTTTTTAAATAAAATATTGATGTCAATCTTAAATTTAACAATCGCTAGTTGTCTCTTTGACATGTTTATTATTATCATTATTAAATTTAATTAAAAAAAAAAAGTCTAATTTGAGGTTGATGGAAAGATTTTACATATTATCGATTAAAAGACTATAACAGATTACGAGTTGTTATGCATGAAACATCAACGACCAAAGATACTAAACACATCTCTAGTCAATGAGTAAAACAAAAAACTGAAAATTAGGTTAATTAAAAATTTAAAGTATACATTATGAGGTGGTAATTTGTTTATAAGAATTTATATGGTTAATTTAGAAGTATAGTATATTTATATTACACTCAAAAGGCAAAGAAAATTCTCCATCAAAATTTGTGGGCCTTTTCATATAAAGCTATAAGCCCACATGATTTAGGATTGAAGCCCAACAAGATATAGAATTACGGCCCAATTACGTATATTATGGGCCAGATTTTGGGCTTTTCGGGTTTTAAGGCCCAGTGAAAATTGACGACATGATCAAAGCGAGAAAGAGAAGAAAGATTGAGGTTGGAGAAGAAGAAGAGCAATATGTTAGCGGTACAGAGAACGATACGGAGGATGTGTACGAGCGTGGACGCTCCACGTGTCACTCGGTTCTCTCTGAATGCACCAAAAAACGTGAGCACTTTTCTGAATCTATATCTCCATTCTAATGTTTTTAGTATTCAAGTTGTGGGTTAAAAATGATCGCTTTATGTTTTTATTTTATTTTTTTTAGGGTTACCATTCTGTTTCGTTTTGTATTTCGTAGTTTATTGAGTAACAGACAATACCCAGATGGGAATTTTGGAAACACTTTAAAGAAGACGAACGTGTTGAATGCTCTGGGCTTGTTTGAAAATAAATTGAGAGCGAAGCCTGAATGTGACGATTTTTATTTGGTTTAATTGACAAGAACAAAAATTATAGTTGCATGGTTAGCTTTATAGATTATCCTGATCAACTTACCAGTGACAGGGACACTATACATTTTTGGTCTGAAATGGTTTTGATTTTGCAAGTTTTTGATAAATTTGGACTTTGTTTCTTTTCTAAGTGATAGAGTCACCAAGTTGTCATGGAATCTAAAAATTAGAACTTTTTAAAAGTCAATTGAGGAACCCTGGGAGGTCGTTGGATTGAGAAATTTAATTTATTTGAGCAGGGGAGTGGAGGAATATAGTTTCACATTTACTTCAGTGGTAGGTTTCACACATTACAATCCAGTAGTAGTTTCTTGTAAATCTTGTGTAAACCCTGAACCATGTGGATTATCCTTTTAAGTTTAGTTTGACACTTATTTGTTTGTCCTTTACTTGACTTCTCATTTCAGGTAGAATTGGAATATGCTAATGGTAGCAAGTTTAGTCTGTCAGCTGAATTTCTAAGAGTATACAGCCCCGCAGCTGATGGCAAGATTAGGTCATTTGGGGGTGAAAAGGTAGTTGGAACATTTTTCATCTTCCTTTCTGAAAACTTGATTATTTCTGTTTCATTTATTTCTTAAACAAATTGTTGATTGTTTACTTAGAAAATTGGTATTATTATAAATTTCTCCATGCCTGTTTGTGGCCATACTGACTTTTAAACTGTTATACGGCTCATATACTAAGATTTTATATCTAGATTTGAAGGTACTAATGCTCATGTATTGTAGAAACAGACTTTTTCTTTTTTCTATTGATCTCAATCAAGTTTACCGGAAACATAACAATGCATCAACTAACTTTTTCACATGTTGCAGATATTTTGTTTTTCCTCATTGTCAATGCATAAATGAGTGTGAATTTTTTTTTCCCACCAGTGTTGCCCTTTATGAATGTTTAACATTTCTGGACTTAGGTAATATTTGGGCGGTGTTATGTTGGCATCATGTCTGCAGAACCTGTAGGAAACTATGGGGTAAGGTACTTTAACTTAATGTTCTGTCACATCACTACTTGAATTTTTCTCTGAAAGGCTGCTTATTATAAGATATATTTTCCCATAAATCTTATGCTGATTGAATCTTGGGTTGGATGGTTCAGGATAGTTTTTGATGATTTGCATAAAACTGGGATCTATCCTTGGGATTACTTCTATCATCTTGGGAGCAACAAGTTTAGCCTCATGAGAAATTATCTCAAAACACTAAAGAAGCATGGACTCAGTCGAGATCCACAAAAACGAAAATGATGAAATATCTAGTCTGATTTAGCTGGTTCTACTTCGATTGGGGTCAGATGATGAGTGCAAAGCGATTCCGTTCTCTCTTTGGAGCTGAAGAGTGCAAATTTTAATATATCACACATTTTTCTGCTGTTCACAATCTAGAATGTTGTGTAGCTGCTGTGTATTTGTAAACCAGTTGTTTTTTTTTTTTTTTTCATTTCCCATTTCTGAAATTGACTTTATTATTTCCCAGAGTGTTGGAGGAACAATAAACTGGGAAATGGCATAACTGAATTTTTAATTATAGGTTTGTGTTGATTGTTCTGTTTCAGTTACAAGAATCCCTGAATGAAATCCAAAAAAAGAAAAAAAAAGAAGCTTATGACAACATCCAGCTGGAATTTTCAACCTCGTCAAGAGTTCTATAGAATTGACACTGCAATGGTGCAAGTGCAATCTGCATTCTGCAGTCAAATATGTGTATTTGATGTTTGATAAACAATGTAACATCCAATCAACCCTTCGTTGTTTCCCTGCCTTGTGAAATATCCGAAGGAATATATCATGCTTAACGAGCAAGACAGCCCGGGCAGGAACTTGAGCAGTGTCATCTTCACTTATGAAAGGTGGGGTCTTTTTTATTTTGTTTAAAGTGCAGTGCTCAATGTTGTGCCAAGGGTTGTTTAATCATCAACTTTATTTTTGGTACTGGAAGATGTTTTCAATTATTGATTCTTTTTCATTGTTCACAATTTGGCATTGCATTTTGTAATCAAAGCACCTTTTTCTTTTTCAAAAATTTATTCCATTGAATTTAATCTCTAAATGGAATAAAATAGGCGGGCAGACATGGCTTATTGTTCACTCATCCCAAGCTCTTGCAGACAGCATTCCTGGGATAAAATGTCCCTAAAAAGCACTTACAAAAATGTGTCTCCATCAAGGATCTCCAGCCTCCAGGGTCCATATGCAAACTGAATGTCTCGAGAATGTACTATTTGTGGTCCTGGGAGGTCTAGATAATGGATTACATCAAATCGAACATCAACTCCTGTCCCAGTCTTATTATTTTCAGCTTAACCTGATAATCCCTTCAGGTTCGCAAATGCCACATGCTTGAAGTTAATCATACCACTTCTCTGAAGCATTTCTATGATAATTTCGATTTTGTGATTGGTTACTCTAAGCTTTGCCTGGTAAATAGCTGAAACTAGTTTAATATGGTGCCAAAGAAAGCCAAACCTGCCCATATTTTCTTTCTATGGAAGCAGAGTGGATAAAGTTAACAGCTTGCAGAGAAGTTTAGAAAAATGGAAGGGCAATCACGAGTTCCAGAGCATTTCCTAGTCTAGAAGCTGTCATTGGAGCCTTATAAATTTCTACTTGGACGTAAAACTTGCTTCACTTTATTGGTGACGTTTATCTATATCTGTAACTTTTCGTACGAGAATGGCACTTCATGCTAATATCTTTTACTCCCAGAGGAACTGAGAGAATCACTAGTTTTTCGAGCTATAAGTTTCCACCATTGCGGAAAACTGCTATAGTTTGTAACCGTATAAAGGCCGTCACAGAGAAAAGAGACAACCTTGACCACCTGCGAAGGGTGACCCAGCATTAACAACAGCCAAAGGAAAAAGCAGCTCAAGTTTCATCTCCAGGTGACTGAAAACTAAGACACCCTTTGCTTCACCTTTCAGAAGAAATGTTATAACTTTTGGAAGCATAAAATTAATCTCATTCTTGCTCCCAAAAACAAGAAAAATCAAAACAGGACGTTAAACAAACCTGCAACCTGTCCGAGTTATCAACCTCAACCCTCACTATTATTAAGAAAGACTGTATAGGCCGACTCACTGGAGTTTCTTTTTGACAGAGATGCATGATGGGTTTCCATCTGCTACAACAATGCGGCAGATGATTGATACCATGGAGAGAATGACGGAGGACCCCTGTACTGGCGGCAACAATTTGCCTTTGTTTCCAGAAACGATTAGAGACAGATATAGTGGATATGGTACGGGAAGGACACCTTGGGCGATAAAGGAAGGGAAAATGAGTATAGGGTCAGGTTCGATATGCCTGGCATGACGAAGAATGGTTTCAAGGTCTGGGTTGAAGATAGCATGCTTGTAGTTAAGGCAGAAAAGCTTCCAAGAAACAGAGGAATCAAGTTAAAGTGGTGAAAATATAACTGAGGATGAAGTTTGGCCGACCAATAGCTATGGAAGCTACAGCAGTAGGATTGCATTGCCAGAGAACATAGTGTTCGAGAAAATTAAGGCAGAGGTGAAAAAATGAAGTGTTGTATATAAGTATAACCATTCCAAAAGCCAGCACCACCAGTAAAGTTACAGACATTAATGTACAATAGAAGTATGCTTGTAAAACAATACTGTTCAACTTTCAGGCTGTGTACTTCATTAACATAAATTTGATGTACAACACATTCCTATTCACAATAAGTGAATCAGTTCATCTTCCAAACCATCGTAGCCATGAGGCCAGTGATTCTTGCAATAACAGTGAGGAGGTTCGTCTGCAACCTAGTAAACTTGCCTATTCAAAAAAATCTTGAGTGGCATATATTTCAGTGCCAAATGCAGTACATGAGTCGGTACTCAAAATGAATCTTTGTCAAGTCAATCGTTAATTCTTTTAGTTGACTGTCTTGCTCTTCTCCAAACTAAAAAGACTTCTTCTTCTGTTTACTTTCTGAGATGCGTTTCAGCGCTTGGGTGCCCCTTCTTATTCCCCTTTAACATAAACAAGACAACCACGAGGCCATAAAAAAGCTGCATGCGATGTGGCAATGAAGATAATAGAAAGTAGTTACCTTTGGTACAAGTAAACAAAAATGTAGAAAAGTGGCAGCACCATCAAAGCCAAAATGGAAAGAGTGACATAGGTTATACTTGTCTGCTTCTGAAAATATGAAAAATTGAGACATGGTAAAAAGAATATAACCAACAACATTCTCCTATAAAAAATCAATATGGAAATAAAACATGCAAGCTTCAAGATTATACAATGTCAAGTTATGTTAGCTTCTTAATTTCATAGATATGCATGCATGAACCACATTGCTGGCTGTACCGTGTAACCCTATTAAGATCTTCCAATTCAGAGATAAAATTGCTATAATTTACACCAACCATCATAAAATGATAGACATAATTTATTAGCGGAAAGTTTCTGGCATTTAATTTTTCTACGAACAAAAAAAGTTAGCATGAGAACAGATTTTCGTATTTCTGCATGATTTGTTCCCTTTTCCCTAGAACACAGGAACACTGCTCATCACTTACAACAAACCTTTTTTAATATGTAGCCACTCAAAAATGATTGAGCACACAAAATTTAGACAAAGGTGATAATGAACTTTACCCTGCGCCCTTTTGAGAAGGGTTTCAGATTCCCAGTGCATGTGTGGGCATCACAAAATTGGCGCAAAAAGAACTCTGGCAGTTCAATAAAAATAGAAAGCAATTATTATGAGTTGATTAAAGAAAATTACAAATTTCTTAATAATAAAATAAAAGTTTTACCATGAAGACGGCTTGCTGAAGGACCCTCATTGACAGGAAAACAACTATTGGCCAGACTCTGCAAATAATTATCAAATGAATGATAGAAAAAAAAAAAAAAAAAATGAAGACGGCTTGCTGAAGGACCCTCATTGACAGGAAAACAACTATTGGCCAGACTCTGCAAATAATTATCAAATGAATGATAAAAAAAAAAAAAAAAAAAAAAAAGAAAAAAAATTGGGATCGAATAGAAGATTGCTCAGAGACCACCTCACACTGATGTTGATTCCTAGCAGCAGCTGCAGGATTGCACTTAGTCTTCCGTGGTGCGGAATCCATTATTAGATCACAATGCAATGCGCCACATACATCAGCCAAGCACTTGCTTTGACTCTGGATTCAGCACAATCACAGTTCAAAAATACTCAAGTTAAAAGAATCCAGTTTGGCTAAAAATTTTCTAAGGATGTTTCTCCTATTTGTTACTGTGTTACCTACTTATTTGAAAACAAGTACCCATATTTTGAACAAGATATGTACATAGGTTTCAGGTACTTCAGTTTTTCCTTGAACATGAGAAAATTTAGGACCTATTAACAATTTCACCAGATTCCCATCTCAACATTTGGGATTGATGAACCTAAGAGCTTCTTCATAATTATTAAAATGAACAGCCAAAGTTTCACAGACTGAGTCCCAAATGCAATGCAAGAGAATGTAGTGAATACTAATTAAAAAATCCCTATTTCATAAATTATATTTATCTTGAAAACTACATTAAGACTAATGCTAAACAACATGAAATGAAACTCAAAGCAGACGGAGGCTACATACCACATTCAGCAAATTATAGTGCCTGTTGTCAAAATGCTGATCAATATATTTCTCTTCATAAAACCTTTTCTTACAGAATCCACATTTCCATTCATTTATATCCACATGGAATTTATGCTGTTCCTGATCTCTAAACAAATCATTATCAGGGTGAAGCCTACACCTAGTCGAAATCTGATAGCGTTCTTTCTCCACAAAGGGCATCAAATACTGGACCAAAAATCAAGTAGCAATCATGTTATTTGGTATGAACACAAAAACCAAGAAATTGATATGCTAATCTATGAAAATTGTACACATTGTGCTAACCTCCTCAATAATTTTCCATGCTGCCCTACTCCTTTCTCTTGAACAATGTATTTCATGAACATCCTCCTCCACTTGCTTCAAAGTTCTGACCATTATTTTTAACGAAAATAAGAATGTAAAATTTACGAATTCAGATTTACAATTCAATAGAAAAGACTATACATTACCTAGCAGCTGCACGTTCTTCAAAATCCTGTAGAAAACAGCACATATAATTGAATTACCAAAGTTTTGAACAATAAAAATGAAGTCATTTCATCAAACACGGACTTAATAAACAAAGAAAAACCCCAAAATCATCACAACAGCTCAAAAACCCCTAGAAAAAGTAAAGGAGCAAAAAAAATAAGTAAGTTGAAAACTGATCTAGTTCAAGATGTGCGAAAACAATCAATTAAAGACGGAAGCAAATCCGGCGAAATCAGTTTGGCTAAAAGAAGAACCGAAGAATACAAGAGATGACATAAGAAACCTGATTTAGTTGTAGAGTATAAGCAAAGAGCGAAATGAAGAGAAAGAGTAAAACGACAGCCTGTTTAGAGCAGAATGGAGTCTTCATGTTAGTTTTGTATTGGGAACATAAAATCTTTTAATCGGAATTACAGGAGGTGGGGGATTCTGATTCTCTAAGGAGAAGGTACCCGCCACGCCTTCCTGCGAAATTTAGCCAATCCTCGTTCGCCACCTCGGATACGTATGCCTGTACTTAATTTTCAAAAATTCTTTTGAAAAATAATTAAAAAATTAATCAATTTTTTTTTTTTTTTTTTTGCAAAGAAAAAATATACGTAATTTCTATTAAAAAATCAAATATTACTATACAAGTAATGGTCGAAAAATGACCCGGCGGGTTATGGGGGTTGGCGAGTTGAGCCTAACCCAGCCCGCCTCTTAGCTAGAAAGGCTGGCCCAGCCCAGCCCGCCAACCCTAACCCGTCGGGTTATTATGCGGGTCGGGTTAGCCCACACTTTTTTAAAAACTTTTTTTTTCTTTTGTGTAATTGTTTTTAGTTAACTTTATATATATAATTCAGTTAAATTAATTTTTTTTGTTAACATTTCAAATATTAATTCAATTTTAATACAATAAAATTGTAATATAAGAAAAATTAGATTTTTTTCATTTATTAAAAAATAAAATAAGTAATTACAATAATTATTGTCTCATTAAAAACTTTACTAAGAAAAACCCAATGGGACAAAAACTTGGTAAGAAAAAAAGAGTGCAATAATTGACAATTAATTTACAAGTTACAATTTACAAAATAACTAATTTGGGGGTTGACTATGACCTCCCTCATCTGTATCATCTATATTACAAAATTGAAATGATTCTATTAAAGTATCATCGACAACCTCGTTTTGATTTTGATGGCGTGACCATTCCCAATCTCGAAGACATGTGAGGACTTCAATTATTTTTTGTGAAAGTTTAGTCCTCCTTTCATTTAAAATTTTTCCACTTGCACTAAATGTTTGTTCGGATGAGACGATTGAGACAGGAACAGCGAAAACATCCAAGGCAAGTCTTGATAATACCGGAAAAATACATTTTCTGGTTTTCCAATATTCTAAGACATCAAAATTGACTCTTTGTTGTGGATCTACTGGTAACACTTCGGGGATTCCTAAATATTGTTGAAGCTCATTACTCTGTGACTGCATGGAGGACAACACATTCGCTGTTGGTGCTTCTGAAGAGGAGGTTGTGCTTCGGGTTCGTGTCCTCTTCGATCTATTAAGTGCACTCTAGGAGTCGAAGTCTTTATTTGTTTCTTCTTATGCAACTTCCCTGGGCTGGGTATTTCGACTCTTTGCTGGCTCCCATACCTGTTTTCATATTGCAAATATACCTCTACAAGACACTCCCTTGCCTCTCCTAGTTGATTGACATATGCTTCGTTTTGTAAATTTTCAGTTAATGTGTCTAAACCATTTTCTAAACTTACTACTTTAATTCTAGGATCAAATATAGCATCTAAACAATAAAAAAAATGAATGGTTTCCAATATTTTTAAAAAAAAAAAATTTCATTGCCTTTATTGGTCCCCCTAAAATTTCATTGTTTATGTTTTTTCTAAATAAATCTGAAATTTTTATAATTATATGTATTACCAATGGACTAGTAGGATAATACACATCAGAAAGTTGTAAAGTGAATTGGTAAAAAATTTTATGAAAATAATGAAATTTTTTAGCTATATGCCAATCATTTTCTACCAAATAATGAGGATTTCTATTATTTGCTACAAAATAACTAATTAAATTTGTATAAGGTAAACATAAATCAAACATTAAATAAGTATTATTCCATCTAACAGACATGTCTAATGCAAAAGTTTTAGAAGACATATTTGATTTTATACAAGCATCTTGAAATTGAATATTTCTTTTATTACTACTAGTAATCAAAGCTAAAGAATCTCTAATTCTATTAGTATTATCTTTAATTGTTTTCATACCACTTTTCACAATTAAATTAATAATGTGACATGCACATCATTGGTGAAAAAACTTTATGCTTCGTTTGTTACGCTATTGGGAATACTATTATTAGTATTCCCAATAAAGTTAAATAGTAAAATGTCATTATTCTCAAAATATTATTCTATATTTTTTAATTTCTTTTAAACCCTTTAAATTTATTAATTTAACTAAACACCCCCAAATATTTTTTTTAGAAATTACAAAAACACCCCGGCCACCCTCTGGCGGTGGTGGCCAGCTGTCCGTATTTAATGGATGGGTTGGGGGTGTTTTTGTTAACCTTTAATATTTTATTATAGGGGTGTTTAGTAAATAAATAAACATAGGGGGTATTTTTGTTAATTTTTAAATCCTACATCGTAATACATGCCCAATTTAATCTTTTTCAAAATATTATTCTAAAAACTATCAGAATAATGAACCAAACAGAGCCTAAATTGTCATTAAAAGGATAATTAATTTTAAAAAAAATCTATAGATGTACTATTAGCACTTGCACTATCTAAAGTTAAACTTATCACTTTATTAATAACATCATAATCTTCTAAAACTTCAACAATTTTATTATAAATTTGTTGACCACTATGATCTACATCTATTAATCTAAATCCTAATAAAGATTTATTTAATTTACATTCGTTATCAAAATAATGACCAGTCACACAAATATAATCTTGTTTAGCTCTACCACTCCAAATACCGGCGGTTAGAGCCACACTAACATGACAACTATGTATTTTATTTTCCCAAACAATTTTATTAAATCATTTATAGTTACAGTTTTAGAATAACTTTTAAATCCTGGAAAAAATGAATTTTTAATAAATATTTAAAAATATTTATCTTCAGCCATATTAATAGGTTGATCAGTTGCAGCAATATATAAAGTTAATTGTTCTCTATATACATCAGAATTAGAACGCCAAGTAGTACCCATATTATTTATTTGAGTTTGATTGGTTTCTCTATTTCCATGTTGAGTAATATATTTATTAACATGCCTTTTTAAAGTACTAGTACTATTACCTGAATCAGCTTTATAAATATTTTCACAATACGTGCATCTTGCTTTCTTCACTTGAACTCCATTTTATGTCTCGTAAAACTTATCGAAATATACCCAAACGTCTGATGTGTGCTTGTCGTCGGTTTCGACAGCAGTTGATGAAGCCGCTTCTGCTTGAGATGAAGTTGGACGAGGACGACTTCTAGAACCACCGAGAGCTGTAGCAGCATGGGGAGGAATCGGGGGCATATTATGAGATGTATCGGATTATGAGACTAGGAAAGCAAGACTATTTTAATCTACTGCATTTATGTTAGTAAATTCAGGGGGACTAGGATAGTAGTTTTCTTCATCATCGAAATTGATGGGATGGAAATATCTATCCATTGTAGTTAAAAAAAAATTGATATAGAAGAAATAAAAAATTAAAGAAGGAAAATTGGAATTTGGAAATATGGATTGAAAATTGCAAAAACTAATAAAAATTAAAATGAGAGCAAATTGACAACAAAGAGAATAATGGAGAGATTTCAATTGAGATTAGAGAAAATGAAAGAATGAGAGAATTGGGATGTGAGATAATATGAGAGTTAAGGGCCTATTTATAGAAAAAAAATGACGAAAAAGACCCCTCCAAATGCTATAAAACGGCTATATTTCAAGGGTAAAATGGATATTTGCAAAATGAAAAAAATCGTTAAATTTTTTTGGCCAACCCAGCGGGTCAACCATTGGTTAGCAACTGCCAACCCCCCGGCTTGGTGGGTTTCTTTGCAAAAAAAAAAAAAAAAAAGCAACCCGCCAGGTTGCTATATAAAAACCCGACCTGCCCGGCAGGGTGCATGCGGGTCGGGTTCAACCTGACCCACCTTGTTGAACCCTTCTTAACACGAGTCGGGTTAGGGTTGACCCGCCTAACCTGACTCATTTGTTCCACTTTTATATACAAGATTTTCAAGCACATTTAAAAACCATAAAAAGAAGAATAATATTAGTGGATTATCCTCGTGAGTCATGGCCTCAAATTTCCTCTTTAACCAAATCAGATAGTTTTCAAAAGACAAAGTTGGCCTTAGAATGTAATAGCAAATAGCAATTACATCATAACCTATTTATAATATTTTTATAAATTAAATTATTGTGACATTATTGTTACATAACGATACAAACTCACTAAAATATATTGATTCAAAAAATTAAGCCCCTGTTTGTTACACTATTCTGGATCCTTATTCTGTTATTCTATTTGAATTAAAAATAGGATATGTGTTTTTTTACTTATTGGGATCATTATTCTAAAAATTAAACCAAATCAAATAACATTTTTTTGTCTATAAGAAGAAAAGAGGGGAGACTTGGCTTTAGATTATTCAACTCAAAACATTTTTTAATCAAACTCTATTCAACATTTTTTTCTCTCTCCTTCTCATTTTTCTCTCCTTCTAAAATGAAAATTAATCAACGCAAGACCCCCACCGCCAACGCCAGCCAACATGGCCGAAACGATATACGATCGATCAGATCTGGAAGGTCATGCTTCGATCTAGTCAGAAATCGCTAGATCTACGGCCTAGCCATTGACGGCCAAATTTTGGCTGAGATTTGGCCATTAATGATGGCCGAATTTTTCTTGCTAATGATGACCAAATCTTTGGCGATTTGGCCGAAAACAGCCATACGATGCACTACCGGCCAAATATAACCAGTCGTGAGCTGTTTCGGTGACTGTCGACTGCTGTCCAGCGATGGTGGCTGGCGGTCGGCTATCCTCTTGGGTGTCTAGGGTGCTTTTATTAATTTTTTTTAAACTTTTATTGTGGGAGTGTTTAGCTAAATTAACAAATGTAAGAGATTAAAAAATAATAATAAATATTTTCAAAAAATATATCAAACAACCATTCCAATATTTTATTCAACTCTGATATAAATTTAAGATATTTTATTAAACACATTTTCAGAATCTGATCCTATTCGATTTAATGCAACTCAACTCAACTTAAAACACTTTTTCGGAATAAGATTTTTTAAATCCACACATGCTCTAAGAATTTGTATCTAACAATAGCCTAACCTCTTTTTTTTATTATGCTTTTATTTACGATTTATTGTATTGAAATTTTATATTGCATCATTACATTCATTATTTTATGTCATGGTCATTTATATAAAAAATGAGTAAATTTCATATTCCCACCCTTGAATTAACAAAAAATTGATTAATGTAATTGTTAAAGGGTAAAATGGTTATTGCCACTGCATTGAGTTTGAAATGAAAAAACTCCAAGAGAGCCCCCATTCCAAACCACCACCACCACAGATCTCCAAACCAGATGTCCCTTTTGCATCCACACCCCCTAATCACTCCTCATTCAACCAAACACCATTACCACTTAAAAAAAACAACACAACAGTAATACACAAACAAACAAACAACAATAGGTAACAATATGTAGAAAATTGGCATTATGCGGTGCAGCCGAGTCGAAAAACGTAACAGTCAGGTGACAACAACTGCAGGTGACGGACGATAAACGACGAGCAGGAACAATCAGGGGAGGTAGGGGTTTTGATGAGGAGGAGATGGGGATGTTGATGGTGGTGTTATGGGTGATTTTTGGCACCGAAATCGACCAGAATCCAACTTGAAAACTGAAAAGTCGCGTAGATCAGCAAGGAGTGACAATCAGTGATTAACGAGCACACTCTGGTGGAAAAGTTAGGGGTTTTGGTGAGGAGGATAAGGGGATGTTGATGGTGGTGTTGGGGAGGTTTAACGATGCTGGAATCAGGCCTGATTTTTGGCTTGGCCAGGATCTCCTGGCCAACGGTGGTAGAGGTGGAGGTGGAGACGGAGACAGGGAGATGATGGAGAGAAATTTGACATGTGGGGGTTATTTTGAATCAAAAGTAAAAGGTTCAAGGGTAGTTTGGTAATAGCACTTTCTATACTGTGTCAGAACCCAAAATCATTAACGGTGTTAATTTAAGGGTAAGATTTGGAATTAATGNATGGAGAGTTGCGTTTTTGAGAAGAAGAATGAGGGGTTTGCTAACTCTTAATTCCTTTTAATGAGATTTATACACAATCATTCCCATTTTGCCCTTACTCTTCTTTGGGAATTCCATCTATATCCTTTGATTCATTACAAACTCACCCCCATATCAACATATTCTCTATGAAAAATCTTTACAATTAACTCCCCACTTTTCCTGCTAATTAGGGGTAGAATGGTCAAATTGCTCTTAGGGAATAAAATATCTAAAACTCAACAAACATTTTAAACGGTCTGTCGCCGCGGCGAAGAAACTTCTGTCGCCGCGGCGAAACTGTCCAGAGAGTTTCCCCGAGGTTTCAACACATCTTCGCCGCGGCGAAGATTATCCTTCGCCCCGGCGAAGCTTGGTACACTAAACTTCTTCTATTTTCAACCAATTTCAGGGCAAACATTCAACATAACATTCAATCAAACAATATTACCAAAAACCAACTCAAATAAGAGCGAAAGAGGAAAAAATAACAACGTACCTCATGTGGGACGTTACATTTGGAGCCTTGGCTGTGTGAGTGAATTCTCTAATTCTGGGTACAGTCCTCATCCACACACACTTCTAACGGACTGTACAATTCTTCTTTCTGAATTCTGAGCCTGCTCACTAAAGGTGGCGTGCATGTGGGACTATGTCACTCATGGCTCCCCATCGCAACATCCTTCTCTTCTTTTTATCTTTTTTTTAACACTTCTTTAAGAAAAATTCAGATGTGAATATCTTTAATATTCTCACTTCTTTCTGTTTTCTCTTTAACATGTTTTAGGGCTTTTTCATGCTCTTATGAATATGTATGCATGTTGATGGTTTTATGCTTATAATTCTTTCTAAATTCACATATTTAAATGCAATTATGCATTATGGAAAGCAAACATGTCATTCTCTACCTTCTACAAACTCATCCCAAAGTAACACATAATCATTCTCATACATGCACTTCTCTTTGACATTTCATCAAACAATTCATGTACACAAATCAACACTAATTTGGCTACCCTTTTATCTCTATTTTAGGCCACTGAAAATTTGGAATAAACTCCTCCATAATTAACACCAAATCTACCCAAAATACACACTTCAAAATTTTCACTTCAATTCTTCCAAATCTCATCCAAACATTCATCAAATAATAGCTACACCAACACAACTTCTCATGGATAGGTTCTAATCATTATTCAACACCAAATCCATTAACAATTTTACATATAACACATATATATGCATAAAGAAAGTCCTCTACACAACATAACTTAAATCATACTTAGGGTAGGATTTACTTACCTTGTGCTTGAGTAATTCCACTAGAATCTCTCTTTCTTTGGTAGACTTGTTCTTTCTCTAAAACCCTAAGCATAAACACTATAAGAATTCAACATTTTAAAAATTAATCTCACATCCATTGCAAGAATTCTTACCTTTGGGTGCTTAGGATCAAATCTCTACCAAAATCCAACCAAAAGTCCTCTAAAATCCCTTGGAAATTTGATGAAGAGATGAGAGAAATTGAGAGTGAAGTAGTGTGAGAGGGAGTAGAGAATGATAGGGTCTTTTTGCTTGAACTCTTAATATCTCATATTAATATGCATACTTTCCCATTTTACCCTTGCACTTTCTTTAAAATTTCATCTATGTCCCTTAGTCAATTACCATAATGCCCTCATTAGCCGAGTCGAAAAACGTGACAGTCAGGCGACAACAACTGCAAGTGACAAACGATAAACAACGAGTAGGAACAATCGAGGGAGGTACGAGTTTTGATAAGGAGGAGATGGGGATGCTGATGGTGATGTCATGGGTTATTTTTGGCACCGAAATCGACCAGAATCCAACTTGAAAACTGAAAAGTCGAGTAGATCAGCAAGGAGCGACAACCAATGATTAGCGAGTGCACTTAGATGGAAAAGTTAAGGGTTTTGGTGAGGAGGATAAGAGAATGTTGATGGTGGTATTGGGGAGGTTTAACGATGCTAGAATCAAGCCTGATTTTTGGCTTGGCCGGGATCTCCTGGCCAACGGTGGTAGAGGTGGAGGTGGAGGTGGAGATGGGGAGATGATGGAGAGAAATTTGAGATGTGGGGGTTATTTTGAATCAAAAGTAAAAGGTTCAAGTGTAGTTTGGTAATAGCACTTTCTATACTGTGTCAGAACCCAAAATCATTAACGGTGTTAATTTAAGGGTAGGATTTGGAATTAATGAAAACATGGGTGGGAACTTGGAGATTGGCTAATCTTGGATGGGTAAATGCTTTAGTCATAAAATAAATAAATAAAATGTTTTCTACTGTTTTTACATTAAATGTTGAGCAAAATTGTTCAAGAAACTAGTCTTAAAGCCCATGCTTTGCTCGGCTATGTTTATACAATTTTTTTTTTACATTATTATTATTTTCCTTGTGGTGTTAAATGTATATTGTTTGTATTGAATTTAATTGGATATTGAATTTATACATTTTATTGTTGATAGTTGGTTTCTTGTTTGTCATTGGCTAATGAATATGTGAATGAAATGAGGAATTTTTTTGAACGTGTACGACTTGTTGAATGGAATATAAATTCTATTTGGTTATCCTTATACAGATATAAATATTGACTTTCCATGACTAGAGAATATAAACAGACAAAATATGAACAAACAACTGTTCATTAAAGCACACATTTATTCATGATGTTTAAAATAAGAGTAATATTACATTTACACCACTCTTTTACACCATATTTATTACATCATGATGTGGTATATGTCACAATTACATAAATTTTAAATTTTTAAAATTATAATAGAATTTGTGTGGTTGTGGTAAATATCTTTAATATTATAATAGAATTTGTGTGGTTGTGGTATATACCACATTATAATGTAATGAAAATTGTGTAAAAGAGTAGTGTAAATATAGTATTATTTTTAAAATAACTCTTCGGATATTGTGGAATAGCTATTTATTTAATATAAAAGTTAAAATAAACACCAAAACTATATACTATAATCGGTGTGCTTTTAAGTAGAATTGAATATGAAGAGTTTGTAGTTAAGTGGGTACTACTGTGTTAACCATGTTTAAAAAACTTTTAGGTTCTCAATAATATAAATTTCGTAATTAATATCATAATTATTATATTTATGTCTATCTATTTATCATGTTTTTCAAACACTCAATAGTAACTTAAAGGTTAGTTTTTTGAAGACATTATAATAGTATGAAATCTAATTTTTTTTTATTTTTTTATTTGCAATATCATACTAAATATGTAGTAAATTTATTGCATTACAAAGTTCATAGTTTTTTACCCTGATAGTATGGTTCGACCTGTTGGTTGTTGCAATTAATTATTGTTCAAAAAGGGTTTTTTAACGTGTAATGTTAGACCAACGGTTGTTGATGTGTTTGTAGTTGTAATGGTTGTGGAGACTTTAATTGTTCGGCCATTGTGTTGTATTGGTGGGACGTGTCACGTGTTTTCCAATAGGGTAATGCTATGCATACTAACGGATTTTACTAATCAGTGTACTAACTTAAAACATAGTACGGGTACTATATACATAGTACGGATACTATATGTAATTTTAACAAAGGTTAGTACATTGGTTAGTAAAATCCGTTAGTACGCAAAGTATTATTCTTTCCAATAACACCAGTTACAGTGGAATGAGTATATTCATACTTATTGCAACTGTTTCGTAATTAATATAATAATAAATATGGTTATGTCTATCTATTTATCCATATTTAATTTTTAGTTTCTTTTAGTTAACAATTTTATCATTGTTCGACATTAACTAATTACAATTATAGATTCAAATTTATGTTAGAAAGCTGTGATTTTTCAAACAGAAATTATACAACAACCTTTCAAAGCGATTGAACAGGACCTAGAGTAGAATGTAAATGACAACTACGCACGTATCCAAAGTAAATAATCCATTCATATTCAAATAAATATCTCTAACCTTTCATATCCTTCAAATTAAATTTCACACAAAAATAGTGAATCAAATTAAACTCAGCAAAAAGAATGAAACATAAAATATAATAAAACGTTTCAGTTGATGAAATGAATTGTAAGTACTAGGTAATACATCAAATCGTATACCATTACTATTACGATTTTTTAGTTTGAACTTTGAAACGGTATTATATTCACTAAAAAGGACATTACAAAATTACGATTGTTAATCTCTTGTAATTCTATAGTACAATCTAAATAGATTTGCATTGTTCCTCATACAATTAAACAGATGGTTCGGTTGCTTGCTACAATTCTACAAGACAGTGAATAATGGTTCGACATCAGGACTCTTGTAATGCTATAGTAAAATCTAAATAGAGTTACATATTTCCTCATACAATGAAACAATATGGTTCGGCTACTGCCAACAATTCTGTAGTACAATTAACAACAACTTGGTTATCAAAATGGTTCAGCAAAGACATTAGAAAACAACACCAAAACCATTGATCCACATAATTTGCCACATGGATTTGTTAAGTACAGTAGTAGACAAATAAGTGGTTTGGAATGGTCTGCCTATGTCTTCTTATAACTTCTTATAATTGAATGAGTAAACGACATATTCTCACCCAAGGTTTGACAAAATCCCAAGTTAATACTATATGTTTCATTTATTCTAGATTCTCACCCTTAAAATGATGAAAAAACGTTTGATGTAATGATAAAGGGGTAAATTGGTCATTTTACATGGGCGGCACACGTTAGCAGACCACCGCCTATAACAGTCCTCCGGCGCACATTAGCAGTTTGCATTTCCGATATTTTTCGCTCTTTTTTCGGTGATTCTTTCACCCAAAATCACCCTTGTCACCACCATTTGACTACTCACATCCTCCCCTACAAAACCCCTAACCTTTCCAGCCACGGCAGCTCACCGTTTGCCGTCCACCACTTCATCGAAAAATAGCCGATGAACATGAACTCTCGGCTGGTGAATGACGACGAAACGGTTGCTAGGGACATATGGGTTTTATAGATTTGGAGACGGTGGTTGCATTGGTGGTGTCCAATTAGATTTTCGTTGTCGGAATCGACCAGAATCCGGTGAAGAACACCAAAACACTAAGCCTAACGGCACCGACGATTGGAGGGGCAAATGAGTTGGGAACCAAAGAGGTTTTGGACGACGGACTACGGGGAAGGTGATGGAGGTGACCAGGGGGTTCGACGAGGGTATGTAGTGACTGAGGGTTTTTTTGATATAATTTGAAAATAAAATGATAAGTTTTATAATTCTACTAATTTAGGGGTTAAAACATAATTTATTCATTTAGGGTTAAGGGCATTATGGTAATTGCACCCTTTAAACCCTAAAAATTCATAACACTGTTACTTTAAGGGTGAGAATCTGGAATAAATGGAACCTATGGTACTAACTTGGAATTTCGTCAAACCTTGGGTGGCAATATGTCATTTACTCTAATTAAATAACAAAATTATTGGTTCAGCCGATGGATTTGGCAATTCTGCAGCAGAATTTACGGTTTATTATCTGGACTAAAACAACCAAATAGTGAAAACGATACAATAACTTACATAACCTTTTAACAAAAACTATATAACAAACATGATAAGCTATCGAAAAGTAGTATAACAACACAGTAGTCAATAAATTGCAACAACGCCTACAAATTTTACATTCTAACAAAATATATATAGCAATAATAAACCAAAATTACAGAGGCATAGGCAACTAAATACATTACCTTCGATAGCACGTAATTCACAACAACGACGACAAATATTATGACTCGACTAAAAGTATATACCTGTATTAAAATAAAATAAAAAGTTTAACAATACTGGCCAAACCAAAAGAAAACAATTACAAATAATAGCTAAAAGTTGACTACCTCTCTTTCTTCAGATAAATCATGTAACACATTGTTAATATATCCACATATATATAGGATTCAAAGTAACGAATTAAGTGATACAACACATCTCTTCAAATTCATGAAATTCAACAATACCTATAATAAATACATTAATATCCACATTTATTCATGCATATTAATTATAATGAATATTATATATATATATATATACCCTTTCACGTTTGGTACCCTCCACATTCAATATATTAATTATAATATATATATATATATAATTATGAAGGTGGTCCAACACTAAATGTATTATTATATGTCACTTTGTGATCTTATTATTCTAATAATCTAGCTAGCTCTTAATTGCAATAATAATAATTTATATATTATGGTTAACTAACTATATATGTATGAACAAAATAATAATAATAATGTTTGGTCAAATTAATTGATGGAAGTAGCCATGCACGATGTGTAGATACGGTTTGATTTTTTGTTTAATATTATACAATAAGATTTGTCACATTATTCTTATATAGAAAGGGCTCCCCGTGACCTAATTTGGGAGCTAGCCTAGCATTAGAAAAGCTATATGCTATTTGATCAATTAGCATCTAGTTCACATTCATATATTAATATTAACTATATATACATAGTTATGTATTATTATTTTGTATAACATACTCTAAACCCCCTAAGGTTTTCCCTAATTAAATAAACCCCCTGTCGTATTGGATATTGTTGTGAACCCCTTACAAAATTACAAATTGTCAAACGTTAGGGTTGTATCGTTAGATATAACAGATAAAGGGTATAAATGTAATAATATATACCAGATAAAGCTATGCTATTTGATCAACTAGCATCTAGTTCACATTCATATATTAATATTAACTATATAGATAGCTTGTATTATTATTTTTACATTATCTAAACCCCCTTGAGGTTTGCACCAATGACAAGAAACCCTCTGTTGTATTGGATATTGTTTTGAACCCTCTGCAAATTGCCAAACGTTAAGGTTTTATAGTTAAATATAACAGATAAAGGGCATAAATGTAAATGCAGTTATAAATATAACGGATATTGTTTGAAGCAAATAGCCTTTGGAATCCCAACAGATATGTTTCTTTTTTTGCAGTATTTTTTAGTGTAATGTATATTACTTTATTTGCGTAATATCCTAGCATCCTTGAGGGCATTTGTGTCATTTACTAACATGTTGATTTGCTACCATATAAAATTAACATTTTAAGCGTATGCCAGGGGTAAATAAGGTATTTAGCTGCTTAGGTTATGTCAGTAACTATGACAAACAACAGGGGGTTCACAATAATATCCAATACCACAGGGGTTATTGTCATAGAGGTAATTACCCCTTAATATTAATGTATTATTGCTTTTATATAATATGCTTCTTTATTCCTTAGTTTCCATGATAGTCAAAGATTTAATCTTATATTCTGAAAGACACTCGGTTTCTTCCGTCTCTAATCTTCAAATTTCTGTCCTTTAAAAATTTTAATTTTCGGGGTGAAACTTTCATTAATTTTGAACGGGTTTAACAATTTCCAAATATGATTTTTGTTAAAAAAAAATAAAAAAAATACCCGATACTAATAATATATCTCACGATAACCAGAAAACACACTCTTATAGTTCAATATATATAATTCATTTCATCATTAAAAAAGAAACTAAATCTATACGAACATATTTTCAAGATAACAGTATAAATTTAAATAATGGTTATCAAAGATATCTATATAATATTATTTTAACCTGTTAAATTATTAATTATTTTTGTTATATATATACATATAAAACATGTGTAAACATATATAGGCAGATGGAAATCAACCTAACCTACCCCATTGAAAATTTGAACCTAATGCGACTGAATTATCTTGATGGCCATGTGAAGGGGAATTGAAATTAGGTCACAAAGTAACATTCGTTCATATGGTAGAGACACTTTAAATATTTTCTTTTTTCTTTTATGACCCCATTTCATATCAATTCACTTTTATANAAAAAAAAAAAAAAAAAAAAAAGGTAACCAAACCGGAAAATAGGACTAAAACCAAACCGAAAAACCGATTTTCTAGCTTAACCGGTTTGGTTTCGATTTTTAAAAATGACCAGACCAATTTTCCGGTTCGGTTAACAGTTTAAGAGTAATATTAAACCAATTGACCGAAACCAATTTTCAAAATTGGTTTTGAAAAAAACTAAAAAAAAAAATTCCCTCATTTTCCCCCACTTTTTCTTGGGCATTGGGTCTGCAGTGCAATTTGCTTCAGTGCTTTTCCTGTTCTTCACCACTTTTTCTTGGTTTGCTTCTCCTCTTTTCTTTTTCGTTTTCACCTTCTTTTCCTTTCACTTTTCTGTTCTTTTTTTCTTTTCGTCTTCTCCTTCACTACTTTTCTATTTGGATTTGGATAAGAGGCGAAAGAGAACACCATGATCGAACTTCAGCCTTCTTCTTCTTCTTCGATGGTTTGGTAGATTTTTAGCATTAGGGATTGCAGTTGTGAGGCACCCATTTGGTGTCCTTATGGGTACTTTAAAACCGGTTAACCGATAGCTGAATTGATTATTCAGTTTGGTTAATAACCGGTTCAAAAGATAATTTGGTTCGGTTTCGGTTTGGATTATCCTTTGAACCAAAAACTGGTTCGATTTGAAAAGTGGGCAATCTAGTTCGGTTAACCGGATTTCCACACCCCTACCTACCCCACTCTCTCTCTCTCTCTCTCTCACGTTCTTTTTCATTGAGTGGAGAAGAAAAAAATTATTTCTTCTTGATTCTTGAAGTCATCTTGTTGTTCTAGCAAAACAACGGTTGGTTCTTTGGATTATCTTCGTGTGAATCAACGTTCGTGCTGTTCTACATTGAATCGGAAGTGAAATTGAATCAGAGACTTTTGAAGGAGCCTCCAAACATACATAAGTGAATCTAAATCCTTGTATGGTGATGCGTGGTTTGACAAACATGCATATGTAGCAAGTGCACTAGTTGCAAAAAGTAATACAATGATAAAGTGGAGTATCGATCCCATGAGGATTGCATGCTAATTACCGAGTTTCCTAATTCTATTACTAATTGAAGAATACAAAAACGGTGGAACTGTGGGGGAAAGTAAAGCCAGAATTAAAACACAAAATCAAACAACTAAGATTAACACTAAACTAATCAACAGAAATTCAAATCAAGGCAAAAGAGGTTAGGGTTCGACTTCACTAGAATACTCTACTTTAACCTACAATTTATATTGCTTCCAAATTCACATGCAAGGATTATAAATCGAATTCGTTAAGTTATAGAATATACCTTCTCAGGCTATATTCTCCTACCTATCCCTATTAAGCTTTTGCACCTAACAAAATGAAGGTTAATAGTTCAAAGTCTATCAAGCTAAATGGAATCCTATAAAGATTTCATAGATTGTTAAACCTATCTCTAGCGTTTGCTTAACAGTGTTTACTCTAAGAAACTAACACATGAATCACTTCTCAGTCTCATCATGCTCAACATTCAATTGAATCAAAAGAAATCAACATCCAACTGCATTAAGAACAAGAATAAACACATGATCCAAGCAATAGAACTAAAAAACAACACAAATTTATAGACTAAACTATTGTAATCCAAGTTACATCAAAACCATAACCCAAAAGTGAGTTAGTTCACGTAAACTATAAATGTGGAGTTCCACATATTAGAAATTGAGAGAGGAATGAATTCTTCCCTATTTTGGAGACCCAAATTCCTCAAATCTTCTTCTCCTCTCCCCCTTATCTAAATATGTCAACCTCCTCTCAAAAATGAACTAAGTCTCTCTTAAATAGTGGGCCAAAAATCATAGGCACCAAAAACTTGATGCGTGCTTTCACAAACGTGCATATGTAGTAAGTGCACCAGTCGTAAAAAGTAATAAAGTGATAAGTAGAGTACTATTCCCATGAGGATAGTGTTAGTAAATACTAATTTCTCTAGTTTAAGTCCTAATTGAAGCAACAATAAATTGGATTAGTGGAAAATTAACAACTAAGTACAAATTAACAAAATATAAATGAATGATAATGAAATTAAAGCAAAACCCAACAACTTAACTAATTAAACAATGCTGAAAAAATGTTAGGGTGTTGATTTCACCTAGATACGCTAACCAAATCATAGAATCTATTACCCAAGTTCTAATTCCTTGATTGAAAATCGAATTCCCTAAGTTGTAAAACATACCTTCTTAGGCTATATTTTCCTACTTATCCCTATTAAGCTTCCGCACCCAACAAAATGAAGATTAATAGTTTAAAGTTTTTTAAGCTTTATGGAATTCTATCTATATTTCATAGATCGTGTTTATCTATCTTTAGTTTTTGCTCAATCTATGGTATTTATCCCAAGAGGCACAATCACAAATCACTTCTCAATCTCATTGTGAACAACATACATTTGAATGGTGATCAAGCATCCAAAAGTCATTAAGCAAAGAGTAAACACTCAATCATGAAATTAAAACTCAAAGTAAATCAAAACATATAAATTTGAATCATTGTATCAAGGTTACAGCAAACCCTAGATAAAAAATTCAGTTCATACTTAAAAACAAAATAAAATAACAAAGACAAGTTGAATCAACGTTCATCATTGTAAAACAAGCAAAAGATGGAGAAATCTTCTCTTATTTGAAGCCCAAATCTTTAATACTCTTCTCATTCCATGAACTATCTCCCAAATGACGAACCAAGACCCTTTTCCCTTCATTTTTGTGCTAATTTATACTTCTCTCACTTAAGGATGAAGCCTTAGCAAGCCAAAATGCGTCGTTTTATTTTTCACATCTGACGTAGTTTCACCACGGCGAATATTTTTCTTTGCCCCAGCGAGAATATTTTGGGCCAAATTTGAGCTTGATAGAATCTGAATTTGGAAAAGTGGTAAACATATGAATTGTATCCCTTTTAATTATATTTCTACTCGTTTAAGAATAAGCCCAATCAGAGATCTACAGTTCAAGTTATGGCCAACATACTGAAGCACATCCAAAGACCTTTTCTTCAGTTACTAACGTACTGTTTACGACTTCAAGCCAAGTTTTCACTCTTTTCCAGTCATAATTAGGAAAATCCAAAAACATGAAAGTTGTAGCTCTGCGTCTTAGTTTTCCATAGGTTCTATATTCAGGTCATTCCGAGTTTCCAAGATCAAGCTACGCAATTTACGATCAAAACTATCATTTATGCTCAAAATCATCGTTTAGGCCTGCAAAGAAAAATTAATATAATTAGGTAGCAATTATGGCCCAAATTGTATGAGAATTATCCTAAATCCTATTGAAATTCAATGCAAAATCATAGGGAAAAAGAGGATTATTAAATATGCATAAAAAAAAAAAAAAACTCTGTAGATAGTTGTAATTAAATTTCTGATTTCCTTATGCATTTCCAGCACAAAAATAAGAAATGCATAAGTTTGGGGGTTGTGAAAAAGATTGTAAAAGTTGGTTGGAAAATGAGAAAGAATGGGTTTTGTAGATGTTGCTCTTTGTGTTTACATGAGGAAAACCGAGTTCTCTTACTTTGTTTTTCCTACCCCTTTTTTTGAGCCACACACCCAAGCCTAACGTTATAAGCCAACAAAGACCTTTTGATCCTTAGTGATGTCTAGTCTTCATTAGTGGAGAGTAGTTCGATACTTAGGCTTATAAAGCCTACCATCCTTTGATAAATTTCACATTTCTGCATAAAATAATTCGGGAAGTCGGAAGGTGGATTGAAGTGGGGATTACCTACTTAGGGGACTGGTAGCGTGCCGAATGCACCAAATTAATTAACCTTACTAACCTAACTATTAAATTGTATATAGGGTGAGCAAGGGTCGATCCCACAGGGAATGATTCGATTAAATCCTATATTCTATGCCAATAACCACAGCGAAGATAACAGGAAAATAAAATAAAATCCTAAACAGTAAACACGACAGCGTAATTAATGAAAGGGGTTGTAATCAATGCAATCTAAAGTGAAACAAATAAATCTCCAATGGTAGAAAATATCAAATTAAAAACAACCAGTTCTCGGTTCAAGATCCACCTAAACATGCATTGGACACGAACTAACTGTAATATTATTCTATCTCGTTATTATGGAATTACTGACCCTAGGAAACAACAAGCTCTGTTACCCTAATTTTCCTTAATAATCACCACTGAAAAAGCTCTTCAATTAGATCCTAACCCTTGAACAACCTAGAATAAGCTCTCTAAATTTAATTCAATGGCAGCCTTAAGCACTAGGAAAATAGATCAATCCAAGCAACAATCACACAAGATCGGATTATTAAACTTAGGTTATGTTATTCAAGGTTACAGATTGAAAACTTGTCCATAATCATCTGTCATCATGTGTTACTCATTGAATAGAAAGAGGACAATTACGTATCACACTTCCTAATTCTAACAGATAAAATTCCGATTAAACAATTCAGCAGGCCATTACTAAATCACCCAAACAGAAAATTATAAACAATTAAAATAGAATAACATAAACAATTCCAATAAAAACGAGATTGAGAAAAATGTTACTAAAGTTAAGTTACACCAATGAAATGAATTTAGGCTTCAAAATGCCCTTGAACTAAAGAAGAAAGATTAGCCGCACATCTTGACGTAGAAAGTAAAAGAAAACCCAAAAAACCTACTGTTGTCCTCCTTCCTTTTAACCTAACAACTCATAAATAAATAACATGTTTTTTTCTTCTTTCTCCCCCAGGAAAAACGGAAATTACTTTGCTAGATCTTTCCTAAACGATAGACTTCCAAAACTGTCAAAATCTTATAAGATATGGACAGCAGAATTCGTAATCCAGTTTGCACTAGGATTCTCACAATGTAAAAGAACTTTTATGGGCTTGGTCACTACATAAAAGTTGTAGTCCCGGATGTGTAGATGAATTTGGGCTTTTGAATCAGCTGCTTTCGATATCTGAAGCTCTAGTTAGGCCCATTCAAAGACTCGATACTCAGCTAGGAAATCCTTCCGCGAATAGGATTCCAGGTCCGGTTTTGCAACAACTAATGAGGGCCCGAACGAACTCGAATTCTCGCCCATAATACCTTCCTGGGAAGCTTGATTTGTCTACTTTACTTTTCCTAAAGAACCCTTTTGCAATCGAGAAATCTGACTCTATGAAAAATCTGAAAAACGCAGCACTGGTCAAAATAACAAAAACTCTGGAATTTCCTAATCTTTTCTCAATTATTTCATAAAGTCTATCCAAATATGTCAAACCTACAAAATAAACTCTAATCAACTCAACTAGGCATAAAACATAACAAAAAACATAATATGGAAGGAATAAAAATATATAAATTACACTCTTATCAGGGATCGATAGAGAAAGATAGTCAATCAATTTATAACTTCTTGGAGTGTTAAACATTTTCTCGTAATAATGTATCAACANGAACTTGCCACCAAATACTGCATCTGAATTGAAGTGATAACCTATGAAAAAATCACCCATATTTCTTTGAATTTGCTTGGATGCTTCGTGATTGAAGTATTTAAACTTCTGTGGTCTTTGTTGTATTCTCGGTATGAAAACTAAGTTTAAAGTATAATGTGTGTGTAATGTAGATCTCAGTATTCATTATCAAAAGGATCCCTGAGTTTGTAAGTTTTGACTTTAATTTAGGTCCTTGACATATTGATTATTTGTATGTTGTTGTGGTATTTTCTATTGGATTCCATTTTCTATGGTTGTAGAAAGTTGTCTTTTATTTCTTGATTGTATTCAATTGGAAATTACATTTTATTCTTTTTCATAGCGGTATGAGCTTGATAAAAATTTTACGAACACTGTTAAACATTATGCAGCGCTAAGTCTTACTTCAAATCATGATAACTTGGTCCAACCAGTGAAGAAAGTGCGCATGCATCTTCCATCTGCAAGTCGCATACTGCTCCCAGACGGCAGGAACTTGGCTTATCATGAGCTAGGTGTTTCAGCAAACAGAGCTAGATTCTCTGTGATTGCTCCACATTCTTTTCTTTCCTCCAGACTTGCAGGTAGAATAGATCAATCTGTGGTTCATTAAGAAAGTGGTATTGATGAAATTTGTATGCATGGTATTGGTCAAAATTGGGGCAGAGTCATTACTGATATTTTAAAAAAAAAATTGTACTATGAAAGGTATACCTGGTGTCAAAACGTCACTGCTTGAAGAGTTTGGTGTTCGCTTGGTGACATATGATCTTCCTGGCTTTGGAGAGAGTGATCCTTGTCCTAGCCGGAATCTTAACTCATCAGCATCAGATCTACAGGACCTAGCGGATTCTGTTGGTATCAGTGGCAAGTTTTGGGTGCTGGGTTACTCTAGTGGAAGCATGCATGCTTGGGCTGCACTGAAATATATTCCTAACAGAATTGCAGGTAAATCAATCTTTTTTTTTTATATGAATGCATAATCTCTAACTACTTTTTTGCTACTTAACAAGGTCAGCATCCTGTTATGTAGCAGGCCCTGGACTTATTTATATCAAGTTTAGGAAACAATTGCGTTGTACAGTTTTAAATAATTATTTTTACTCTTATTTTGATAACTGGACTAAATCTTCTCTCACTAATATAACTTTATTGTGAATTTTCTGATGTCTTCGCTGGTTCTGCAGGTGCTGCATTTTTTGCCCCTATGATTAATCCATATGAATCAGGCATGACTAAAGAAGAAATGAGAAGAAGTTGGGAAGAGTGGTTACCTAGGAGAAAATTAATGTTTTTTTTAGCTCGTAGATTTCCAAAATTGCTTTCACATTTCTATCGTCAAACCTTCCTATCTGGAAAGCATGGACGAATTGACAAGTGGATGTCATTGTCGCTTAGCAAGAAGGTAATCTATTTTATCTTTCTCAACAATCAAAACGCTTCCAAGCATTTTCATTTGCGTCTATCACATATTTCTCTGTTAGTGATTGCATGGTTGGTTTTAGTGATAGCTGTTGTTGGTGAAGTTTTCATGTTTTAATTTAAGAATGCAATTTATCATTTTTCTGTTACAACGGAGTGTTTCCCCTTATTGGATAATCTGCCTTAACTAGCTGCAACGCATACATTATTTTTTGAGACATTTATGTGATTTGAATAACATACGCTTGATATTTCAGGATGAAGTTCTGATTGAAGGGCCAATCTTTGAAGAGTTTTGGCATAGAGATGTAGAGGAGTCTGTTCGCCAGGGAAATACAAAACCATTCATTGAGGAAGCTGTGCTACAATTGTCCAACTGGGGTTTCAGCCTGGCAGATCTTCAGGTGCGGAAGGAGTGCCTGAGAAGAGGGATTCTTCCTTGGCTCAGGTCGATGTACAGTCAAGAACAATGTGAATTGGCAGGATTTTTAGGTCCAATACACATATGGCAGGTTTGCACATATTCTCTCTTGCTCTATCATATTAATATAATTCTTTTAATAAGAAACTCAAATTTGGAAGAAAATATCATGTATCATTTGTGAGAGTTGTTTGTCATAGAATTATTACTAATGGAATAATAAAATAAAATTTGTGAGATATTAATCATTATTATGTTTCATTTTAGAAAACTAGCTATATATAAACTGTTACATCAAGTCCCAAGGTTTTGCTGGAAACTTGGGTCCGTTTGGTTAGTTATTTAGAATAGCATTTTTGGAAAATAGGATAGGATTCTAAGAAGTTTTTGGTACCTTTTTTAATAGCATTTTCTGAAAAAATTTAGATTATTTTTAACCCTTAAGTTTTTTAATTTAACTAAACCTCGTTGTGTGCCATTCCGGCATTTTTCACTCAAATTCACCGTGGATCTGGCCGTTGACGGCCAAACAATGGCTAAGATATGATTGCCATTGACGGCTAGATCTGGCCATCAACTGTCAGATCTTTGACCGTAAATCTGGCTATTTCTGGCCAGATCGACGCACAACCGGCCAGATTCAGCCGGTCGTGTGTCGTTACAGCGACGGCGGCCGGCAGTGGCTATTGGCAGGCGATAGTGGCTTGGGTTTGTGGGGATGTTTTTGTTAATTTTAAAATTTTTATTGAGAAAGATAATTGTTAATGTTTTGAGTTGAGTTGAATAGAATATGATTAGATTTTAAAAAGAATTTTGAATATTGAAACAAATATGTATTTTGATAGGGTTGGGATAGTCAAACAAACACAACCTTTTCAAATTTTGAATTGATTTTATGTCTCCCTTTGTTTGGGCACATTTCAAACAAATCCTTGTCAATCTTATATGTCACCACCAAGCCTGCAATCTATGCTATCTCTGGAATCTCCTTATGAACCCCGAAAGATAAGAGCAAACATTTGGGAATCTTTATTAAGTAGTGACCATTTTTACTGTGATAACTTGCATAGGCTCTTCAAATTTCAAGTGTATTAATAATTTCTTCTCGTAGATATTCGGATTATTACGGTATTTCAAAAATTCAATATAATTGATTTCTCTTTTAATCTTTCTTTTCCTTATCAATGCTAAACAGGGAATGGATGATCAAGTTGTTCCACCTTCAATGACTGACTACATAAACCGAGTTTTACCTGCAGCAGTTATACATAAACTCCCATACGAAGGCCACTTTTCTTATTTCTTTTTCTGTGATGAATGCCACTGGCAAATTTTTTCCACTCTTTTTGGGAGCCCTCAAGGCCCTCTAGAACAGAAAATGGAAATGGTTGAAGCTCCATTTGAAGGAGACACCAAAGAGGCATACGGCATTACGGATTGAAGAATAATAATCTCACTACAATCTTACCAAGGTTTTTTCCTTTTATTTTGACCCTTCCAATTTTATGTAAATACTACAGGGTGCTCTTCCGCTTAGAGAGCATGAAAGATGAAATTGTAATTTTCTATATTACAATTTTTGGATGACAAAAACATTTAACGAGAGATGTTCTCAAGTAAGAAGGAATTTTTACCAATTTTTCTTTTGGTTCTATGTTGAGTGGTCAGGAATTTATATTGAACGGTTTATCTTGTAGTATTATTTTAAGACGAGATTTTAATAATGTTTTACTGTAAATATAAACTGGGAAATGAAAAAGTAAACATGTATATTGCAACCAGTGTTTTAAAACCCAAAACGAGGTGAAACCTAGCATAGTGGTTGGATCTTGGGTTGACCGGTTTTATCTGCGTCTAAAGGTTTCAAATCAAACA
The DNA here is from genome assembly GCF_008641045.1 of Pistacia vera. Taxonomy (NCBI): domain Eukaryota; kingdom Viridiplantae; phylum Streptophyta; class Magnoliopsida; order Sapindales; family Anacardiaceae; genus Pistacia; species Pistacia vera. The sequence goes on from NW_022196226.1 coordinate 713,541, forward strand.
AAAATACCCCTAAAAATTACATGTAAGTTCTTATAGATTTGAAATATTGTAAAAACACTTCAAACACCACCGTCGACGTTAGCAAATAGGGTCTATTTCTAGCGAGGACAATACTCCCCATCACCACGAAAACACTCCCTTCAATCTCTTAACCCAAAACCCACCTCACCCATCCCCCGTTCGCCTCCCCAATCGCCGACAATAGCAAGCTTTTTTTGACAACATAGTTTTGTATTTCCAGTCGATTCACTCACCAAAAATCACCACCGTCACCACCATTATACTCACTGACCATTTCTTTTCAAAAGTCTTAACATTCCAGTCTTCAATTGTCACGGATTAATGTTCTAATTTCTACGGTTTTCAATGAATATAAAAATTTGTAACCTAATCCGATGAAGGCCCTAGGTCCCGATTCAACCAGTCGGACCAGACCAGGTTTTAAAACACTGGTTGCAACATCTATAACATCATCTTAAACTTTTCCATGATTAGAGGTTAGGCAATAGCGCGGTTTCCTTTGGGTGATAATTCATAGAAATTAAAATAAAAATTAAATTTCCAAGGGTTATGAAAGACTAACTACAATTGTTGCTATCAATAGAATGATGTTACACTTACTGAAGCAATCCACGCCGTTTTACAACAAATTTCCCTCACCTTACAACGGATAAATAATAGAAAAATCATGTGGGGACAATAGGGATATCATCAAGGCCAACGGTGTTAGAGATGTAGGAACGTGAGAGATGATTGAGCAATGATCGAAAGTGCTTTGCCCCTTTTTTTAGTAAATTTTCTAGTGAAAGAAGATTCGCTTGATAATGGTCGGTTGAATGTGTAGTGAGTAAACAAAGCGAGAATCCAAATCACGCTATCTAAAGTTTCAGTTTACGGTTTGTTTTTGTTATGATTTGAGGTCAGGATATTAATGGAATCTTCTCGATTAAAGCAAACTCTAACAGAGAATAAACATTCATAGTGGAGCGGTAGGACTTTTACGAGTTCAATGAAATGAGGAGATGAGAGGAAGAGTGAACACGTGGCGAGAGGAAACTGGCGAGTGTAGGGAAGATCCGGCAATACGATACGGCGGGAGATCCGAGGTATGTCGTACTACGACGAGGAAAAACGACGTGGATATGAACCGGAAAATGCGAAGGAGAGATTTACAAAAAAGGATCAAGTGACGGGGTTTTGAACTATGGGGTGAGAGATGCTTTTAGAATTAGGTGAAAGGCTGTAAGGATATTTTGCAGCAGACTGTAAATAACATGAGGACTCGTTTTATTATGCAAAAACTCGGAGACCGGTGGCTAAGGTTTCGGGCGATTAAGACTTTTTGAACGAGTTGTTTCCGAGGATAGAGATCCGGTTCACGCCTGGCCGTTGTTTTCTTCGTTTTATCCTCGCTCTCTCTGGTATTTTGTTTTTTTTTTTTTCCTTATTGTGATTGTTTATTATATTGAAGATTCCAATCTGGCTTGGGAATCATGAGAAATTACTTGCTATTTGTGTGATTCATGACCTATGGTTACTAACGTTCAACTTTGATAAGTTTTTGTTTATTGTTTTTATATGTAATCAGGGAGGACTGCTCATGGTAAAGAACTTTGCCACCAAACTACGCATCTGAATGGAAGTGATTGAAAACATATGAAAAAAATCACCCATATTCTTTGGATTTTGCTTGGATGCCTTCGTGATTGAACGTATGAAATTCATCTGTGTGGTCTCTGTTGGATTATTCTGCGGATTATGAAAAAGTTATGCAAAACTAAGTTTATATTAGTAGTATACGTGTGTCGTAAAGGCGATCACGCGAGTTTGTAGTTTTTTGACTTCTTAATTTGGTCCTTTGACATATTGATTATTTGTATGTTGTGTGTGGTTATTTTTATTGGAATTACAGTTTTCTATGGTTGAGTAGAAAGTTGTCTTATTCTCTGATGTATTCATATTTGGATAATATTTATTCTTCTTATCATAGCTGTATGAGACTGATAAACATTTAAGAACACGGTTAAAACAGTTATGCAGCGCTAAGTCTTAATTCAAATCATGATAATTGGTTCCAACGAGTTGAAGAAACGTGGGCATGAATCTTCATCTGAAGTCGCCAATACTGCTCCCAAGGCCAGAGCAGGTTGGCAGAGGAAAGGATGGACTTATCGGAGGAGCTAGGTGTTTCAGAACAAGACTAGATTCTGTTTCCTTGTGATTGCTCAACATTTCCCTTTCTTTCCTCACGATGAGGGTAGAATAGACAAATCTGGTGGTTCATAAGAAACGTGGTATCATGAATATTGTATGCGTGTGTATTGTCGTGGGGGGCGAGGAAATTGAGGGCAGTGGAGATCATTACCTGACTATTTTTAACAAAAAAAAAAATTGTACTATGAAAGGGAATACCTGGTGTTCAAAAGTCATGCTGGAAGAGTTGGGTTCACTTGGTTGACATATTGATCTTCCGGCTTTTGGATGAGAGTGAACTTATCCTAGACGGAATCTTAACTATCAGCATCGATATACGGACCTAGCGGATTCATGTTGGTAATCAGTGGCAAGGTTTGGGGTGCTTGGGTTTTACTCTAGTGAAGCCGCAATTCTGCGTTGGCTGCACTGAAATATATTCCTAACAGAATTGCAGGTAAATCAAGTCTTTTTTTGTTATATGATGCATAAGTCTGTAACTACTTTCTTGCTACTTAACAGGTCAGCATCCTGTTATGTAGCAGGGCCTGGACTATTTATATCAGTTTAGGAAACATTGCGGTTGTACAGTTTTAAATAATATTTTTACTCTTAGTTTGATGAACTGGACTAAATCTTCTCCACTAATATAACTTTATGTGAATTTTCTGATGTCTTCCCTGGTTCTGCAGGTGCTGCATTTTTTGCCCCATGATTAACCATATGAATCAAGCATGGATAAACAGAAGAAATGAGAAGAATTGGTGAAGAAGTGGTTACTAGGAGAAAATTATGCTTTTTTTAGTCGTAGATTTCCAAATTGCTTCAACATTTCTATCGTCCAAACCTTCCATTGGAAAGCTGGACGAAGTGACAATGGTGATGGCAGTGTCGCTTAGCAAAGAAGGGAATCTATTTTATCTTTCTCAACAATAAAAGCTTCCAAGCATTTTCTTGCTGGTATACACATATTTCCTCTGTTAGTGATTGTAATGGTTGGTTGTAGTGATGCTGTTGTTGGTGAAGTTTTCATTTTAATTAGAATGCAAATTTATCATTTTTCGTTTACAACGGAATAGTGTTTCCCCTTATTGGATAATCCTGCCTTAACTAGCTGCAACGATACAGTATGTTTGTGAGACATTTATGTTAGGAAACCTACGCTTGAATTTCAGGGTGAAGTTCTGAGTGAAGGGCCAATCTTTGAGAGAGTTTGGCCATAAGAGATGTAGAGGAGTCTGTTCGCAGGGAATACCAAAACCATTCAGTGAGGAAGACGTGCTAAAAGTGTTCCACTGGGGTTTCAGCGCATGAGCACGATCTTCAGGTGCCGGAAGGAGTGCCTGAACAGAGGCGATTTTCCCTTGGCTCAGGCTTGGGTCAGTCAAGAACAATGTGAATTGGCCAGGATGTTTAGGGTCCATATGGTGGGTAATTGTTGTTTTCAAACTTTTCGAGTAGTAAATTATTGTTAAGGCAAACTTCGGATGGGAAGATGTAGTTCGACCTATTAAAAATCACTTCCCTTGTCTAAAATGTAAGGCTTCGTTTGTTTAAGCTGAATAGGATTTAATCAAGTAGGATAGGATTCTGAGAATGTGTTTGGTACTTTTTTGTATTGTTTTTGTTAATTTATAAACTTTTATTAAGAATAGTAATTGTTAAATGTTTTAAGTTGAATAAAATAAGAATAGATTTTGAATTGAATGTTAGAATTTTAATTAATTCATTGCCTAAAATTACTATTTGGTCCTTCACTTTTATATATATTATTTTATATAAAATTCAACTGTTGAGCAGTTTCTTAGCAGTCATCCCCAACAATTGTCTTCGATGGAAAAACTTCTACATGCTTTAAAAGGGGAACAGTTACAGGTCTCCAATAAACGCTATTAATTCTGATTTCCCAAAAACCATCGTTCTGAAAACTGCAGTGCATTGGAAGAGTTTGTAACCTTTGAAGAACACAACAACAACAAATTGCTATGGCTGGAGGTTAGTGATTAAATTATTTCGCTTCCATAAATCTCCATGAATATATGAACATGTATATGAATAATGATATAAATATATACATGTTGATTCTGAGTGATTTACATTACTGATCTTATATTGAATAGTTAATATTAAAACAAATATATATTTTACTGGATTTAATAGGATAATATGATAAAATAGGGTTTGAAAAGTTAAGGCTCCGTTTGGTTCATTATTGGGTAATTTTTAGAATAATCTTTTGAAAAAAGTTAAATTGAGTGGGTATTACGATGTAGAATTTTGGAAATTAACATAAATACCCCTATGTTTATTTATTTACTAAACACTCCTATAATAAAATATTCAAAGTTAGCAAAAACACTCACAATCCACTAATAAATACGGACAGCCGGCCACCACCGCCGGAGGGTGGCCGGAGTTGTCTTATCGGAGTATGACCAGCTCGATATTGCTGGTCGTACATCGATATGGTCTTTTTCAGCCAGATCCACTGTGGATCTGGCAGGAAAATGCCAAATCTACAACTAGATCTGGCCATTGACGGCCAAATCTGGCTGTATTTGGTTATCAACGATGGCCGAAGATACGGTCGTCGTTGACGATTGTCTACGGCAAAAGATGGCCAGATCTTTAGCCGTAGATCTGACTTTTTCTAGTCAGATCCAACGCGAATCTGCATGAAAAAAGCTAGATTGATCCACTACCTGCTAGATTCAGCTGGTAGTACGTCATTACACCAGATTCTAGCCAGCTTCTGGTAGTAGTGGCTAAAATCTGGTAAATTTAGATTATTAGAGTGTTTTTGTTAATTTTAAAAAAATTAGAGGTTGTTTAATTAAATTAATCAATTTAAAAAAATTAAAGGAAATTAAATAATTTTAAAAATAGGTGGAATAAAATTAACTTTATTGGGATATGTGAACCAATAGGAGCCTAAAGGATGGGAGGGTAAATCTCGAGAGCCCATAGGGCGTAGTTAAGGGCCGATCCAATAGTACTTGTACCTTGGTAGTATATTTTCACATTAGTATCGTTTTACACAGCGGTAGCCGGTAGGGACCACTAGTAAAATTGTAAAAAAGGAAGCCGTGACCCGTGATTCGTTGGTTATTACCAGAGAATTCAGAGTTGATTTTACCAAAATTCTTTTAACTACCGTCGCTTTCACTTTCTCATTCTACATCATTACTCCCACTCACTTTTTTACTGTTTCATATCACAATAAATTTCTACCATCTTACTCACGAGTAACTTTACATGTCATCTTTACCGTACGATGATACCACTGATTACCTTCATTAACAATCAACGTTTCCGATCTAAGTTACAGATACTCATTACTGACATTATACAATTGCTTATTAAAATATTATAAACACAACGCTTGAACAACATTCTCAACTCACATGCACACACCGGATATCACTCCATCATACAGTGCCATACATTGTAACCGGGAGTAGCAGGTGGACATCGCTCACACATCCGCAGAACAGGCACCGGCATAACCGGTTACCCGGCCGTTAAGGTAACGGCAGAGTAGAGGACGACGTGGATAGATGATCCACCGTTGATATTTCAACACAGCCAAACATGACATCATCAACGGTGCGTCCTCATCCTCAACGCTGGCTAAAATGTAAAATAACTAAAAAAAAAAATGCTTATAAAAAACTGCCATTAATGGCCGAATAAAGAAGATTACTTAAGAAGTCAATTCATGAAAAGTTAAATAAAGAAACTTGGGCANCAGAGTAAAGTTGGCAAAGAAAAAATCCTTTTGGTTTGAGCCATTGCCTGATGTGAAACAGAAAAAGAAAGACAAGGCCGGGAATGAATTTTACTATTCTTTGGAGCCATTCAAGCACATTGTTAAGAGAAGGAATCTGAGTTGTGATAAAGAGCTTGGATTGTGCTGGTCTGGTAACAGACCTATCATCAAATTTGATTTCTCAGTTGTGTATTCACCAAGGTTGGAACTACACAACATTAGCTTTTGAGAGGTAAGTTGATTTATCACAAAAGATTTTAGGCCACAATACACATATTGTAACATGTCAGGCAATGTGCAGGATGATTAGGAAAAGCAAAGAATCCATGCCGCCAATAATTTATACTTGAAGAGGCCGTACCAAATGTATTCTTTGATTAAAATTTAGTACTTGACATTAATTTTGAGAATTTGCGCATGTGTTTCTATGGCTAAATGATGAATTTTCAAACTCTTCTATTCTGTGTAACAAAACTTAATTGTGGGTATAATCCAAAATTTTTATAATAAAAATAAGGTAAAAGGCACACTGTCTGAGGTTCGATTCTCCATATAAGTATTCGTAATTTAATTGGAAACTGTGGTCGTAGTTTGTTACGTTAGTCTCTCCCAACGATTAATTGAGATACGTGTGACCTTACTCAATTAAGGTTAAAGAAAAAATAACGTAAAAGTGATAAATATTAACATAGAACCACTAGAGTCTTAAAACCCGTCCCATACGGCCTAAACAAGTGTTTATTTGGAAAAATATTTCTCAACTATCTTATTGAAAAATTAAAGCCTATCAGTCATAATATTCTATACGAGTGATGCTATGGGTACTAACGGATGGGTACTAATCTGTGTACTAACTAAAGTATAGTACCCGTACTATGCGTATAGTACCCGTACTATGCTTTAGTTAGTACATCTGTTAGCACCCAAAGTATTATTCTATACTAATATAGTATAATTCTAATAACAAATGCCAAAATAATTAGTAAAACAAACGTTCAAAGGGTATAAAATAGCAGCATAGAACCGCTAACAAGCGTCGAGAGTCTTAAAACCCGCCCCATAAACTTTCGCTTGTATTGTCATGGATATAAAATAGCAGCTGCTAAGCCTACTATACACGAGATTAGAGAAGGAATTATGGAAAGCAATGCTAAAAGCGGATCATCAGCTTCCTCAGGAGATCCGAACCCGTGCCCCATCTGTCTCGGACCCATGGTTCAAGACTCCTATCTTGATAAATGCTACCGTATGTTCACTCTAACTCTTTGTTTTTGACATTTTCATGAGTTGGGTTTCTCCAAAACATTAAATTAAGAAAGCCCTTTATGTCGAAAGGTTATGTAACAGGTGTGACAGAAGGCCTAACAAGTTCATGCAATTAGTGCTGTGGAAGCTAAACAGATCATATTCGTGGCGATAGTCTAAAGCTTGTCACTTCACAGGAATTTTGAAGATCACAGGGTTAAAAAATCTTGATGAGCTAGCCGCAAGGTTGCGCAGGTTCTTCATATTAGCCGTATGGTATGGAATGGGATTTTTGTAATGTTAACAATAAACAGTGCGACCTTTGCATATTTACTCTAAAAACTGGTGCCTTTCAATATAATTCATCTGACTTGGGGCCTTTTAATAGTATTCTTATGAGCTGGGGAGCTTCCATCTGTTCTAAAATTAAACAAAGAACTCCACAGACAGCCAAAACGCCATTTTGAAATTATTTTGGAACCCAGCTAACGGTGCCATCCCCGAGTTGCTATACATCAAGCAGAGAGAAAAGAGTCCACAGAGTCACAGACCAGAACACATATAACCTCCCTTGTATCCATACTGCACTCGAATATTTCTGCCATCCAGTAACTGAAATGAATATCCACTACCCTTATTTATTTGAAAATAAACTGGCACTTAACAATGCTTCATTAATCTCAAACATTCCATGCCGCCCATTTCTTTAATAGCCCCATGGACAGCGAAATGGCTTTTGCAGATCATTATTGGACTTCACGATATGACCCCCAAGAGCCTGACTCACAGGCTGCGCGGAGTTATGACTAAAAGTTTGATTAGAGTACTACCTGAGGAGGAAAATTCAGTTTCCTGCAAATTTCTTCTTCACCTTCTAAAGTTAGGATTGATGATGAAAATTAATGGTGAATTATTGGATAAGCTTGAAAGAAGAATAGCTTCCATGTTGAAGTAATGTTGTCTGCCAGATATCTTGGTTAAAAATTATAGAGAAAATGAAACTATATATGATGTAATTATGTTTCTTTTGTTTTAAGAAATCCCGCTCCAAGAATATTAGTTGTGGGTAGATTAATGGATGGCTATCTTACTCTAATTGCTAGGTACAACAATCTTACAGCTAAAAATTTCCAGTTACTTGCAGAAGCATTGCCAAAAAGTGCTAGACATTACGACGATAACCTCTACCAAGCCATTGACATGTATCTGAAGGTATGCAAGTTATTTGTAGTCTGTTCTTGTACTTCTAGATCTTTAACAAATGTCAGGAATAGGTGAATAACTTGCATAGTTAATTTTCATGTTATTTGTAATTCTCGACCAATTTCGGCACATCCTAACCTAATAGAAGAAGAAAGGTCAAGTGTATGCAAAGCTATAGAATATCATAAATTATCACAAGAAGTGCGTCAACACATGATGAAAAATGTCTGGTTGCCATTGAAATTGAGAATGCAACTTATCCTTCTTGAACAAGTGAACATGACAAGGTCAATGACAGCTGCAGGATCAAATTACCAGCGAACAAATACTCCGGCCATTATTAGAGTAAGTAAAGGGTTAGAGAAGGGATGTTCTTTAACATCCCAGAAGGAGAAATGATGAAAAAAGAGGTTGACTATGAAAATGAAACTCAATCAGTTGCACATGTGAAAGATGCAGCTTCAGAATCAAGCAAAGAGATGTCGTTGGTCAGAAGATAAACAATTTCTTGTTTACCATCATAACTATAGCCATTTATGTCAATCATATCATGTTGAATTCCTGTTAAAGCAGTTTGGTATTAGAAAGAAAATCCAAGTGATAATCCTCGATTTTATTGCGAAAAAACATTTAGTTTTAGTCCATAACTGCAGTTACAGTTAAAGTTATAACCAGTCCAATTATCAGAATGGAGATCAAATATGAAAAAAAATAAAGATGACAATCCTCAATCTGATTCTACTTAGCATAATTTTTGAAGCTCTAGAATCAGAAACTGACATTAACACAATCTATGCAACTGGCCTAACCTATAACACCTGAATAAATTGAAAGAGGGATGAGCACGGAAGTAACAACGCATCAGAAACATCTGGTTTTATCAATCTTTAAACATTTCCCTAATTCTCTTGACAGGTTAGATCCAAGAAAAAATTACCAAAATTTCATTTTCATTTAGGTAACAGCTATGAGCTAACCATAACTTTATTGTCATGTATATAATAATAAATATCATTGTTGGATTAGTGCAAACTATACATGTACTTATGGTAATCACAGAACAATTAATTTGCATAGAAGGCAAAACATTAAAAAAGGAAATATCCAGTAAAGGAAATGGTGAGGAGATTTCACATATTAAACCAGGTTTTGCATAAGTACATATCATAAACTTATTCTCTTTACATAATGCAAAAACCATTGAGAAATGAAGATATGATTGAAAAAGGAACAGGGTTCTTACAGTTGTGACAGAAGCTAACAAGTCATGGCCATTCAGGTTGAAGCTTACACAGATCATATTCGTTGGATAGCTAAAAGATTCACCTTCACAGGAATTTGAAGATCAATGTTAAAAAATCTTGATGAAGCTAGCCGCAAGGTTTTGGACGCGTGGATTCCTATTGAAATACACATCATTGACACTGATTTCAAGAAATTACAGAGTAAAGTTGGCAAAGAAAAAAAAATCCTTTTGGTTGAGCCATTGCCTGATGTGAAAAAAGAAAAAGAAGACAAGGCCGGGAATGAATTTACTATTTTTGGAGCCATTCAAGCACATTGTTAAGAGAAGGAATCTGAGTTGTGATAAAGAGCTTGGATTGTGCTGGTCTGGTAACAGACTATCATCAAATTTGATTTCTCAGTTGTGTATTCACCAAGGTGGAACCACACAACATTAGCTTTGAGAGGTAAGTTGATTTATCACAAAAGATTTTAGGCCACATACCATATTGTAACATGTCAGGCAATGTGCAGGATGATTAGGAAAAGCAAAGAATCCATGCCGCCAATAATTTATACTTGAAGAGGCCGTACCAATGTATTCTTTGATTAAAATTTAGTACTTGACATAATTTTGAGAATTTGCGCATGTGTTTCTATGCTAAATGATGAATTTTCAAACTCTTCTTTCTGTGTAACAAAACTTAATTGTGGGTATAATCCAAAATTTTATAATAAAAATAAGGTAAAAGGCACACTGTCTGAGGTTCGATTCTCATATAAGTATTCGTAATTTAATTGGAAAATGTGGTCGTAGTTTGTTACGTTAGTCTCTCCCAACGATTAATGAGATAGTGGACCTACCAATTAAGGTAAAGAAAAAAAACGTAAAAGTGATAAATATTAACATAGAACCACTAGAGTTTAAAACCCGTCCCATACGGCCTAAACAAGTGTTTATTGGAAAAATTTCTCAACTATTCTATGAAAAATAAGCCTATCAGTCATATATATCTATACGGTGAGCTATGGGTAAACGGGAGATGGGTACAATCTGTGTGTACTAACTAAAGTATAGACCGTACTATGAGTATACCCGTATAGCTTTAGTTAGACATTGTTAGAACCCAAGTATTATCTATACTAATATAGTATAATTCTAATAACAAATGCCAAAATAATTAGTAAAACAAACGTTCAAAGGGTATAAAATAGCAGCAATAACCGCTAACAAAGCGTCGAGAGTCTTAAAACCCGCCCATAAACTTTCGCTTGTATGTCATGGATATAAATAGCAGCTGCTAAGCCTACATACACGAGATTAGAGAAGGAATTATGGAAAGCAATGCTAAAAGCGGATCATCAGCTTCCTCAGGAGATCCGAACCCCGTGCCCCATCTGTCTCGGACCCTGGTTCAAGACCCTATCTTGATAAAATGCTACCGTATGTTCACTCTAATCTTTGTTTTGACATTTTCATGAGTTGGGTTTCCAAACATAAATTAAGAAAGCCCTTTATGTCGAAACAGTGGAAGATATCGCTATGTATTCATAAATTGTTTATTGGTAAAGTGAAGATTTTATATGAATCGAAGAGAAATTAATTGCGGCAAAATGAACTTAACGCTAAGGATTAGATTTTTAATTTGTGATATTTCTTGTTTTCGAACGTACTGGAATTGTGCTCGCAATCGACATTGTTGTACTTTGCGTTATTTAATTGTTATTTATTTATTATATTTTTGGGGGATTACATCTGTGAAGTAAGTGTGATTTCAAATTTTTATTTTGAAAAATATTCTGCCTGCATGCGCATTTAGTTACAAGTTAGAATATATGATTGAGAAGAAAGTGGAATTTATGGTTTTGATCATTCGTGAAGGCTTTGGATTTGCATGCTGTGGTGCAGATAAGTTTTGTTATAACTGTATTGTGCAATGGACTAAAGTGGTTGCTAGCAAGCATTCGGAGCCTGCTTTCTTCAGTAAAGTGTCCTTATGCAAGGTTAGTGTGTTTAGCATTGCTAATGTGATTTTCTAGTTAGGTGGACTGGAAGCATGACAAGATGTAATGTGAAAAGTGTTACTGATTATGCTATGTTTATACCAAGATGCAGACTGAGAACTTTTCAATCATCTATGGATACGATGGAACTCATTTTCAAAGGCATTTATTGGTCAAAACTGGGGATAGGTAATTCTTTCTTCAAAATTTTTTTACATGATCATTAGATGTCTTTTTCACTCTTTTACTTTTGCTAATTGCAGGTTTATCTTTTCAAAAGCCCATAAGTTAGACTGCAATGCTATTACACAGAATCAGGTCTTAAGCAGCGTTTCTGATTCTTTGACTTCAAATCTGCTGTCATTTTGCTTTTATCTTCTGACAAATCAATGGTATCCGTATATGTTTTTCAGTCAATTATGTGTTCAACAGGTATCTTAAATGACATATTCAATGTTTTCGGTACTGGAAGTCTGGTAAGTATCTTCAGTCAAATCAGTGGCTGCATGGTTGGTTGAGAAGGGAAATCAAGCTCTGATGCAGGTATGATTTCATCAGTCTATTGGTCCTTGCAATTTCTTGCCCTTAGTTACTTAGAGCATGGGTTGGACATCCAATTAAAAGTTAAATTCTCTTTAGCCCTAGAGCAAATCCATGAAACTAAAAGGAGATTCCCTAATAGCAATACAAATATTGGTTATATAGCTTTTACTTGAACATCCTTCTATGTACTAAAGCATTGTTTATAATCATGGAACCTATATCTGCAAATATATTTCCATTTTGAGGGAGTTGTCCCAATAATGGAAGAGGAGAGATTATTTTGGCTGTCATAAATTTTCTTTTCTTGAAGCTCATTCGCTTGGCAATTATGTACCTTTTTCTCATTTACCTTTAGAAGAAGCCCTACGTTCTTTTCCGAATTGGAGGAAAACGGTTTGACAATATTTATTGTCTGAATTGCTTTCTGGAACATAAGCTGCTTGCTTTTCTTGTTGAATTCAGATTATGAACCTACTTCATAGGGATAGCAAGATTACTGGACAATTTTGATCTGTTTTGTCGTGAGGATAAAGGATAATTGACTAGATTTTTGGAGAACATATTGAAAAGTTCCTGTTGTTGACCGTAAATTTTTAGCATTTTGGAGCTGCATCTAATAGCATTGGCATAATTCTGTCTTTAATTTGTTTTTCACCAGAACAGACAGATTTTTAGTCTTCTGTGTCTCTTTTGGACTATGAACCAAAACTTTTGGTATTGGCAAGTTTAGGACCACCTGTATTATGGATATTGTCTATAATTGTGCTGTTTACAGGAGTTGGCCATGCATTTACCTCTTCCAAACTTGTTATATGTTATATCACTAGTAAAATTCCTCTACATTTTGTTGACTATTGAAGAATGGTTTGCTTGTTTTTTTATAGGAGCAAGATGTTGAAATTGTTGTGCATCACATAATTGGTGTGGTTGATTCATTTTTGAGGAGGTAATATTCAGTTTTGCTTGCATCGTAAATATATGGAAATTGATTTGAACTTTCAATCAATTGAAACTCCGTGTTTGTTTTCAGTTTTTTGGTTATGTATGATGAAACTTGTAATTTAACTTACCTAAATTTGCTGTGAGTTCCAGAAACGAGCATATGCGACGAGTAGAAAAACCTGAAGCAAAACAGGAAGACTTCAAGGCTCTAGTCTCTGATGCGGCAAGGCCTTTTCTAATGGCAAGAACAGATCGATTTGTGAACGAGATGGAACTTTTTCTTGCTTCTGGGTTGAACATTGAAGCCTATGATGCAGTCTACATGCAACGGTTGGGTTGGAACACTCCCAGAGTAACTATCGAGTCCACGGAAAGGGAATCTAGTGGGCAGGCCCCTGTAATAGTCCCATACTTGTATATCTTCGATGAGGATTCGGATGGAAATGATTGAATGTTTTCTTGCTATTTCTGGAGTTTGTATTGACTTCCATTATTATGAGTTGATACTTTGTTGCCAGTTCTTGATATTTAAAAAATAATATTATTAAAATATTTTAATTAACTTTTAAATACAATAAAATTTTATATTTAAAACTATATTATATTGAATGATAATAAATATTTTTGTTTATAGTATTAAAATAACTAGTTATTGGATCAGGATATTGTGATTTAATTTTTGACATTCCTTGTGAACCGTTCACAAGGAGTGTAAAAAAAATTTAAAATAATTAATATTATGTTCTATAATTAATTACTATATAAATATCACAATTATTAATATAAATAATTTGAATTCTGCAAATTGCACGGGCTTCAGAAAATTTTCAAAGGAACAGGAACATCAATTTTTAGTCAAATAAATAGGGTTCTTTATGATATTAGTCAAATGAACACGGATCTTTCTGATAGTAGTCAACTGATCAGGGTTCCTCGGTTGTAAGTGAAATGAACAGGGGACTTTCCGATATTATTATTCAAATGATCAAAGACTTTCTGCCGCCGTCCAATGGCGAGTAGCCACAAAGTCACCACATGTCTTGCGGTCCATGCATGCTTGTTGGCTGAAAGAAGTTTTACTAGCGGGATGTCTACCTCTACAACGACTTAGCTGTTTATGATAACATCAAGGATAAAGCCGAGCTAACCATATACTGTGAGAACAATGGCAGTGGAAGTAATGGCGAGAGACACAGATTATGGAGCTTTCGTCGAAAAATTTATTCTCCAGCCAGTCCCTTCACCTCATCCACTTCCCTTAAGTGGCCTTACTTTTGAAATTAAAGACATGTAAGTAAATACCTCTCTGTTCTCAATTCAATGAATTCCATTGGGGTCTGATCTTCTGATCATGTCAGTAAGATAGGCAGGAACATGAGTATTTGAAGTATCTTTGTTGTAAGTTCATAGGATCGTTTCAGCTTATGTGTTTCGCTCCGTCTTGCTTAAGTTGATGTGAGACAATGAGAGTGTTGAATTGTTTAAGAACTTAAGCTCTTTAGTTTCATTTGTGTTCCTCTCACAGTTCGTGCTTTACAATAGATAGGACTAATTCCATACTGATGTATTGATCTTGGCTGTTTTTTTTTTTTTTTTTCTTTTAAATTGTATTGGATTATTATTATTATTATTATTTTGAAATTTGTATGCAGATTTGATGTGGAAGGATATGTAACTGGATTTGGACATCCTGAATGGGCAAGGACTCATTCGGCAGCCACGTCAACGGCTCCGGCTGTTTTGGCTGTCTTGAGGGGAGGTGCCACTTGTATTGGTAAAACTGTCATGGATGAAATGGCATGCAGGTTGGAGTTCTTTTAACCAATGTATTGGTTTTAGTTAGTTATTCTTTGTGTTACTCTTTTGAAATAGTAGGAAACAAGTTCACTATTTGTCAATTCATAATCAATTGATGATTTGAGACTCCTCCTATAGGTAATTCATCTTTGAATGTTAATTTGCTAATTACTGATGAAACAATGAATAATCGTATGGCAGTATAAATGGAGAAAATATACATTATGGAACACCCACAAATCCGTGTGCACCTGACCGGATACCTGGAGGATCTTCTAGTGGATCAGCTGTTGCAGTAGGTGCAAAGCTTGTAGATTTTTCCTTGGGTCAGTATTTCTGTCTTATAGGTCCTTATGTTTCTCGGCTTGTCCATATCAGTTTTTAAGTGAAAAACTTCTCTCGGCTACAGGCACTGACACTGGAGGAAGTGTAAGAGTACCTGCATCATATTGTGGAATTTATGGGTTTCGGACTTCAATTGGTGCTGTTTCTACTGCTGGAGTAATTCCTATGTCACAGTTTTTTGATACTGTAGGTAAGGAATTGGTATCTGAGCAACCTACTTTGAGAGCATTGTGTATAACATCTTTAAAAATGCATTTTGAAATTGCTTCTGTAGTAAGGAAGCTTTATGTTTAATTTAAATAATAATACCAGTTTGCTTTACCAAATGGACCAACTGGTTATTATCTGTTAATGAGTGAAGCCTTTAAGCTGTCGTTTTAGTTTTAATACATCTTGCATTTCTGCTCATTGATCTCCAAGCAATCTAACGGTTGAAGACTTACTGCTGGTCAACCATATAAAAGCTAAAGTCTTTCCTCATTCTCAACAGTCTCTTTCGATCGATATCTGCTAGGGTTCTTTGTATAGTACTTTGCTCTTGTGTAAATTAGTGGTTGATCCACCCATCAAAGTTGTCTTTCTTTGTGGTGTAGAGAATCAGGGTTAGAATTTTCATTAAGGTTATAGATTTATGGGTATAGAAGTGAAGTTGGTGTGATTCTTGTTAGTAAGGGCTTGAAGGGAAGATTGGGTGGTGTGTTGTAATCTTTGGTGACAATAATAATAGTGCAGCGAGCCTCCATATTTTGGAGTTTAACGTGGACGTAGCTTGTTCAATCTTGAACAAGTGAATCACAGTAAAAAGATTGTCTGCTGTTCCTTTTCTGTATTTGATCTGTGTTTGATTGTGTTGAATCTTGATTAGAATAAGATTGACTCAGGTTTACAACATTATCTAAAATATTGTGATTTCTCTTCTTCCACAAATTTTGTTTTGTCCATGGCATGGATAATTTATAGTTGTTCTAGAAAACTTAATAAATTTCTATCAGTTTTTAATTTGGTGACTCATTCTTTTGACACCAAATTTTCATCTAGGATGGTTTGCTAGGGATCCTATAATCTTGAAGCAAGTTGGTCATGTTCTGCTGGAGTCATCTGATACGCCTCATGTCAGACCTAGTCAGGTGATTGTCGCTGAAGATTGCGTACGACTTTCAAGCATTCCAAGTGGTCGGACAACTCAAGTTCTTCTTAAAGCAGTGGAGAAACTGTTTGGGGGTAGGCATATTTACCATATGGCTCTGTTACTAGTCATGTTCTACTGGACCTTTCGAATTTATTGAAGGTGTGGTAGTGATAAGATTTCCATTAACTTGTTTGATTAGGCTGTTATATCTGATGATGAAATTAGTAACTAATTACTTCTGAGCACGATATAGATTTTATAAAATTGTTTTCCTTTAGGTGAGATACCACTTAATGTGTTTGGTGATGCAGGTCATATTATTAAGAATGTAATTCTTGGGGACTATGTCAAGGACAAAGTTCCAAGTTTGAAGAATTTCATAAGTGAAGGAAATAATGATCAAGAGACTATACCATCCTTGGCAGCCCTTTCAAGAGCCATGAGGTTGCTACAAAGGTGCAGACTGTCAAAATAATTTTGTAGAATTCTTAAGTGATTCACATGACCTGTAGTACCTTTTGATTAATCTTTGGCTGAATTTTATTACTATTTGAAGCATAGGTATGAAGTCAAGAAGAACCATGGTGACTGGGTGACTACAGTCAAACCTGAATTTGGTCCAGGAATACATGAAGAGGTATGGGAAGCAATGAGAACATCATCAGATAACATTGATGCCTGTCAATCTATGAGGACGGAATTACGTGCTGCTCTTACTGCTCTTCTTGGGGTACTTTTCTCTCTCTCAATGCAGCACAAGTCAAATATTCTCTGTTGTTCAAAGCTTGATTAATCCCATACTTATATTAGCCTGGCATTAAATCTCATAATAGTTTTTAATAGGTATTCTGGTAGATAAACTGTACTTAAAACAAAGATTATGAACCTTTTAACTAAAAGAATATTTCTTTCAATATGATATAATGTATTCGCATGTTAGGTTACAGAGATATTATTGGGTATTCATATAAGCGTCTAATCCGCTTACTAAATGCAGCAAGACACTCATATAATATACCATTATAAACCGAAGAATACAGTTTTCATTGAAGATCATAAGTTCTGCTGTGAAGTATTTTCCTCAGTTGTGTTAGATGCTTTCTGTATGCATTCTCTTAAATTCAGGTATAGATCAACATGATTACACTGGCATAATATTCATTTAGCCTTTACGTTGTCATTGTGAAAACCATTTCATTTTGAACTTAAGGATTTGTTGTAAAAAAGTATGTACATCTTGCTGCAAGAACAGAATGGGGTGTGTCTCATGTCAATAAATTTTGCAGCCACCATTTCTCTCACATAATTTTACCTTATCCAATTTAAAAATTACTCATCTGAATTATATTCTATCAGGATAGCGGTATCTTTGTTTACCCTACAGTTCAAGGTCCTCCACCGAAACTAAAAATGGATGCAGCTGCCTTTGAAGTTGATATAGCCAAGGCTTTTCGCTTGCTTGCTATAGCTGGAGTATCTGGCTTCTGTCAGGTTCTTTCTCTCACATTCTAATTTGGTTTCTACAAGACCATTTAATTTTCTACTTTTCTAATGTCTTTTCTGGGAATTGGTTTTATTTACAGGTGAGCATCCCACTAGGTATGTATGATAATCTTCCTGTGTCAGTTTCCTTGGTGGCGAAACATGGTTCAGATGGATTCTTGCTCAACCTTGTCAGTACTCTTCATGACACCCTCAAAGAAGAGATCCAAGTTGCCGAAAGAACAAGTTACTAAACTAAATAGGCTGTTTCCAATAATTTTCTGTAAGTTTCTTATCATTCTTAAAGATGAAAAATCGGCATAGAGTCTATTCTATTTCACTTTTTCTCTTCATAACACCTTCTTTTTAAACATCTCTTTCTGCAGGTGCCATGGAGGCTTGTATACAAAAATAAAAATGCAGAATGTTGAAATGTATTTGTTAAGGGGCCAGTATTCTCTTCATTTCCTACAAAAATTCAGGGAATACATAGATATATGTTTCCTCTATGAGAAAAATAGTTGGAAATTCAAGATCTTAAGACCATTTGTCCCTGTTCAGCTGTTCTTAATGTAAATAGATATGTCAAATATGGAGGAAGATATCCGCTATATGTATTGATTACGAAGATCTATAATGATATATTCTTAGTTAATATCGTTCTACAAAAGGACTCTGCTCTCTCTGATTGCCTTCATATTAGCCGTATGGTATGGAATGGGATTTTTGTAATGTTAACAATAAACAGTGCGACCTTTGCATATTTAGTGTAAAAACTGGTGCCTTTCAATATAATCCAACTGACTTGGGGCCTTTTGATAGTATTCTTATGAACTGGGGAGCTTCCGATATTGTCCTTATGAAATGGGACCTTTAGTATATCCGTAAGAAATCGGGACTTTTCTGATATTATCCTTAAAACATGGTGTCTTTCTGAAAGTATCCTCATGGACTAGGACCTTTTGTTCTGACTCTGACCTTTCGGATATTATCCGTTCGACCATTGATCGATCTTTCTGATATTATCTGTTCGGACTGTGAGCTTTCTAATAATAATTTATCCTTATCGACTGGAACAGGGGTGAGGACCGGAACCTTTCTGATATCAGTTTCATTTTACAAAAGATTTTTTTGCTTCAGCGTTTTTGGTAACATTACGATAAAGCAGAGCCAGCCATACACAGTTAGAAGTTAGAACAATAGCAGTGGAAGAAATGGCGAGAGAGACAGATTATGGAGCCTTCATGGACAAATTTATTCTCCAGCCAACCCCGTCTCCTCATCAACTACCTTTAAGTGGCCTCACTTTTGCGGTTAAAGACATGTAAGTCTCTCTATTATTGTAAATTCAATGAATTAGTTGGATTTTTCTCATCATATCACTTTTTTTTTTTTTTTTTTAATGATAAGAACATGAGTATTTGAAGTATATTTCGTGTTTTCACATGTGGCTTTAAGTTGATTTGATCATTTCGGCTTATGTGTTACATTCCATTTTGCTTAAGTTGAT